>NC_022009.1:73248991-73272991 GCF_000317375.1 Microtus ochrogaster
TGTGTGTGTGTGTGTGTGTGTGAAAGATTTCACAGCATAAGGTTGTATTACTGAGTGCACTCACTTGTATTCTCATAACACATGTTAGCCTTAAGGCAACTGGCTGGCAGTTTTTGGAAGAATAATTTCTTTGATGATTTGTTTATTCTTGAGGTAGGCGTGAAGAAAAAAAATAGACCTAGTGATAGAATGCTTGAGCATATTGAAAAAAAATAGGTTATAATTTGAGAGTTTGTGGGTAAAATGCATTGATTGAGACTTTGGAACTAATGATTGTATAAAACCAAAGATCCATCATTTAGAAGAACAAGTTTCACGGGAATGTATAATCCTAAGTATATGCTGAAACAATCAACTGACAGAAGTTCAAGAAAGAACCTTTGAGGTGCTATGAAAGTTGCTAGATTTTAGCTGGGATCCACGGAAGCAGAAAGGATGATTGTGAGTGAGGCACAGACCCCGATATTAGTACACTCAATTTAAGGCACTGATAGCAGTGGGCTGGCAGATAATATCATGTGCCCCTCTTCAGGTTATCTATCTACCTGGGCCCAGGACTTGAAACCTGACAGGTTAAAACCTACAGAAGAAAGTATGATGAGACTCCTAATCAAAATCTAGAGAGAGACAGAGCAAGGAAAATTTGACAGAAAAACTATTTTAAGTTTCAAAATTCTCTGAATGTGATTTTGGTTATCTCTTTCAAAATCTACTTGATTGATTTTTACAGGTATACATTCAACTGATATCCAGAAGTAGATTCAGTCTTATTCTATAGCTGTAAAATGAAAACAGTAACAAAACCAGTTACATCTGAGAGGACAAAACTAAAATAGATTTATAATTAACTGGAAGTAAGAACTAACCATGGGGTATCCTCAAATCTCATAGAAGTCAAGAATAGACTTGCAAAACAACTAAACAAGCGAAGCACTGGCTAGTATTTATAAAGGTCACATATAAACTTCCATTGCCGTGCAAAAATGCATTGCATGTCATAGTTCATAAATTACAGCTTGAATTTCTCAGAATAATTACATCTACGTCATCAGTGCTGGACTGTCAATGCCAGCTTTCTTTACTGTGATACCAAATTCTGATAGAAACAGCATAAGGAAGGAAGGGTTGAACTTTGTCTAATTATTTTGGAGGATTCCTTAGCTCCGTAGTCGTGAATGGAGTAAGTGAAGAATATCCTGGAAGCAGGAGATTCTAGCTGATATCGTTCTTCATTTTCATGATGAACATAAAGAAGAAAGACAAGAAAAGGGCCAGAGATCAGGATATCGCCTAAGAATCCCAGTGACCTATTTCCTCTAGCTGGGTCCTAACTCCTAGTTTCTAGAACCTCCCATAACATTACCATCATCTGAGGAACTAATGACCACCATATGAGCTTGTTGGGAACATTTAATACTTTATCCATTACAAGTGCCTAGACCATGAAAATCAGTAGTATCAGAAGCGGTGTTTTCTATCCCCACGCAATCATTAACCTATTAATTTTGTACTCTAGCCTTAACTGAGGTCATCTTTGGTACTTGATATAAAATGGAATTCTACGGGTTTTCCCACACTTTACCCATAAGATCACCTTTGTTCTTTCCAGGTAGAGATTTCTCATTTATATGTGCTTGCACTGTGTGAGTATGTTATGGTTTATTTAACCATTCTGTTTTCGATAATTGGATACCAGCTTTCTTGAAGTTATTGTGAATACTACATTCATGGAGTATTTTAGTAGACAGATTTTGGTAAACATATGTAAGCATTATTGTTGGATGTAGCCAAAGAGTAGAATTTCTGGGTCATAAAGGGTGTATATGTTTACACTAACATTTAGAAGACATTGACAAATTTGTTTCTTCTGGAGAATATGAGATTTACACCTCATTTAGCCCAAATGGGAATTATACAGCCTCTTTACCACTTGTTATTCTCTGTCTTACTCATTTTAGAATTTGTTATGTGTCATATGGTGGTTTAAATTTGATGTCCCTTAAAATGTATGAAACTCAACACTTTTCAAAGCCTCGCTCACGTAAATCAGTGCTAGTGCTTACTTCTCTAAGTCTGTCAACTTCTTAGTCAAATAATATCCACATTACTTACTAAGTACTAAAATATAATAATTTTAGAATGAAATTCGGAACATTTGGATTATTTTGTAATACTTTAGTTTTTCTAAACACATGATTGCATTTTGTCTAGATTGTCCCCATGGTGACCTGGAAGTTAAGAATGAATAGAGTTTCTGAGTACAACTTGTGCTTTAACATCTGAATTCAATGGAGAACTAAAGCTAAAGCTTTGAAAAGTTAATAATTTAATTCATCTCTATGCCACAGTCATATTCTTCCTAACTAAGGCACAGGCTAGAAGAAAGGTTCCTGAGGTCTGTCAGCAGATTTGTCAGTATGAAAAAAGTATGTAGACAGTCTTAAGAGTAACCATAAATTTAGACCCACCAAATCTTCATTATGAAGTGAATAACATTAAATATATTAACTTTAAACTATCATTTATCAGTAAAATACATATCATTGACTGATCACAGAAGGTCTGTGCTACAATTAATTATCATGACTCATGTGTGTTCTGGCCCAGGGTCTGTTCTTCTCTAATCCATCTAATTGCATCTCTGGATTCACTTTTCACTCTGCTACGTTTTCTCAATATTAAAAAGTAAAATGTGTGATTTGAGTACCTCAGCCATTCTCAACCCCACACCCAATTTTGCAGCAAAGCATATGGAAATAGTTTGTTGAAATAAAATAAAATTAGAGATTTGAAGTATGATTAAAAACTAAATATTCAAAATAAAACAATGAAAGTTATTGGTGTTCAAGAAGAAATTTTTTTGTAGAATAGAAATGGAAGAAGAACAAAAGACATCGAAGAAAGTATTACTCTGAGACTGGGATTATGAGTGTAGAGACTAGGCTCATGGCACAAAAGCAGTTTCTCAAAAGGATGCAAGAGCATGTTCAGCTATTTCTTGCACTGTGTATGGTGATATGGCATGTGGCTTTTGTAGACTATTATTTTAAGATGTATTGCATTTGTCTATGCTGTAGAACATTTGTTTAATGGTGCAAAGATATGTTGCATTTGTTTAACTCTGTGAAGCTGTGCCTGTCTAAATCACCTGTTTGGTCTAATAAAGAGCTAAAATGTCAATATCAAGACAAGAGAAAGGACAGGAGGGTCTGGGAGACAAAGAGAATAAATAGTAGGAGAAAAGTGGAGAGAGAAGAGTTTAGAAAAGAGCAAGAAAAGGAGGAGAAGAGGACATCAAGGGTCAGCCACACAGCTACACAACAAGCTACAGAGTAAGAAGGAAAGAAAACATACAGAAATAGAGAAAGATAAAAGTCCAGAGGCAAAAATTTAGATAGGTTAATTTAAGCAATGGGGTCTAGAAATAAGCCAAGCTAAGGCTCGGCATTCAAAGAAAAGAATATGGTTCTGTGTGTATTTTTTTGGGAGGGGGGTTGCATGCTGCCTAAAAGAGCAAAGAGCTAAGATTAAAAGAGGAAAAAAGAAACAGTAATATGTGATCCCTATTATTATTTCTTATATAGATTGACCTCTCTGATTGGGGATAAAGATTCATGATCTTAATACTGATTATCAACATTAGGTCTGGTCAACTTTGATGAGCACCACGAGACAGTGCCGGTTAAGGGAACCTTAGAAGTCCTAACGAAAAATGGGTATTCAGAAGAAAAAAAAAAACTACAGAAGTAGTAGCTGCAAAGTCAGGATATTGCCAAATTAGTCCTTAGGAGGCTGAAACAGGAAGAACCCATATTCAGGGCTCTGCTGTTTGGCACGTTAAGTCTCTGTCTCATTAAGAGGTATAGGAGGGAGAAGAATATTCCTCCAAAGACAAACAAATGCAAATGAAAAGAAAAATGATATAAAAATTCACCAATCTTGGAAGTGAAACATACATATTTAAAATAAAACTTAAATAGTCTGACTAACTCTAATGTGAACATGGTTAAATAGCCAATTCAAGGCATGAAGATATGGTTATGGGATGCATAGGAGGCAGCGGATGTGGATACTGAGATGGGAACTATTAAGGAGGAAACAAAAAGGAGGGAAGCTATCATAACTGTAGCAGGCTACATTAGATGCAAGGGAAGGGGAAGTAGCGGTGGAAAAATTGATGATTGCACAGGTGCTGAGGAGCCCAGAAAGCTGTGTGTTAAAAGTTGAAGTGCCCACCCATGCATCAGGGATAATAAACACACACCATAATCTCTTGAAACTAGCAGATTTTCAGAATACAAATGAAATTTTACTTATGAGTGACAAAAGAAGCGGGAGTCATATGCTCAGTGACCAGAATCACTACAGACCTTGTCTGCAATGCTAGATAATGGATGTGCAGGAAGGAAATCTTAAAATGCTAAAGAAATGTCACAGTGGAGTCTATTTCCCAAGAAGACGGGGTTAAGGCAGGAAAGATGTCGCATTCCTGTAATCCCAGAATGTGGGAGGTAGAGGAAGGAGGATCTAGAGTTCAAGGCCATTCTGACCATTTGAAGGCCTGTCTCTAAAAGAATATTAAGGGAGGGGGTCATAGGAAACAAACACTTCTCAAAAAGTTATTAAAGGGAGTTTCAGAGAAACCGGATCACATTTCATATTGGGCGGGGCTGTATTATAACCATAGCATTTATGGCTGTAGGTCTCTATCCAGTACTCGGAATCACAAAGAAGGGCCAAAAATTATAAGAAAGTATTTACATCTTCCTAAATCCCTCCTGACTTAGTCTTACATGGCATTCAGCTTAATATAAAAATGGTCATTTCTGTGTTTGCAACACCTCCATGTGTGGGCTTCACATTCCTACAAATCAACACCAGTATTCATGTCTGATCATCTGATCTAAACCTGTTGTTATCACACATATATACAGCCCTCGTCTTCATGTGTCTTCATATGTTGACATGCTGCTATCAGAGATCATCATAGATTTTTGCTCCTTTGGAGAAAGCAGTTATATCTTTTGGGCACTTTGGAAACTTTCTGTGGCTATTCAGGTGCCTTGGCCTCATTGTTGTTTCTATCTCCCATTTCCGAGAAACCTCACACTCTGGGAGTTAAGTCCAGCAGTCAGATTTTGATCCTTTAATTTGTTCAGGCACCATGTAAATAGAGTCCATTCATATTACCGGTTATTGGCAGGGTGTGCAATTTTTTAAGTTAATTGATTTCTTGGCACTCAAGATTAAACTCTGAAAAACACGTTTATCAGAGGAAATATGAAGCACAAGTTGAACCTAAGATCTTAAGTCCCTCTCGGTCTCAGTGTTAGCTGTTCATTCATGCAGCTTGAGATAAAGCCTGGCCCCAGGCAGGTGCAGCATGCCTGCTAGTGTTGACAGATGGACACACTTAGGAAAGTCGCTGTTCAGCGATATTATTCTTTGAAACTAGTTTTATTTTGCTGACTTCTTTTCTTATATACTACTTACAGAGAAATGCCTCTTTCCTTTAACTATTTGATGTGTTTAATCTTCTGATAATAGTAATATGTAATGTTAAATATTAAAGCAGTACAGTATAATTTTTATATAGAAAGTAAAATATATAAATATTTGTATGACAGAAATGATAGTCAGTTGGTAAGTGGTTAATTATAGCTTCGCAAGTTTGGATCATTAATACAATGTTTGTTTATATCCTTCATTACTCCAAAATATGATTCAGAAAGACTCAGATCTAAAATATTAAAAGCAAGACCAAAATTAAAACAAAAAATACAGGACACTAGATAAAGATCAGAAGCAATATCAGCCAGAATTAGAGTTTATAAGTTTATGATATCAGACATTTCCTGTGTGTGGAAAAGCACTGTAAATTTGGTCCTTGTGGTATGAATTGTCATAAGAGAGAGAGGTTCCAGATCATTACAGTGAAGGAGACACACTGAGATACAAACAGAAACCTTAACTCACATGTTTGTAACACATTTCTGGGACAGCTTGGGAAAACACACTGCACTGCATGATAAAAAATATTATAAAAACTTCAGTTGTGCTAGCCAGTTCTGAGGCAGCATGGGTCATTCGTAAACTAGTCCTTTGCAGCAGCTGGACTTAAGGATAGTTTTTGGGTTATCTTGGAAAAGATAAGTTGGACATCCTTTGCTTACCACTCCACAATATTAAGTACATGAAATTTTTTATGAGCAGTGTAACAGAAAATTCAGCATGGCATTATTTGGAAAAAATCAGAAATGCAAAATGTAAAACTAGTTTAGTGATATCATTTCTTTGTCAAGTGACTGGCAGCAGCAAGAGTTGATGCTGCTGTTGCATAGTACAGAGGGACTTAATGAGTGCAAGTGGCTGCACCTGGAATGAGTGTGCATTGGGCATTGCAGGTGGTGTGGCGATGAACGGCTTCACTAAGCTCTCTGAATCTAACCACTTCATTCTATCATGGTGCTCCTGAACCTCGGCAAACTACAGAATCACTTGCCACATTTTTTACAACATTCACCTTGTAGAGATTCTGATGAACTTAGACCTTCACAGAATGTACTGTCAAAAGCGAGATGAGAACAAGCAAGGGAAATGTAAAAATTAGTCATCCCTTGAAAAATCCAGATGGAAACCAAGGGAACTTTAGTGATGAGGGTGGCATACAGCAGGTAGGAGTATGTTAGACTACAGCAGGTAGGAGTATTTTAGACTACAGCATGTAGGACTTGTTAGACACAAATGAGCTTCTCTGACATGTTTCATGCTTGACTTTTACATACTAATATCCTGGTTTCAGAAAGTACAAACATCTACACTGATTTGTGTCTATCTGATTGGTAGGATTTCACTGAGACACACTGACTAGAAAAGATAGTTTTACTTGTGATTGGAATTCTATTCATGAGGAGTCATGATGACTTAAGCTCTGGACACATGGCTTTGGGCCTGGGGTTCTGGGGTAAATCCTCATGGCAGCCTCCATTTTAGCTTTTCTATAGCAAACAGAATTCATGTCTCACAAGGTCATATATATATATATATATATATATATATATATATATATATATATATATATATATGTATAGTATTGTCTTGTTTCGCAAGGTCTTTAAGAACACATTTTTTGCAGTACTTTACTCAGAGTTAGCAAAAGTTTTAGTGGATGCTTATCAACATTTTGTTTGGTGAAGGACTTGGTCTCTTTTTATAGGACTTTTATAAAACTTCTGTTGTTCATCCCTTAAGCTTAGTGATGAATTGATAAAGATTACTTTGGGTAGTATAAAAATCTCCTCCTGTAAAGAAGTTTCAATGAACCTCTACCCTATACCACTGATTGCTAGGCAATAACTTTGTTTTCATACTGTATTCTTGTAGTTTGTTGACTTTAATATTCTTCTACTTTGGAAATTTTTGTTTATTCTTTTTAAAATGCCTCAGGGAGATCACATTATTTATGATTTTGTGAATATAAGAAGACTGGAAGACAAAAGCTGATCACTAAGTACACACCCAAATGGGGCAGAGCAAGGCAGCAGTTTTACTTCTGGCAATCTCAAGACATGCTGGGGCAAAGTGGACATCTGGCTGCTTGCTTGAGAGGCTTGGGTGAAGAATATACATATTTTAGTTCCTCTATATTCAGGTCATTTGTCTTTTAAAAATACAATGCCCAAACACTGTGTCATGCTTATTTTCCCAATAACAGCAATAACTAGCACCAACTCTTCTTTCTCCTCTAAAACTATGCATTAACTTACTCAATCACATCCAGCATTGCATGGTTGTTGTTTAGCACTGCAGAAGGCTAGCCTGTCAACTAAAACTGCGAAGCTGAAGTGTGCTCTTCCTGCTGTTTTCCAGGCACTGTGTTAGTTCTGGAAATAAGGAGATAAATAATGACAGCTGCTATCTAAGGAATTTGTATTTAATGCTCACCCCTCATCAGACTCTCTACTAGTTTAGTTAACCCTAAGCCATGAAAATTATTTCTCTTTGTGAGACAGGTAACCAGGTCAGTATTTCACTTGGTTATTTACTGGGGAATAGGTTTTTTAAATATTATGTTTTGACATAAAATGTTATTGCATTTCTTTAATCAGAAAATGCAAATAAGGGAGAAAATCACTTTTGCTTAGGGAAATATTGGCGGGAAGAAAATGAGGAATATTGAGTATAAGTATTGAGGCCACTATATTTTTCTCACTGCCTTTGAAAATCAGAGTCACAGGAGCTTCCTGTCACTTATATTTATTTTCTGTCCTTTCAAGAAGAAGAGGGCACTACTAAAAATGTTCAGTTGATGAGAACGTTCAATGAGACCATTTTTTTAGATGGTTAGTGCCTAAACTTGCCTGTGTGGCCTGAAAGGAACGTTTCTGCAATGGTTTTAAATTGACCTAGGTCACAACTTTTGCTGAAAAGCTGTTTCAAAAACAGTGAATAATCACAATAGCCACCATTAAAGGGGTGTTCTGTTCTTCCTGGCAGAAAGTAAAGTTTGGCCAAGTAGCAGTTGATAGCTAATGATTTAGGTAGGCAGCATTGTTGAGAAAGCTAAACAGTCCCTGAATAATCAATTATGTTCTCTACTTTAAATATTGTTTGCCTTGATATTTCCCATAGTACTTTGGTATATATTTATTTTCTTGTTATTAAAGCTCATTCAAACCAATAGAATGATGGGTTTTGTACATGTATAGCCACTAACTGTATCTGTGAATTGTTTTGCTGTTCAAACGGCAGGTTTGACTAGGCTTCTGATTTAACTAAGTAAGGAATGTGTGAAGAAACAGCTTACAGCAGAGTAAGAGAACTTCCACTAAACAGGATGATAATGATTTAAGTCTCCAGTATCATGCCAAATCTCATATTTCTCAGTGTTTTTATTTGTATGTATTAATTATATATAATAAAGTGTTTCATTAAGACAGTGCCATACAATACAGTTGCATATGCAATATTTTATTATTTTATTGTGTATTATCAACAACTTATCCTTTAGTCCTCTTCCTCCTCTACTCTCTCTCTGTGATGATGATGATAACGATATGATAAGTTCTATTCTGGTTGTTTTCAGGAATGTGGATGTAAATTTGTTTACAGGAGCATGGAAAACTAACAAGAGGCTACATTGTCAGTCCTACCACATGAACCATTAATTACACATATATCCCTAGGGAGAGATGGAATACCAGGAGCTTCTCCCACTTCCACCACAAGATGTTGATAGCCTTCCTCTTATGAAAATCTTGTGTAGGTAATCACAGCTGCGTGAACTCAAGAGTGCAGCAGCCATGTCATGCCTAGAAGTCTGAATTTTTTCAGCTTCCCTCCTTTCTACTTCCACATGTTACATTTTTTTCTTTCCCTGCTTCCATGATGTTCCTTGAGTCAAAGGCTTACATTTTCAAGTCCTTGTCCCCAGATGAAGGGCCTAATTCCTTAAGAAGGGCCTTAATGAAGAGATGAAGAATGTGAGTCACTGCAGATGAATCTTGAAAGAATATGTGAGACTCTGACCACTCTTCCCTCTTCTTCTTAGTAGCCATGAAATGGAACTTTGCTCCATTGCACGGTCCTGACTACGAAGTTTTACCTTGCTATAGGATGAAATTGAGAATGTTAAGCAACAAAGACTGTAGTCTATGAAGATCACTCCCCCAAAATCATTCTTCTTAAAAAGTTTGTTTGGGTGTTATATACTTATTTGTGTGACTATATGAATGTAAGTGCAGGTGTGTGCATGTACATATATGTACATTCATATGTAAGTTGATATTTTCTATCTTCCTCAGTTATTCTGCATATTATATTTTTATTATTGTTGTTGATATTGTTATTATTAGACAGCCTCTCTTACTGAACCTAGAGCTCATCAGTTTGGGTAGACTGCCTATGCAATAAGCCCCAGGGATCCACCTGTCTCTGAGATTTCTTTTATTTTCTCTTTTATGTTTTTAATTTATTTGGGGAGGCCTATTTCTTCCACCTGGCTTAGCTTCTACTCAATATTCAAATCTTGCAACCTGGGTTCCACAGGGAGTCTTTGGTGAATCATTCTTCCTGGTCAGCCTCTGTCAACCTTGGCACTATCACCTACATTGTAACTGACTGGATTTTTGTGTGTTTAGAGGTATACGGAAATTTACACAAAGGACAAAATCTGCAGTCTGTACTTCTGCAGCTGGTGACTCTTCTCTGAGAATGTGGCATAACTGAGTGCTGGTAGAGAGATTGAGATGCCTGGCTTCTAGTCCATCTTAGTGCCTTATCTCGGTTGACCTTCTCTCCAGTGCATAAAGAGTAGCTCTGGTTCACTAGACCATTGGAATAGTGTGTTACTCAAGTTAGATAAAGGTCTAATAATGTGGCCTGTGCAAGAAAGCCTTGTGCTTCAGTACTTTGCTTTCACTATGCTGAAATTCTTAAAACACACACACACGCACGCACGCACGCACACACACACACACACACACAGACACACCAAATTTATGTTTGGGAAGAGAAGTCTAAGGGGAAAATGTAGTATGGGAAGACATACAGTGATGCCATAGTTCCTTGCTGACTCATTCAGACATGATACAGTATTCTATAAAATGGGATTTATGACCAATGAGTAACACTGTTAGTAAGGCAAAATATTGTGTTTATGGTCTGAGTGAAGTGGTACTGATCTCATTGATCATAGTTTTCTTTTGAACCACAATTTGTTTCTAATACATGGAATAGAAATGGTGAAAAACCAACCCATGCTCTCCAACTTACCTTTGCTTGTTTGTGTTACCACCTTGCATTAGCCAACAATTTGTATGGAAAATATGAAGATGAAAGAAAAGAGAAAAAGACAATCAGAAGTTCCCCTTTCTGGTTTTCTTTTTCTACCACTTAGGCAGAGATACAGTGCTGGTAAATTTCAAGAGGAAACATACAGGCAATGGTGAGCATCGTGTCTGAAAGTGAAAGTACCAACCTCTCCAAATAGTCTACCGAAAAATTCCTCTCATGGTAAGTTTTATACTATCTGTATTTAACCACAGTAAGAAATATAAAAGTTATTTAACAGAAGAATTGAAAACTCCTAAGTTAGTTTGGTACTGTGTACAGTAGTAATGATGTGCAAGTACACTTATGTACAGGGTAGGTATGTGGCTACTATCATTTGGGGATTTGCATACGACTTACTATGATTTCATTTAAAATGAGTGTTATGGGGATTTCACGGTTTGAGCAAATGGACAAAGGCAGCTAAGAAAAGTAGAAGGATTGGGGATATTGTTCTTGGTTAACCACTCCTGGATTTCCTGAGCAACAGTGTTTGCTACATGCATCAGCAGAGTTCTAGGAACAGACCCCATTGCCAACTTTTACTGTGGCCACCACTGTCACTATGTTTTCAGATACCATAACCACCTCACTGTCATTAACTAACTGTACCAGTGACCTGCTCCCAGGGGCAGACTGTGGAGTACAGAAAGAATGTCCAGGCTGTTGACCGCAAACATGGAGAATGGACTGAAGAGGTAGATTGTAAATATACATAGCAGAAGTGTGGCTAGGGAACCTGATTGTGTGCTGCAGTGAAAGAAAACTCCCCTTTCCTTACCTTTGTTGAGATTCAGGATTCTATAACTGTGCTATGCCAACAGTGCAGTGCCTTTCCAGTGCACAAAGATGTTAAGGTATATACGTATGGTATGTATTCATTGGTAAATATTTTTGTTTTGTTTCCTCTTGTTGAGAGCTGCCTCTGAGAATGAAAGTCTGGTCTCTCTGTCTCCCACTCTACATGTATATGTCAACTGAGCTTCCCCATCAAAGTGTCCTCCAAGACTGCTTGTCCTATCAAATTAGCCTGATTCTGTAATGGAGAAAGGAGAATAACAAACGGCTAAGGGGTCTGAAAACATCATGACTTTGAGAACAGCTAGAATATAAACCAAATCTAACAGAGGTTATTATTGTTAATTCCATGACTGTAAAAAAAATCCCTGCAGTGGGCATAAGAAACTGGATGCTCAAGCATGGAAGGAAAGCATGGGGATTAGAAGCTGGAAGCTCATAAATGGAGAGGATCCTCTACTCTGCCTGGAAATCTCTCCATCAGAAACTCCCACTAGACTGCTTCAGCAGATTCTCCAGGAATTTCTGCTTGGCATTGTCAGCATCCAGATGAGGACCTTTGCTTTGGCTACTTGCTCTCTGCTTTTTTGTTGAGAGCCTCACTGGTGAGAAATACTCCATTTGCGATTCTCAGTTGAGAGCTACTGTTGGCTGTCTCCACAGGGCTTCTCCAGTCTTTTCTCTTGGATCGTGAAAGCACCCAATTTGATGATATTATCTATTTGCTATATGCATATCGTTCTTTTCCTTTTGCTCAACTAATTTCAAGGTTGAAATACAACTATCACAGATCATTCTCTTGATAGAATATGAAATTATATATAATACAAAGTCTGAGCCACAGGAAGTCCCACCTGTTAAGTTTTAATCCCCTACAACTGCTCACAAAACATTATGGGGAAAATCAACCATCTATTTCACTAAACAGCAGCAAGAAATGCCATTTCTAGCAAAGACCATCTTCCAAGAGGCCTCCCATAAAGCTTAACAAACAAACCAGATGCATGGGGAAAGTAATAATTAAAACTAAGATATGAATTCAAACAATAGATCAAGAAAACTCATCAAAGAAATACAAATACTATGAGACAACAACCCATTACAGCACATCTGTAACTTCCTAGCATACTAATAACACCAACCAAAGACACTGAGACAGATGAAATTTCAGAAACATAGTTCAGAGCCCCACTTTCAGAAAGGATCAATAACTTCTAAGCTTATGAATACAATAAAGACCTAGACAAAAAAACCCACAAAACGACATAAAATTACTAGAACAGTCAGTAACTTGGAGAAATTAGAGAAAAATTCAACAAAGAAATGGACACACTGTAAAATAGATTCTTTTGTTTTCTTTTATCCTTTTATTAAAATTCTGATATGAAAGAATCAATCTAAAAGTATAATAAATAACACAGCATCACTATGAGACCAAATGGAAGAATAAATTTCATAGATGGAGAACAAAGAAAATATACATTCAAACGTCAATAAAGAAAAAAGGTTTTCTAAGACCTTACTTAGCTAGTAATATCATCTGATATTTAAGGGTCAAAGAATCACAACCTACTGAGAATAGAAGCCATAAATAAGCTTGTGTTAACCATTTTTATATCTAATAAAGTAAATTTCAGATGAAAACTACTCAGAGGGGATAAAGAGGATCAAAACACATTAATTAAGGAACAATTCATCAGGAATTTATAACAACGTAAATGATTGTTCACTAAATCTTGGGCCTTACAATTAATATAGTAACAAAGACTGAAAGATATGGAAAGTCAACATTCATTCCAACACTATAATAGCAGGAGACTTCAACACTGTGCTCTCATAGTAATTTCCTAGCTAAAACTCAACGCATTTAGAACTAAATAGTACCATAAATCAACTGGTTGTAACAGATATCTAAAGAAATTTCATTCCATAGACTGAGAATACACATTCGTCTTAGTGGCACATGGAGCCGTCTCTGATATTGATTTTATTATAGATCACAAAGAAAGCCTTAACAAATACCAACAATACTAAAACAATTTGTTGTAACTTATTAGATCACACCAGAACAAAAGGAAGTGTCAGCATCAACTAAAACTTCAATACTATACGAACATTGGATATTAGCCAAAATATTTTTGAATGAACAGAACAGTAGGTCATTGAAGAAGTTAGGGAGAAAATTGGAAGATATCCTAGAATCAAATGAAATTAATAGAACAATATATCAGAACCTCTGTGATATTGCAAAGGTTTTCTTATGTGAAAGGTTTATAGTTACAAACCACCATATTTTTGAAAGTCTGAAATAAATAATCTAATGATGCAACTCAAAACTCAAAAAAAAAAAAAAAGAAAAGATAGACAAACCTAAACCCAGTAGCTGACACAAAATAATAAAGATTGGAGCTGAAATTAATGAACCAGGGACCCAAAGATCAAAACACTGCATTAATCAAAGAACTATTATTTCAAAATATTTAAAATACTAACAATCCCTTTACCAAACTAATGAAAAAAAATAAAGCCAGGTGGTGATGACACATGCACACCTTTAACCCCAGCACTTGGAATGCAGAGGCTGGCAGATCTCTGTGAGTTTGAGTCCAGCCTCATCTACTAGAGATAGTTCTAGGACAGTCTCCAAAGCAACACAGAAAAACCCTATCTCAAAAAACCAAAAAACCCCCAAACCAAAAAAAAAAAACAAACAAACAAACAAAACCAAAAACAAATAAACAAACCCAAAATCCTGGAAATGAAAGAAGAATTTGCACAACAGATTTAGAGAAATACAGAGACACTTCAGGAACTTTAAAAACGATATTTATTTGTCATTTGTTCTTTCCTTAATATTGCTTATGTTGTTTGTAATTTATAAGGATATCTGTTCCTATTGTATATAGTTTTGTATTGGGTTTGGACTGCTCTTGTTTACACAAAAGGGGGAGATGATGGGGAATCTTATTAGCCAGCCAGCTTCAAAAGGTGGGTCTTAGTTAAGGCATGGCTTCACTGGGATGCAGGTAAAAAAGTGTGCACCTCTGTGCATGCTCTCTCTGAACCTTTTCCTGCAGGGATTGCTCTACTTGGATTTCTGATTTTCTGTTTCATGAGCATTTTCCCTTATAATTAAATAAAATATAATTGTTTTATCCTTAAAATAAAATAAAATAAAATGCTAGAAAGCCTAAAAGAAATGAAGGAATCCCTAAATTCTTATGAACTACCCAAATTAAATTTAGAAGACACAAAACAAGCTAAACAGACCCAAAATAAAATCAAGATTGACCCAGTCTTGTTCAGTTAAGTCTCCACACAAAGATATTTCAGGATTGGGGGGATCTGTGTTCTCCCACAATTATGTATAACTTGTTATGGTAGTGAGAAATGTTTTGGAAAACATAAATAGTGTATATAAATTTGAAAAAGAGCATGGGGGAGCATATGAGTGGTTTTGACCAGTATAAAATGCTCAAATCGCCACATTAAAAGTAAATAAGATTTTTAATGTAATGATTTTGCTTCTGTGTGTGGCAGTACAATATTATGATAATTTCTCTTACATTCTAAGAGACCAGAACTGTTGAAGGACCTCACAGACAGAGTTAATATTTTGAGCCCTCTTAATACTGCTATAGTACTATGTACTCTGCCTGTTTATTTAACCTGCCATTGAGAGAAATGGCTATTATTTGATAAACAGTGATGTTTGGAGAGCTGTTTGTTATCTGTATTGGTTTGAGTCAGTGACTTACTCTTGTGTGAACCTGTTAAAAATTACTGCAAAGCATCCCTCAGTTCTTTCCCATATGATGCTTTCTGTGATGTTCAGTAAGGAGAAGACAAAACTCTTTGTTAGAAATAGACACACTCAGACAGACAGAAACGGATTTGGGGGCAGATTCACAAGACAGCATTTAGGCCAGACACAGATTCAGACTCATACAACGGACAGACAAGGAAGATGGAAAACATGGGGACAGTTAAATCAGAGAATTTAAATCCTGGATCCTTCCCGGTCAGATGATACCTAGTACATTATTGATTTCTGTCCTTAATGTGGCACCAATGGATTATTATCAACTCCAAGTATATTATTAATGCTTGTAAACTGATGGTTCTGTGCCATTAATAACTATCTTATTTTGCAAATTCTCTTCTGATATTCCCCCTTTGTCCTTGATTCACTATTCCATGCCTGTGCTCTTTGAGAGACATATTCAGCATCTCAGCCTTGCATTAATCAGCAACATTTAACAATGAAAACCTAATGAATCAGAATGGATTTAAATTGGTCATAACCATCTTTTCATTTTTTACTAATTACTTGGTGGGTTTTCCATACATTTTGTTAGTTTAAAGGATCCTCAAAAGGAAAAGAAGAAAGACTTTTAATTCCCACTGGCCCTTTCAAGTTATTCCTGCCAATTCCATAAGCAAAAGAAAAAAAGTGGGGGAAGCATGTCTCCTGCAGCTCTGAGGACCCCTTAGTGCTAAGCTAGCTTTAAAGGTGGTCTGTCTCTCTTTTAACCATCCTTTACATCTATGGCTCCCTTTTCGATAGTGATGTTTTCCATACCATGTGTGCCTTACATTTTCCTTGGCCAATATTTTCATACTGTTGATTAGCGACAGAAAGAACAGCAACACTCCCGTGAGTTCTCACCTTCACTGTGTTTTCCTGCTTACATTCCCCCTCCTCTTGTTCTACACACACACACACACACACACACACACACACACACACACACACACACGTGTCACTGATATAAGCCTGTCATCTTCAAATCACACACTTCCTGTGTTCACTTGCAGGGAATTGAGCAGACACTGAATCTTGAAATCTGCTTTTCTCTCAAATGTGAAAGATTCAGAAATCAAATTGATGGTTCTACTGTTTGATTATTCTAGGCTTAAACATTAGCATGTTTTAAGGGATATAAAATACATTGTTTTTCATATTAAGAAATATTCTATTTGCTTTCTATAAATACAATGAAAGATTAGAGTTGTACTTTCAGATAACCAATGATATACCAACAGTCCTTCTTGAGGATAAACACAGGGTCCAACAACACACCACAAAAGACAGACATAAATATCATTGGAGAGTATAGAAGTCAATTATGTGACATGAGATTTATGAGATAAAAAAGGTTTCTATGAGGGAAATTTCCTAAAAAGAGACAGCAGATAAGGTTGAATTTCTGATCAGTGTGTGTAAGTTGGTTGAGACTGGCGGTAGCAGATAGGGAAAAGAAGAACAGAAAAGTTGCTTGTGGACTTTCCTGTTTGTTTTTTCCTTTTCAGATTTATTTGCTTTTATTTTATATATTTTGATTATTATTATTATTATTATTATATTATTTAGGTGCTTGTTTGTATTCTAATAAGAGAGAAAAAGAAAGGGTGTGAATTTGGAGTGGGGGAAGTGGATAGGTTCTGGAAGGAGTTGCAGGAAGAGAAACTGAAATCAGAATACATTATATAAAAAATCTATTTTAAATAGAAAAAACAGAATAATAAGCAGGTATGCACACCTGCTTGGGCTTTAAGAGATGCCAGATATAGTCAAGTTGACAACCAAGATTAGTGGCTACAAAAGGATAGCACAGGCACATCAAAAAGTGTAATAAAGCACATAATAAGCTTAGAGACAGTAATCTATTTCCTCTAAAATCAGGAATGGGACATGACGTGCCACTCTGCCCACTCTTGTTCAATATACGTGAAGTTTAGCTAGAGTAATAAAGCAAATAATATTAATGGGAAAAGTAAAATTATGTTTGCAAATGAAAAGCAAATTTTTATATGTATACTTCAAGGTGTCAAATTATAAAAGTCAACTTTGTTAGTATATGTGTGCAGCAAGTCAATGTGGAATAAAATTTGAAATTAGTTCCATTTATAATAGTGCCAACAATGTAAACATCTAAGGGGAAATTGTAGGGAATTTCTGTGATAAAATGATAAGATTTAAGTGAATACAAGGACAAGACTTTTTTATTGAAAGGTTTAAATTTTAAAAAATTAAATTTATTATTATTATTATTGTAGTAAGGTTTGTAGAAAGCATGGAGGTGCACTGCTATTTTCCTTTTTGAGAGAAAAGCAACTCCTCAAGCTTCCCTGGGTACATTTACTGCTAAGCCTGCAACCTTCAGCTCTTATAGCCTTAGGATTTTAATAATATTGTAACGATGTCAGGATACCATGCATTTTCTCTCCCTAGGTCTTCTAGAAGACCCATGAATGCAATGATCTATACTGACTACAAGGGTGTTACTGAATAGTGGGTCAGTGGTGCTGGAAAGGCTTGGAAGTTTCATGGAAGAGAGCATATGAAAATACTGTTATATAACACTAGAATCAGGGAACTTAACTACATGCATAACCAGTTGTCCTAACTACATCTGCTGTGTCAATCATGACATTTGTTGCTTGAGAAAATTTAAGTTAGTACATGTCTATGATTTGGCCTCCCATTTCAACCAGGAAAGAGAAAGATAAATAGTTTATGTGAAGAACATAACAGATAAAAATTTGTAAGCCGGGCAGTGGTGGCGCACGCCTTTAATCCCAGCACTCAGGAGGCAGAGGCAGGCGGATCTCTGTGAGTTCGAGGCCAGCCTGGTCTACAAAGGGAGTTCCAGGACAGGCTCCAAAGCCACAGAGAAACCCTGTCTCAAAAAACCAAAAAAAAAAAAAAAATTTGCACTTATCACTTTGTCCTAGTAGTTCCCTTAAGATTTTTAGAAAGAAGTCAACATCAATTGTATGATGACAGATGCTTAAAAGAAATCCCAAACTAGCTCAGGATTGAGTATAATAGAGATCACAGTCCTCTGCTCAAACAGGGAACAGCAACCAAATCCTGCAACTAGAAAAGAGACTGAACCCATGCTTTACATCGGCATTTATAGTATAAGAGGCCAAGCACATGTGGGCAGATATCCTAGAGGCTACTGGCTGTAGGAATTCCTATAGCACCTCCCCCTTTTGTTTAAATAAGAAAGTTCTAAGCCTAATACAAAATTTTATACAATAAGAAAAAATATCAGGTATAAAAATTAGAATTACAACCAGCATAAACAATATCAAGCAAGAAATGTGATAAATATTTCAATAATTATTTTATCCTAAGGAGTTTAATTATAATATTATAAATTACTTGGCCAAGTCATGAAAGGAAAATAACTACAACTATCTTGTCTTCAACCTCATCAAAGACCTGAGAAGGGAAATAATATTAATTGAGTAGACAGGAAGAGTAATCTAGCAACTTCCAAAATGTGCAACAAATGACAGAGACAATTGGTTACCTGGGCAATCACCCAAATTCTGCAATGCTGAAGCAACCAACTTTGGCTAAGGCCTAGCATAACTGACAGACCATTTTCATAGGCAGAAAATTTTTCAAAATTGTCTTACCCTGTCTTGGCAAGATTTGACAGTCTTTTTTTCTTGTATCCTGCTTGTCCTGTCTGGACAGCATGCATTTTGTCAGTCAGTGGTCAATGCATGGGAAGTTTCTTGACCAAAAGCCAGTTTTGCCAAGAAGAAAACAAGATCCAAGTGGAGTGTCTTGGGTGCTCAACATTCTATTGGGAGTAGATTGGTGCTGCCAGGAGCAATCGTGTCTCATGTCAAACAGAACCCGAAGTTATTTAAATGCTATATTCTATAGCTCTTTAAAGTGGTTGAAGATTATCTATTTATACAGAATACAATCTCTATGTATCTAAAGAACCTGATTAGTCTAAATATAAGTATGACAAACATGAATGACTAATGACCTATAATTCTTAATATCTATATAGCTTAAAGACTAAGACTTTATATTAAAATATTAAACAATCATTAAAAACTGTGTAACAAATGAGGACAATGATCTCAAAATGTAAACAATGTATAAGTATCTTGATCAGAGGTAGAAATGTATATTGAAACATGATAAATATATCCTAAAATTGTATCAATATACAAAATGCCTTAAGCAGAAGTAGAAGCATGCATGCATACAATATGACAAAGTAAATTTGCCTAGGCATACAAATATTGCAGATGAAAATAGGAACATATTTAATATAATTTAAGTTTGAATCAATATACAAGATTCTATACCAATGTAAATTGCCTATAAATAATAGCTCACAAGTATTCACTCTATTACTCACTATTATTAGTAGTAGTAAGCTCACACTAGTCTATTATCCCATCCAAGGCACACATGCCTGCATACACGCACACACACAATGTAGTAAGAAGATTAAAAAAAACTAAAACTAATCTTTTCAAACATACTATAAGTAAGTGGCAAAATATAGTTTGTTTGAGGAAAGTGCAGCTTATATGTAGAAATCCTATAGCAATATCAAGATAAACACGCAAAACTTGTATAAAATGCTCTGCTCATCGACAAGGATCCATATATGGCCACAACCACCGAACCCACTGGACAACATACTCATTCATCATTGTTAATCTTCACGAACATTCTCTTGTGAGCTATTGTCAGAGACTACCACAGACTTCCTGGGTACCTGACAGTGCTCACCACTAATAGAGATGTCACTCATTCACCCTGTACCTGGATGCTAGAAAACTTCACTTGTGCTTGATATCAGGATCCTGGTTGTTTTTCTAAGACCAATGGAAACATGTGCAGGAAGCTTCACTCATCTCGACACCAGACTGGGGACGCTACTTGTTTGACACCTGCAAAGTAAAATAACTTTCATCCACGCTGCGGAAGAGGGATAGATTACAAAATGGTTTAACTTCAGGTGGGCTGCAGGTAAATGGGCTCTTTTCCTAATTACGGTGATATTTATACAGTTTTAGACATCCCTTAAGATTCATTGATTTATACCCCTTCCTGTATAGTACATTTGAAGAAAATCTTAATTTCCAATATGTTTAGCATAAAGGCCCAACTTGCTTATTAGTCTGAAAAGCTTTCTCAATTCAGCCCTACAGCTGACTAGCCTTGTTTCGGTTCCTGGCACTCCCACATAAAACACAGGTGCAAACATTTTCCTTGAGCTTCATGCTGTTTCTGCTTCCGTGTGTTCGTACTTTCTGTTCCTGCTGTCTGGTCCCTCGATCTTTCCTCCTCTATTAGAATAACTTTTTCTCATTCATTAAGTATCACCTCCTGCAGGATCTTCTCCAGGAGGTCTTCCCTGGCAGACTTGAGTCCTCCTGTGTTTTCATGGAGCCTCCCTCTCATCTCTCATGTAATTCTCTGCTGTCACTGCTGCCTGGCATCTCAATTCTGTGACATTGTAATCGCCTTTCCATTTTTAGTGTCTAGCACAGAGTTCACACTCAGGTGCTCAATCAATATTTGCTGAATAAATTACAATATGTAAAGATTAAGCCTTTGGGAATTTACGTTGTTTGGAAGTTCAAGGAAATGAGAAAATGTTAGAAACCGTGGCAGGAGAGGTTGGTTGTGAACGTTATGGAATGAGTGTAGTTTACATCATAGATTCTGCATAGCCCTCCCATTTTCTTCCTTTGTCGTGCTATAAACCTACTCTACTAAAAACCTGAAACAGATGCGATTTGATTGCAGTCTTATGGTAGAGGCTGTTTTCTCCAGTTCACTCTTAAGTGTCTCCCTCCCCTTGGAGCTATGCTTCTACTGTGCTTGTCCATGCTCCACTTCTGCAGCCTCTTCCTCCCCAGGGTTATTCTATCTTCTCAGGCTTCTCAGGTTTCCTGTCTGTCACCACCACCACCCCACAAAGAGAGAGAGAGAGAGAGAGAGAGAGAGAGAGAGAGAGAGAGAGAGAGAGAGAGAGAGAGAGACCATTTCTGTTGCTTGAAAGCTCACGATTTATTAAAAATCGTTATGCTTAATAAAAATGATGGTGGAACTTACTTCTCACCTGGTATTTGGAAAGAGCATCAACTCCTTAGCTTTATAAAGCACACTGCTGACTTGTTGTAGGGACTTGAGAGCTGTATAAAAGTGTAATAGCATTGTCTTTTCATTAAACTTTTTTCCCCTGCTATTGTTGCTGCTGCCCAGCCTGACAAGCTCTAGCTTCCTCACTTTATTTTAGAAAAGATGATAAATAGGTGGAGAAAGAAAAGGTGTCAATGTCTATTTTCCTTGTTCTTCATGACCCTAAACTAAAATGATCTTCCTTTCCCTTCACCCATTTGTGATTACCCACCGAGGCCCAAATGTTCACCAGCCTCTAAGTTACCTCTTTTCACACTTTCCTATACTTCTATCTTTCCTGTTCTTTCCCCAGATTCTTTCTCATTGACAGGCTCCTAAAGATTCAGATGTCTGCCACTAGCTGGTGTGTAACTAATTTTAAATGGTGTTTCCTGAAGGACGGAAAGAAGGAGTTGTGATTATAGCTGTTAAGAATAATAAAGCTACTGATTGTTGATGAATATGACAATAATAAGTGCTGGGACTATTTATATTCTTGAAGAATGTTGTGAATTCTGTAGTCCATTACATTATAAAGTGCTCCTCTGATGGAACTCTGATTAACAGAAATTATCTCTAACATTTTTGTTATCACCAGGATAAAGCAATATTTGAAGCAAACATCGATGTTCACTTGCTTTCTTTTAATTGAAACCTATAGAAATAATTCCGGAATATGATCATGTTGCAATCATATCAGTTTTTCCTTTGAGAATTGTTTTCAGTGCAAAGCTTAGGCCTCTCCTTTTGAGAGGTTGTTTGAAAGTTTTCAAAAGGGTCTCTCTTTTCTGCCTGTAATTGCATGTAGAAGAACCTGGTGATTATTTTATTTTTGTTTCTGATTTTGGTTTGGTTTCTACAGTATTTGCTGCAGAAGCACTTGTCAGTCCACTTGTCCTGTTTGGGACAGAACACAGCTCACTACAGCTGTCATTTCTGTAGCAAACTTGAATGATGCTCTTACACCAGTTAAATGTAGGCTGCCCCCCGCCTACTGAAAACAACCTAAATTTTAAAGCAACACAGCCAAAGAGCATCAATTACAATGCACATTTCGCAGAATATTTAAAGTGTTTAAATTTGTGTCATGGAAAAACTCTGTTTTATTGAAACAACAGTTGAGTTTACCTCAGAAGTATGGAGGTAAAGAACGGCCTCCCAGTGCTCAGGCATGTGTGAGGTCTGATTGCAGGAGTAAGGCATTCTGTAAGCAAAAGTGAACATACACCATATAAATAAAAGCAGCTTTCTTGCCAGCTTTATTTTGGAAGTGGAAAAACTCTTCACGCAGAGGTTCAAGATGAAAAGGAAGTAGGCTTTCCTTGAACCATTGGTTACTCAGCTCACCTGAGGATGAAACTAGCAATCTATTTAAAGGATAAATACATCTCAATGTATTTATTGAGAAAAACATCTCAATGGCTAGGTCAGCTGAAAAGGTTTTAGGAGGCCAATGAGATTATGTGGGTTAAGCCATAGTCAAATAGACTGGCTGTTTGGCTGTGAGGGCATGAAGATGGGAGCTCTTCTAGGACAAAGAGAAAGAAAAGCAGCCAGAGACTCAACTGGCTCATCAGTAACCTGAGAAATAAATCCATTAGTGTCAGGGAAGCACATGGAAGTGACAGTTTAATGCCAGAGGTTACCGACACACTTGTTAGGTCTCCATCAAGTGTGCATATTTAAAGGCAAGGTATTCCTAGGTGGAGGTTAAATTTTATGATACATTACCAAGTTTGCATTTAATTAAAATAACATGTATATGCTTATTTATAACAATCATTTAATTTAAAAGTAAAAGGCCTCCATCACTCTAGCTAAAATGCCTATCATCAAGAATTCTGACGAATCTAAGAGAAGATATGAAGAAAAAGGAACTTTTATTTATAGTTGATGGAGGTGTGAATTCACACAACCTTTGTGAGAATCAGTCTGAAGGGTTCCCACATAGTTAAAACTAAAACCACCTTGTCATTCAGGTACTCCACTCTCAGTTATATACCTAGAGAACTCTGCACCCAAACATAGAGAAATATGTGTATATCCATAATAGCAAGGAAATAGATAGAATCAACGTGGGCACCCATCAAAAATGAATGGTTAATGAAAATATGTTACATATACCAGATGAAATATGATTAAGCTGTAAGGTAAAAATAAATCATGAATTTTTCAGGAAAATGGATGGTCCTAAAAGTATAAAATTAAAAGCTATGTCACTCAAACTGGTTAACAAAAAATATCTGTGTGTTCTCCCTCTTATGTAGATCCTAGCTCTCATGATTACATGCATATATGTAAAGATCTGTAAGTATGAAAATAGTATGACATTTTAAAAGGAGACCAAGAAAGCATTAGTATTAGGTGATGAGGAAAGATGGAATTCAGGGATTGTGACAGATATAAAGCTAATT
>NC_022009.1:73273091-73277872 GCF_000317375.1 Microtus ochrogaster
TCCCTCCCTCCCTCCCTTCCTTCCATCTTTCCTTTTTTTGTAGTGGATAGGTTCATAAAAACGTAACTGACATTGAAAGTTTAAAACCTCAGGTGATGATGATGGACTGTAACCCCTAAGCCAAGCAAACCCATTCCTCTTTATGTTCCTCTTCATGATATTTTATCACAGCTACTGGAAAACACACTAAAACAGCATCCAGCACAAGCTGAGACTGTGCAATCTACTGGAAAAGACAAAGAGACCTTAAAAAGGTAATTATATATTAAAAATATATCAAGATGTGACATCAACGATTGAAAGATGAGTGAATATTTCAGTTAAGATAGATAAAGTAAAGATTAGGGAGGGAGTGCTGTAAGCAAAGAAAGAGGTGGTTTGCTAGCTACAGGAAAGGACTAGCCTCCAAGGTGGCTCCTAAGGATGCCCTCACCAGAGAAATTAATGAGTCCTTCCTTGTCTTTGTCTTAACTACAGTCCCATGTTCTGGGATTTATGTCACCAAGCACAGAGACCCCGACGCTTCTGCTTTTGGATGCCCATGATTTACACAGCTAAGATACACTGAGCTCCTATTGTATGCCAACTGTTTCCCTCATTCCCAGGGAGATACATATCAGTGAGGAAGAAAAATGGGCACTGAATCTTCAGTGTTGCTTTTTACTGTGAAAACAATAAAAGCAATGTGGGAAAATGAGTGGACTGGAGGTGTCTCTAAAGAAATGACATTTGGTTTGAATCTTCCAGGTACTGTAAAAGACAAATGTAGGGTTTCAGTTGTAGAAGAAACTGGTTATGATCAGAGTTGAGGGATGACCCGTGGATTCAGCAAAGTGGTAAAGACTGAAGTGAGGGTAGCAGTAAGATCATAGGGTTGGTCTTAGACCATTTGAAAAATCATGTTTACTTTGAAGTTTAATGTAAAGAACATTCTTTGCTGCTATTGGGGAAGTTGAGTCTTCTTGATGCATTCTGGGGTTTTTGTCTTTAAAGCCGGGTCTGAGAAAAGCAGGGAATCTCTAGGTTTTAGACGTTTGCGTGAGCCCAGGTGAAAACTGAAGTGTCCGTGAGTGAGCCACCTTCACTGGAGGAGGGAGAAGCAAATTATCTGTGGAATTCAGTGCTAACACTGACAGTTAAGACCAATGAACAGTCCCTCTTTCCCCCACTGAGTTTTAATGATGAAACAATATGAACCCAGTGTTTGTTGCTCAGGCTAAATTCTTTCTTTTGAACTGCAAGCGACATTCTGAGAAGTGCCACAGCAAGACATTAAATTCAATAAAGATGATGTTTCTTAGATATTGCAGAACAGTCGTTTCTTTAGGGAAAATGTCTTTAGTTAGGACAGAAACAGAGGGAAACCCGGGCATCTCACGCTCTTCATCTACTTATTAGCAAGGACCATTGCTTGGGGTTTCCTTGTATTCTCTCCGTTCCAGCACTGCATCTCAGTCATCATCACGCTCCTCAGTTTAACAGTGTGGTTCTGCCCTGTGATAAATGCACCCGGCTTTTTAAAAAGCATACTTTCCCATATTCAATTTCACACATGATGAAGCACTAGATTCTCTCATCTGAAGGGTAATCAAAGACAATGATGTTTTGGGGAGATTGCTTTAAAATGAATCCCCATGTATGTTAGGCACTTTCATTGCTATGACAAACTAACTGATAAAATCAACTTAAAAGAGGATAGATTTATTTTGGCTCACAGGGATAATTTTCAGCATGTGGCCAGCTGGCTTCATTTCAACAGCCCTATGTAGTGAGGCAGAGCATCAGGACAGAGGCAGCCAGGACACAGGGCAGAGCCCACCTGATGGCATCTAGAAAGCAGACTGAGATAACTAGAAATAAACAGAGGAGACAAACCTGGGGAAAGGTATAACCTTTAAAGACGTGTTCTCCAAAACGCACTTCACTTAATCAGGCCCTGCCTTCTGCAGTTTCCATCACCTTCCAATAGTCTGTTGGAATCCACCTGTGGATAGTTCATAGGTTGTGTCATGCTCATCATTTTCCAAAGCCCCACCCCTAAACCATACATTGAGACCCAATCCTTTCACTCATGATTCTTTTAAGGGGATAATTTCTATATAAAATGACATCGTGAATTTCTGAATATATGGTCCTCTTGCTGTATTTTACATGCACGATCCTATGTTTTAAGAGCAAAGTTTAAAAGAAAAACAAATTCACCTATAACAGCTCCAGAAACAATTCAAAAGTGAGAACTGGATCAATGCATCATGTTGTCAAGCATAGATATGAGGAAGAATTTTAGGTACCCTTAGTAAAAGCAAGAAAGGCCTTGGTGAGACTACTTATGCACTTTAAAGAATTACAAATTAAATATTATCCAAATGGATGATGTATAAGGCTTTTCTTTGTTAAATAATATAATATAATAAGACAAAGGAAAAAACTAATACGTTGGAGTTGGACAATACAAACAAATAGAAGGAAAGGAGCCCAAGAGAAAGCATAGGAGTTAGAAATCCACTTACACACTCAGGAATTCTGTAAAAACACTAAGTTGGAGGCCATAATATATCCAGGGCCTGATGCAGACCCATATAGGCCCTGTCCTGTGCACACTGTCTTAGTCTTTGATCATGTTGGTTTAGAGGTCCTTGTTCTCCTGGTGTTCTTCATCTCCTTTGGCATTTATGCTCTTTCTATAGTTGCTGAAAGAGTTTTCAAAAAATTCAGAGTGCTTAGAAGTAGTGAAAGAAGGACCAGAGTTTGGTATTGTGCCACACACTTGCAATCCCAGCACTTGGGAGGCTGAAGCAGAACAGTTATGTGTTGGAGGCCAATCAAAGCTGCATATATAGTTACTGTCTCTAACAACTGAAACAACAACAACAAAAATAGACAAAGGGGGGCACACGGATTTTCTCTGAAGCCATAGCACCTTTTGAGAGTTCTAAAAGATCATTGTTTTTACCTAAGAAAAGTATGACAGGGACAAATAACCAGTTAGTTATCTATCCATAAGAATCTAAAGCATGATATCATTTAGCATGTGTACACCATTTCTGTTATTTCAACTGAAGAAATAAAAATTACTCTAAAAACAAATATTTGTACGTTGTCAGTGAGTAAAATCTTGCTTCATTTCTTTTGGGGAACTATATAACACCCCTAATGCGGCTTCTCTCAAGCTCTTCTCTCCTTAACTGCATGTATTCTCTGCTCAAGTAAGAAGTATAAATAATCAATGATAGTAAAATAGAAGTGAAGTCATCATATACTTATCAGAGTAATTTTGATGGAACTCTAGGTACTCTCCAAGGGTATTTCTGTGTTCTGGAAAAAGCTGATATTCCACAGTTCTGCATGGTCTGGAGCAATCTCACTTAAATTTCTGCGTGAGAGTTGATTGGCATGGGTTCAAGCATGAATCAAGAGTTAAGAAGATTGTTGTAGCTAACAGTATTTAAAATAAGTGCCTGTTTAAAGACACATACACTCATTTAGTATAAACAGTATTAGGGTTAGGTACTCAGTAATCCTACTTTACAGATGATAGTACTGAGGATTTCTAGATTAAATACATTACTTTTATTCATATAGGAACTAAATAAAAGACAGCCCATCTGACAGCTAGGCTGGAAACTAACAGGAAGGTCTTCTGAGGCTATAAAGGTACGATGCATATTTTCTCCTCGTGGACTCAATGAAGAAGCATTTCCCAACAATAAAAGGCTACCTTTTTGAGAATATGGTTTTATGCATGAGTGCCTGGAAACATACCTAGCTAGTAATAAGAGGTAGACGAGTGGGAAAGCGACGATTTTAAAACGTACTCTACCAAATGACTTTAGCTAGGAGGTGTAGGTTTTTAATAACACAATTCAAGGATGATTCATTATCAGAGACAGGGCAAGCCTTGATAAGAGAGCATTTGCATGTTTGTTGCTAACAGAGATGAATCAAATATTTACAAAATTTAAAAAAATGCTTTAGGATAAATGCCGATAAATTTAAAACTAGCAGTCAAATTTACTACTGTACACATTGCCAAACACCAGTTATATGATGAGACCACAGGTTAACATCATCCCAGGGAGGTCCGAAGCAAGCACACTGATGCAAGAGGTAAAGAACCGTCATGGAAATGAGGTTGAGCAGTATGTCCAGTGCCGCTGAATAATCTGAGATGATGGAGATGAATAACATGTCTCACACAAAAGTATATCACATCTGTTCTCTTGGACCACAGTAAAAATCTATTGCAGTTTTGTGTTATAGTTAGTGTAATTGACCTTCTTAGCTGTGCAAGTGTTACTTTCCACTAAAAATTCCAGAGCATAAAGAATGCCCTCGTTTATATCCTAGTCACAGTGAGAAACTGGCAGAGAAAATGGAGAAAGGAAAGGATGCCACTCAAACTACCCCTCTCTGTTCATCTAAAGCTTTGCAGTTTTGACAGTGGCATTTACATTTTATATGAATTTGAGGCTGAGTTTCCCATAAGATATGACTTAGATGTTCTGCTTTATGTTTTACATATACACAGATTTTACTGAAAAGATTATTTTTCCTTTCTCTTCTATAGTTTGGAAAACTTGAGAAATAATTGCATTAGTGTTGAAATAAGAGCAGCGGGGCTGCGTCCCCGGCACCCGGCCGCCTGCATGGCTAGCTTATGTCCCGAAATAATTACACGGAAACTGTATTCTTTTAAATACTGCTTGGCCCATTACATCTAGCCTTTTCTCGGCTAACTCTCACACCTGGACTAGCCCATTTCTAATATCCATGTAGCTCAC
>NC_022009.1:73279570-73287609 GCF_000317375.1 Microtus ochrogaster
CTGATTAACATATTCATTTCTCATAAATTCACTCTATTTTTTTCTGTTCTTTTCAGTGAGTTTCTTTCTCTTTCTTATCTCATTTTGGGCTTCCTAATTAACACATATGAATTAAACCCCATTTATTATTCCTTTTTTATTATTTCCCTTCAATTCCTGAGACTTGGAAATTTTAGTAGAATGCTTTCTCTTTTGAGCACTCTTAATTCTGACTGTTCAAGTTTTATTTTGAGCATATTTATGGACTATTTTATTTTGGCTATTTTTCTTTCTAAATCCTGCTTTTATTTGCTTTCTTTATTTCTGTATTTTTTTATTGATAAGATATAATGTGTATGACTTATTTCTATACTTTCTTTTAGTTATTTGCATGTGATTTCATTTGTCTTGAACACAACATATATAAATTTAATTCTTTGTCAAATTTATTGTGTTTCTATGAAATAGTTAATTTAAAAGTTGCAAGCATAACACAGCCTTTCATTTTGTGTATGCATCTCAATTTCTCTTGAAAATTAGCCATTTTGAATATTTCAATGTGATGACTTGAAAATAAAGATTTCTTATTTTATTCATTGTTTTATACTGCTTGGTGGTTTCTGAGCCATTGTTTGCATTCTGTGCTGTCTGTCCTGTGTGAGCAGAACTCAGTCTCACATTGCTTAACTACACAACTCACCAGAGCTTCCTTTGCATCCTGTAGGCAACCAACAAGCCCAGATTTCCTTGGTTTTGCAGCTTGATACTATGCTCTGGGCTGCATAATTTCAATTCTCACTCAGTATTACAGTTGTGTGTTATGCCGCTTTTGATTGTACAGAGCCTCTAATCCATGTAGGCATTAGCATCTAGGACCTTTCCAGAGTGCTTTTCTACCCACATCTGGACATGTATGTGGCCTCACAAGAATGGTCAGGAACTTTTCAGACCTTGGATCCTCACTCCTTTTATTGCAAACTTTTTTGGTTGTTTCTTAACTTGTTACTTCCTTGTTCTTTTCGGATGGACTCAGCCTTTGCAGAGTTCTGAGTTGGAAAAAATAAATACGAGCAAGCTCTCTCAACAGAGAGAGCCGCTAGGTTTTTAAAAAAAAATAAAATAGAAACAGGACTTGTGAGATGACTCTGTGGTTAAAAGTAAGCAGTGCTTTTCCAGAAAACCCGAGTTTGTTCCTCAGTACTCAGGACAACCTGTAAGTTCAACTCCAGGAAATCTGGCACGTCTGGCCTCTGTGGGTTTCTGCACTCCTGTACACATGCCCTACACGACAGTATGTGTGTGTACTCATAAGACATGCACTCATAAATAATAATAGTAAATATAAAAAGAAACGAAAACCTCCAATACTTTTAAACCTTGCTTGTTCCCTTGTTCTCCTTTTGTAGTACTAGGAACTTACATAAGCAATATAGACAACTGTCTACAGGGATCACACTGACTGGAGGAGGATGGATGTGGTCAGAACATGCTAATCTCATACTGATATTCATGCATGTACATGTAAAAATAGGATAAACTAGAAAGGACCAATTATTGGATAGCATTCATTGATTTACTTGAAAGTACTGCTTGTACTGCCTATTTATCCAGCATGATTTCACTTGCTTCCTGAAATAGATGATCTAGGCAAATAGCTGAAACAATAGGTCGCTACCCTTAGGAACATGAACACAAAGCTTACACTTGTCAACTCTAACATATACCTTTGAGAACTCAAAACTCCCAAACTAACCACCAAGTGTGCTTCTGTTTGCTCATCTGCTCACCCCACCCTACAGTTTAGATTGCGAAATGAGAAAGCAAGATGGACTTGAGACTGAAGTCTTTCGGGAACTATCCTGGCTTCAGTCCGCCAGTAACATCTCTCTTCTACTCTCATTGGGATGAACTGCTTTTCCAAAAAAATAGCTCCAACCTAATTTTTCTTCTTTCCATGTTCATTATTTAGTTTACATCTAAAAAGTTGATAAACTTGATATTGACCTTTTGTTGTTGCTCGTTTTTATTTCTCAAGACAGGGTTTCTTTGTATAGCCTTGGCCATCCTGCAACTATATCTGTAGACCACATTGGTCTTAAACTTACAGAGTCTACTTTCCTCTGCCTCCAGGGTGCTGTAATTAGAGGTGGGCACCGCCATCACCTGGCTATTTTTATATAAATAGAAAAATGTGATTTTTGGATTTTCTTATAATATCATTTTTTGACATTTTACTCTTTCTTCATCTGAATAATGTTCCATTATATAATATTTTTTAATTCTTGTTCTTATAATGGACATGTTGGTTGTTTCATTTTTTTCATTATAATAAAAATTTTTATGAAAGTTATGTACTTTTAGGAGTATGTGAAGCTATATTTTTCTGCCTTTTGGATAAATATCCATAATTTCTCCAAGAGAAATTTCTAGGTCATAAATTCATTCTTAGTGTTTAAGAATATGAAAAGAATGTGTTCTCCAAAGTGGCTATACATGTTTTATTTCCATTGCATTGTTTTCATATCTACCTTGATATTAAATGTGTTCATCTAGAAAATTTATTTTTATATGATGAACAAATAAAAAAGCTTCCATCCTATGAGATAATCTGATATTTTTACACTTAAACACATTGTATAATATTTAAATGATTAAACATATCTGATTTTTCAAGCATCATTTATAATGAATATCTTTAAAGCCCCTATCTTCTAGATTTCTGATATATATATAGAACAATGTTATTATTTATATTTACCCCATCGTACAAATAATATAATAACATTAGGTGAGTTTCCTCTTTAAAAGCACATTGGTATGTAGTAGTTAAATAAAGATTCACACTTGATTGAACTGCAGGTAGAACATCTTTAATGACAGCCAAAGTTAAACTTTAATTTAATATACTTAGGTCTGTCACCTTAGATACTTGGAAATGAAAGTTCCCAGGCAATATTGGCTTTTATTAGATGTGGCTTATCTTTCCAGGAAACTAATCCTCCTTACTTTGTCATTGGAGAGTCTTTAAAATGTATGATAATAAAAAAAAATGTATGATAATATCGACAAAGGTTTAGATTTACTTGTCATTCATTTCATTTTTTTATTATTTTCAATACACAAAGTGTCTTTTAATTCTAGAACTGGAATTTATAGCTAGTTCTCAACATTCTGGTTTATAGATGAGATGCACTTTAAATGTTGAGAGAATGTTGTCAAATGCTGGTAGAACCTTGCCACCTTTACTGGATATCCTTTGGAGGAATCCAATGGAAAATGGATTAATTTCACATCTTTACTTGTTATCATCAAAATTGCAGATGGTATGGATTTGATATATGTCTTGGATGCTATGTCAGACTGTTCAAACAGGCTGTGAACTTACTTGTATATGAATCTTACCACCATTAAAAAGGTGCAATATAAAAAATGAACAGAGCTCTAATAGGTTCCTGTTCATCACTCAATTATTTAAAGTTTGGAGTTTTCAAAAAAGCCACTGGTGATTTTTACAAAAGTAGCACTTCAACATTCATTTTTGGCTGGGGTTTGACTGATGAAAAATTTTTAAGGGACTCTAATACAAAGGAAACACTGAGATTATATTTTTAAAGTATTGGAAATCTCATTAAGGGCAACTGTTTCATTTATTCTAAATAGTTCATACGTATGTACTGTTCTTGGAGAAAAATGAGAGCAGAACGGTGTCCTTTCTAAATAATATACTTTTAGTTTGTTTAAAATTATTTAAAGTCTTGCTTTTGTGAAGAAAAAGTAAACATATTTGAATTTTAGATAGCCTGCAACATATATCACTTCTTGTATGATGATGTTGTAGAACTACACCATTTAATTAGTAAAGATTGTTCAAATGAAAGTATAAAACCCAAAATCCCAACAAGTTGTTTCCAAAGCAATGTAATGTTGTTCATAAAATATTTTATAGTTGAACTTAATTTCAAGTTATTCTATGTGACTGATTTAGATTTCAGAACAGACTTATGATTTCTGATATTTTTGTCTTTTAATTTTAATGTAATAGTATTACCATTACACATGTAATTAACCATAATGAGAACAGGTACAATTTTTCTTTGTTCTGATTGCTCAATGTAAAAGAAAACTGCATACTCAAGATGTATTTCTTAAGGTTATTTAATAACTATTAAAGAGATAATATTGGTGCATAAATCTGGAAACCCATACATCAATCTAGTAGAAAGAAATGTTTTCTTGCATTTTATTTTTTGGTTACTGATTTGTGATGCCCCAAGACCATTTTAGAAATGATCATTGTAGACCTTATCTGTCATGGAAACAAATTTGTTCCTTGGGTGGCTGAGCAACACGAAGGGAATAAATTTCTTAGAATTGTATCCCCTGAAGGATGCTATCCATTATTTCTACAAGTTTGCAATGAAAATGACTTTATCGTTACATAAAGTGATAAAATTTAAAACTGTGTAAGATGATTAAGAAGCAAGTAAAATACATATCTAATATATAAGCAACAATATATTGCTATATGTAATAAATTTATTTATTTAGACAATGTTTTGAGTATATCAAAGCAAATGTGGAACAGCTTAAATCTGAATGTTAATCCAAGGAGTAATAAAAATGAAAAACTAATGCCTGCAGGGTAGTAGGCATTAAATATTCCTGTTTTCTCAACGCTGAACATTTACATTTTCTGCTTGGTTGACAGGTGTGAACCCTGCAAATCAGAATTCATTTCTGCAATTTTATCATATAAATCTGTTTCACTTAGCTTTGGTTCTTCTACACTGTTTCTAGTCTAAACTTCAGTGAAGCATCCCGAGTCTTTTTTTTTTCAAGAATAAGTTGGTGAAAATATAGAGCAAAAGTCAGTGGAAGTGATTCTATAGGTTGAACTTAGCCTTCACCCTCTTTTCTGTAGCCCTTTTATAAGAACCTCACTGCATAAGTTGTGATATATCAACATTATATAGCCAGGCACATCCTTACCCATCTGTAACTGGTAAATATATTTCAAAATAATTATATTTATTACCGTGTGTAGATCCATTAACAAGAATACTAAGGTTTTTAAACAGTAGAAATTAATTGGAAAAAAAAATTAATGTTCTACCAACCAAACGTGTTGATATCACACTCTGGATATTCAGATTCTCTTTAGTTGTGTATATATAGTTGTTGCTTTGTTTTCCTAAATAGCTTTGATCCCCTGAGTGATTAAGAGAAATGACTTCATTTATTATACTTACTGCCTACTCTTTATTATTTGTTGTCAACAAAATGGGGATTGGTGGTATATAATAGAGAGTAAGGAAATCTCCCATCTGCTTTTTCTCTGTCACCAGAACAGCCACACTTTACCTGGTCCCCAGCCTGACCCTGCCAGATTATGGAGCTATTCATCATCCTCACCAAACCTATTCTACCACAGGAGCCAGAGGGCACTCGTCTTTCCTTTACTGGAAATCCCACCTCCACACCCTTGTTCACTCTTCTCCAAAGGCTAGTTTCATGTGGGTTTGCATAATATGCCTAGTAAATACAATGAGAAATTGGCTTGGGTTTCATTCCACCCATGTTGAAAGCCATGTATATAGTTGTCTACTGCTATTCAGCAGAGAACATGTATGTTTTACCAATGGACTGAGGATGAGTTGAGCAGAAAACATGTTATGTGATTAAGAGGAATAGCAATTCATTAATTGTATTAAACTTATATGTGGCATATGTATGTTCATGTTGGTGTATGGAGGCCAGAGATCACCATTGGTTATCTTCTTAAGTTTATCTCTACCTTCTGTTTCGAGGCACGGTCTCTTAATGAACCTTGAACTTCAGCCATATTGACTAGCCAGCAAGCCTTAGAATGCCACCTGTTTATATCTCTTCAGTCTGGAAATTGCAGGAAGGGGCTACTGTGTCCAGTTTATATAGGTGATGGTAATTGGCTGTTGGTCCTTCTGCTTGATGGACAAGCACTGTAACCATCTCCCCAGCCTCTGTTTTCCATCTTACAGTATTTAAATATACTCTATGAAAATGAAAACTTAGATGTATTTTAATCATTGCAACTTTGAACTATTTGAAGAGAGTAATATGATGCTAGTGTTTATCATAATAAAAATGCTATTTCTAGACGATCATAAAATGAAACAGCTAAATCTGATCATTTTCTGCTGGAAATGATGAGCTATCAACTTTTCTTTTTGCTACTTTAACTCGAGACTTTCAGAAATGACACATAGATGGTATTTTACTTTGTTTATTAAAATGTGGAAATGGTATTTGGGAATTAAATTTTACTTGTGTTAGTAGGTCCATGTGTAATTATCACTTTTTTCTGCATTACAGATAATTTGTGAGGCCTAGCAGAGCAGAGTTATCTTCTTTAGTTCAATGGTAGTTCCTCAGAATTTACGAAGATATTTGCATATTCATATTTTTTTGATGGCAGTTTGCTCATCTCAGAATCTCTTTCCACATTAGCTAGTGAATTATAAAATCTAGTGCATATTTGTGCAAATATACATGAGCTCATGCAATTGCACACATCATACATAATATGTTTTGCACTTAACAATATTGATTGATAAAGAACAGTAAAACCATATTACTTATTCATGTAAATGTAGCACTCATTCAGAATCTTGAAGAGAGGCATAATTTAAGAAACCCGTGAAGAATTCACAACTGGAAGTTTAAGAGTGTAGCAGAAAGCACAGAATGAGGAAAAGGGAGGGCTGAGAGAGAGGTGGAAAGAAGGCTATGGCTGCTGAGGGAAACTAAACAAAAAAAGAGAGGAGAGAAGTGAAGCTGCTTCAAAGGACTCAAAGGATTTGTGTCAGGCTTTAGGAAGACTGGGCAGCCGGAGAAGAAAAGTAAGCACCAGTAAAGGTCGTTTGAGTCTATCAGTTCTGAATGTACATTGAGAGATTACATGCTGGACTATACCAGTATGAGAGCAAAAAAGAAATCAGTTTGGGATCAAAAGGAAGGAAGAACCTACTAATTAGTAAATAATTAGTTGTAGCTCACCACATGAAACCAGTTTAGAAAAAAAAATGAAAAATAAAAATGAATGTGAAATGGGATAAGAATGATTAAGACAGGCCTGAAGAAAGTTCCACCTTCTACTATGGTTTTCCCCATGTGCCAACCACTATGGTACAAGAAAATGAACTGAGACATAGTTTAAGCTTTTGAAAACAACTGTTTTTCTAAGTAAATTTTAATAATAATATTAATAATAAAGAAACCATCAAAAGCAGGCATACATAAAAAAAATACCAGAAAATTATAAACCATGATAGAATGTATATGGTGATGTCAAAGAAGAATTAGAGCACCTTTGATAATAAAGAAAGGAGTTGAGGAACTTAAATGGTAAAATTTAAAATCTATGTTAAAGAGATAATAGGGGTGATCATGCCCCTCCCCTACTCAAAGGACAGCAAGTGGTGTTGAAGAAATGCTTGCTTGCTCGGTCCTTAAGAGTCTTTGGTGCTCTCTCAGTTCCCAACGAACATAGCAGGTGATTCACAAACACATGTCACTCCAGCTCCAAGGGACCTGACACTATTCTGGCTTCTGTAAGGAACCTCAAAATGTGGCATATACTCAAACATACATGCACATGCCCACATGCGAACACACATACACACACACACACACACACACACACACACACACACACGTAAAATAAATCTATTTTTAAGCTATCAAATAAACACAGCCACTTCGTTATTGAAAATGTGATTTGAAATAATTTACTAATTCACTAAATTAGAGCAAACAGGAATCTATAACAATTTGTCCTCATACTCACAATAAGTGTGGTTCTTAACTATCAAGGAGATTTCTCTTTGCAGCAGACAGAGACTATTACAGAAAACCATGAGGAGTGAAAATGGAGTTGCGGGGATAGCCATACTGATGAATATCTTGCATATCACCTTAGAACCTTCATCTGGCGATGGATCGAGGTAGAGACAGAGACCCAAATTGGAGCACCGGACTGAGCTCTTAAGATCCAAATGAGGAGCAGAAGGAGGGAGAAGATG
>NC_022009.1:73287729-73289783 GCF_000317375.1 Microtus ochrogaster
AAACCCGATTTTCTGAACGTGGCGGACAATAAAGGCTGATGAGAAGCCAGGGACAATGGCACTAGGTTTCGATCCTAATGCATGAACTGGCTTTGTGGGAGCCTAGCCTGTTTGGATGCTCACCTTCCTGGTCCTGGATAGAAGTGGGAGGACCTTGGACTTCCAGCAGGGCAGGGAATCTGGACTGCTCTTCACTCTCGAGAGGGAGGGGGAATGGAGTGAGGGGGAGTGAGGGGAGGGGGCGATGTGTGCGAGGAGGGGGAGGGAAATGGGGAAAAAAAAAGAAAATGGAGTTGTGGATCCTAGTCCCAAGAAATACATTTGCAAAACACTGGAGCACCTAAGGCTCAGAGATCGCTGTGGAAGAGGAGAGTGCGGAGATTGAAGGAACAATAGAATCAGGGAATTTGCTTTAAGATTGTGTCTCCTGGTAACATCAGAAGTTACATTTACAAAGTCTCATCAGCACGTCAGTCTAACTGTAAGCTGAACAAAAATGACACCGGAGAGCATGCCGAGCTGTATGGGAAAAGCCCATGAGACCTCAAGCCTGCACAGAGAACTTCAGGCAACTGAGAAAAGCTGAGAATCAAAGAGGTGGCCTCCTCCAAAGAAGAGCACAGTTGATTGTCCAGTGCTGTAATTGGCCCCAAAAGCATAGTAACAGGTAGCATTATCCAGACTGAACAGATTATATTTAGAAATGTGTGTGTGTGTGTGTCTGTGCGTGTACAGGCATGCAATAAAAACTAGTGGAAAAAGGCTGAAATTATAGATTTAGTGTTGCTGTAAGAATCAGATTGCTTTAATAAGAAAAAAGACTTGGATTTATATAATTGTACATTTGCATACACACACACCAAAATCAATTCATCTCATCTATCTCTGTTATAGAACTTTCATAGTCATATATAAAAAAGAAACATAGCTCTATATTCATTAAGTAAAGAATAAATGTTGGTTTAAAATGTCCATTGAAAGTCTTTAAATAATTTATCATTCACTTGAGTATTAAGAAATACATATTTAAAAAGTAGAGCTGGAGTATTTTATATTTCTGTAAAACTACAATTAACAGAACTGGTGTTGAGCGTTTTAGAGAACTTTATCGAGCTGTAATTGGTATAGTAAACTCCTGAATACCTTTCATGTCTATAATTTGATGAGTTTACACATTTATGAATCTCCAAAACTATTATTATAATCTTCATAAATGTCCTTCACTTCCAAAAGTCATGCCCACCCCCTCTTTTATTTCTGGTGTGCCAAGAACGTTTAACATGAGGTCTACTTCCTACAAAATTCTTAATTTATTAAGAAATTAACAAATGGTAAATGATAAATGAAAATAGAAACCAGTATGGAAAGTAAACAGAGTGAATTATACCATACAACAAAAGGAAAGCAAAACTTAGACAGAAGTGTAGAGATTCTGAATAACAAAACAATGAATGAAAAACATGAAAAATAAGGAACTTAGTGACTAATCATAAGAAATTATACAAAACTATGAAAAAAGATGAAATAGAATTTAATAAAACTGGTATAAAAAGCTAATGATAAACCAGCAAGCACCATTAAAGACTAAACTTATCAGTATTGATTTACTTTGTGAAATTAATCATAATTAAGACGTTATAAGGCTCGTCGCCTCCCCGTCCTTCCTGCAACGCACGACCCTGGGATCCCCCCTTCCAGCCCTTCCCGGCTCGCCTACCGCCATGGCTGACAAGGAAGCTGCCTTTGACGACGCGGTGGAAGAACGTGTGATCAACGAGGAGTACAAAATATGGAAGAAAAACACCCCTTTTCTTTATGATTTGGTGATGACCCATGCCCTGGAGTGGCCCAGTTTAACTGCCCAGTGGCTTCCAGATGTCACCAGGCCTGAGGGGAAAGATTTCAGCATTCATCGACTTGTCCTGGGAACACACACATCGGATGAACAAAACCACCTGGTGATAGCCAGTGTGCAGCTCCCTAATGATGATGCTCAGTTTGATGCTTCACACTATGACAGTGAGAAAGGAGAATTTGGAGGTTTTGGCTCTGTC
>NC_022009.1:73291453-73352475 GCF_000317375.1 Microtus ochrogaster
TTAATCCTTGATAAGAGTTGCTTTTTTAGGAGTTAGTCCTTGACCACTATAGTTTGAAGCCATCTCCATTTTGGTTGACCTGTCTCACCATCAGGCCTGTTACTACTCTCCATGACTAACTGTGTAAGTGCTTATAATGGAATAAATTGCTTTTCTATAAAAAAAAAGAAGTTATAAAATACTAACTTGAGTGCCTTCATTTTTATATAAAATTTTCTCTACTATAAATATATATAGTTTAATATGAAACGACTCTACTCAGTCAAAGAAAGTAAACTGTAGTAAGACATTGTTCCTCTGAAAATGTTGTCGGAATCCAGCCTGGATATTGGTCCCTTTATCCTTCACCCTCTTCACTGCAGAGGTCCTTGTGACAGACCTAGTGAGAAGTGGCTGGCATGCTATCGCCAAGACAAATCAGGCAACCTGTTTATATCTGTATGCTGTCTACAAGGACCAGATCTATCTTTCGGTCACATGCATGACCACAGAATAGGGAAGACATTCATCTCCCACGAAGCAGTCTTTAAATATTGCCTTCGTTAATTTTACCTTCAAATTGTTAACTATTACCTTCAAAAGGAATGAGAAAAAATTTATGTAGGTTAATTGTTGGGAGTTAACAAGCAAACACATTAAGTCCTATTGATAGTTTTCTATATTTAATTGAATCATGTAAGTAATATCAAAAGAAGTTTTATAATTAAGATTTAAAAATCCATGGAAGGAAATGGGTTTCTGCCATTATTGGTAGTTTAAAATTACTTTTAAATCCTAATGGCATTGGAAAGAAAAGTCATGTGTTCATAAACTTATCGCTGTAAGCTTTCCTTTATTGAGCTACCAAATTTTAACAGTAATCATAAAAGAGCAGAGGACTGTATTTATGTTTCATTTATAGTACAGTAAAATCATTTTGAATTAGAGTTGATTAAAAAACTCCTCCACATTTGAATAATACATAAATAATGAATACAATTCCATTGATGAGTTTTTCTCATTCTGTAATTATTTGTGATGTTCTAGTTTAGTGGTTGATAATGTGGTACCAATGGAAGTATAGTTGAAAACTTCGTACGGGGAATTTTCTTAGCACGGAGGTTAAATGCTTCAGGACAAACATGTCATTCTAAACTTGGGTGTCATGTCTTTGCTATATGAATGGTAGTGTCTGTGCCAAAGACTTTGCCTTTGAAAAACACAACGCAGTATATTAGTTTTACAAAGTGTGTGTGTGTGTCTGTGTGTGTGCTTAAGGAAACATTGTTGAGGGCAGAGCTCAGATGGTGGCATAAATGACAAAAGATAGGATTTGAATTAATTTAAGGGAATATCTGAGGTACCTCTAGATTAACATAGACAATATTTATTTTATCATTACTGAGCCTCAAGAAGAACTAAGACATCATGTAAAGACAGTGTAGTACATAGTATTTGAAAGACAGTGATATAACTTAGACCTGTACTCTAGGAACATGAAGGGTTGAGGAAGGAGGATCACAAATTTGAAGTAAGTCTGGCCTACATTTTGAGACCTACATTTTAAGTCAAAACCAAACTTAAACCAAAAATCCAAGCAAATATATAACAACAACAAAAGCAAGACAAAGTAGTGACACAATTAAAAACCCACAATTAAAATATGCTTGATCAGAGACAAAAAGACATTATTGATAGAATTAAGTCATTTCTACTAAGTTGAAAGATAAAACAAGCTTCTCAGGTTATATCAAATAACTACCTATAAACTGATATCTATCTATCTATCTATCTATCTATCTATCTATCTATCTATCTATCTATCATCTATCCATGTGTCTATCTATCTACATCTTATCTATATTTATATCTATAGATATATATTAGTAAATATCTATCAGGAATATATATATATATATTCCTGATAATGTTAATAATTCTTTCTTCCCTATATAAGCTGTTTTGCTGGAAGAGAAGTACTGTTGATATTCTGAGGTTATGCCAGAATACTTTAATCCCTTAGTAAATTTTCAACAGCATGGCATTGGATAGTGGGGCTTTCTAGATTGATTTCTACTTCACATGCGGTAAGAACACCTGAGAGTAAAGTAAGTGCCGTGTTGTCATGGGCCTAATGAAGATCTGGTAGGTAGTAGAAAGAAGAGGCTTTTTGTGCTTTCCCCTTAGCAGCTGGAAATCACAGAAGTGATGCTTGTAAGTGAAGAAATTTTCATTGGATGGCAGTGGAGCATGCCTTTAATCCAGGCTCATGTCCTTAATCCCAGCAGAGGTAGGTGGATCTTGTGAGTCAAGGCCAGCCTGGTCTAAGGGGAGTTAGTTCCAGGACAGGCTCTAAAGCTACAGGGAAACCCAGTATTCAAAAACTGGTCTGGAATGAAAAAGAAAGAAGTATATACAATTAAATAAATATAGTAAATAATTAAGATGTACATACTCGCATAGTGACACCCCATCTTGATTTGTTTTATTCAACTCAACACAAGCAAGATTTATCTGGTAGGAGGGAATCTCAGCTAAGGAACTGTATCCATCAAATTGGACTGTAGGCAAACCTGTGGGTCATTGTCCTGATTAAAGATTGAAGAAGAATGGCCCAGCCATGGTGGTACTATCCATGGGCAGTGGTTATTTGTTGTATAATAAGAAAGCAGACCGAGCAATGGAGAACAAGCCAGGAAGCAGTTTTCCCCATTTCCTCCATAGTTCTGCTTCAGTTCCTGCCTCCATTTTTTTAACCTTGACTCCTTGGTTTGCTTCCTGATAGATTGTGATCTATATGATGAATAAGCCCTTTCGTCCCCACAATGAATTTTGGTCATAATATTTATCACAGAAACAGGGAAGTAAAGTAGAAAATGCCTAATGTGTGGTATTAAAGATGACCAATGGAAAGTGAAGTTCTGAAGTTCTTCTAAAAAATTACATGTATATTTAAAAATAACTTGATTTTCCTCATTAAGGAGAATGGCAGAGATATTGTTCAACTTTATATTTAAATATGAAAGCTTAAAGATTTATAGAAAGTGGTTACAACTAGAAAGAGAAAACAAAATTTATTCAAATCAGTGAAAGAACAATTTTGGACCAAAGAAAGATAAAAATCACACTATTGTAGCAAACAGCAAATACGATAATTGCAATTTCTGTTTGCATTATGAAGGCATTATCAGAGTATAAAACAGTAATAAAATATCTCAACAAGGATGAGAATTATATTCTATTTATATAATACTATATCAGAATCAATCACTGAAAATTTAGAAGATAAAACTAATGTTATTATAATTACTAAAATAAATGGTGTTGCTCTATATTATTAGACAAATTTGACAAAGGTACTTTTAGAAAGCATTTAAAATATAGGAAATCATCAACTCTCCAGAAATACGTATGGTTTCTGTCTTCAACGTGATATTTATAATGAAATCTTAAAGGTGTAGATCCAGTGTTATCCTTTAAAATTCACAGTTGAGTAAATATGTAAAGCCCCTGTTATAATTTCTGGGTTCTATTACTCACTAGGAATTCTTGGATAAAAGACTGTGTCTATTTCTATGAAAGCAAGTGCATTAAAAGTGGCTGAAGTTCTCTCCCCACCTCTCTCTCATATGTGTGCGTGTGTGTGTTAGTGTATATGTGGTATACTTACATGCTTTTTATTTTATTTTATTTTATTTTAATTTTTAAAAAGAAAACAATCTATCTTTTTCATTATATATACCAATCAGAGTTCCCACTCCTTCCTCTCCTCCCATTCCCTCTATTTACCCAAGCCCCCAACCCCCATCCACTTCACTGAGAGGGGAAAGTACTTTGCTTTGGGGAAGGTCCAAGGCCCTCCCTACTATATCTAAGCCAAGGTATCTATCCAAAAAGAACAGGTTCCCAAAAAGCCAGTACGGGCAGTTGGGATAAATCCTGGTGCCACTGCCAGTGGCTCCTGAGTTATCCACAGCGACTGTCAACCATATTCAGAGGGACTGGTTTGGACCTATGCTTGCTCCATTCCAGTCCAGCTGGAGTTGGTGAACTCCCATTAGCTCAAGTAAACTGTTTCAGTGGCTATCCCCATCATGGTCTTTACCTCTTTGCTCATATTCTCACTCCTCCCATCCCACTCTTCAACTGGATTTTTGGAGCTCAGTCCAGTTCTCCAAAGTGGGACTCTGCCTCTGTTTCCATCAGTTGCTGGATGAAGGTTTAATGGTGATATTTAAGATATTCATCAGTCTGACTACAGGGCAAGGCCAGTTCAGGTACCCTCTCCTCTATTGCTTAAAGTTTTAGCTGGGAACATCCTTGTGAATTTCTGGGAATTTCTCTAGAGCCATGTTTCTTATTAGCCCCATAATGGCTCCCTCAATCAAGATATCTCTTTCCTTGCTCTCATCTCTATCCTTCCTCCCTCTCAACTTTCCCATTCCCTCAAGTCCTCCTCACCCCTCCTTCTTTCCCCTTCCACCCTCCTCTCTCCTCCTACTCCCATGTTCCCAATTTTGTCAGGTGAACTTGTCTATTTCAACATTCCAGGTGGATCTATATGTTTTTCTTAGGGTTCACCTTGTTACTTAGCTTCTCTAGGATCATGAACTATAGGCTCAATATTCTTTGTTTATAGTTATGAGTGATGTTCAACATCAACAGCCATCATGGAAATGCAAATCAATAAGACTCTGAGATACCACTTACACCTGTCACAATGTCTAAGTTCAAAACCAAAACACAAATGATAGCTTATGCTGGAGAGGATGTGAAGTAAGGGGAACACTCATCCATTGCTGGTGGGAATGCAAACTTGTACAACCACTTTGGAAATCAGTATGAAGACTTCTCAGAAAATTGGGAATCAACCTACCTCGGGAACCAGCAATACCACTCTTGGGCATATATCCAAAAGACACTCAATTATAATAGAAAGACATTTGTTCAACTATGTTCATAGCAGCATCATTTGTAATAACCAGAACCTGAAAACAACCTAGATACCCCTCAACCAAAGAATGGATTAAGAAAATGTGGCAATTTACACGTTATAGTTTTACTCAGTAGTATAAAACAATCACATCTTGAAATTTGCATGCAAATGTATGGAACTAGAAAACACTAACCTGAATGAGGTAACTCAGACCCAAAAAGATGAATGTATTATGTACTCACTTATTAATGGATAGATGTTTGTTTTAAGGATATGAACCTGAATGTGCAGGAGCTGTGCACATATGTGTGCACTGATATGAATGCCAGAGACTGATGTAGAGTCTGTCTCAGCTAACGTTTGGGACGGGGTCTCTCCCTGCTTCTGGCCTTTTCTCTATACTTAGAATACTTGAATAGCAAGCCCCAGAAAGCCTCCTGTCTCATTCTCACGAGTGTTGGAGTTATTGACACAAACCACTTTACCAAGCTTTTACACACTTTTGTGGCAGCTACTTTACCCATTAAGCTCTTACCCCAGTCTAGGCCTAAAGACTATTTAGCAGAAACTGAGAGGATTTCCCAAGATCTCTGGAGTGTAAAAACCTTAGACACAAAACTTAAGATTCTTCCTTTTCCTAATCACAAAGAACAATACACATTGTGTGACTCAGTACATTAAGCATAATAATAATATTAATATTAAAATTTTCATGGTTATATTTGGAAAATGTTATGGAAACATTCAATTGCAAATATTAACAAATAAAATAGAAAGTGAACGAATTTACCTTCTTTCTTGGAAAATTTGTGCTTTAATTTAAACAAGTAGCTGATGAATATATTCCACTGTATAGAAATAGACACAGTTATGTAATGGATGGAAATAATTAAATTATAACCACCATTTTCCAGCCTTAGACTTTGTGATAAATGTCAACAGCAGCAGGAAAAGTATGAAAGTGTCCAAGCTAAATGTACTGGTCAGTTTACAAAGAGAGAAAGAACTGTTAACTAGGTTCTCAGAGCCACATATGTTTTCACACAAAAAGGAATTTAAAAGCCCATTTTTTTGGTTTGTAATTTCAAAAAGTTATGAAAAGTACAGCAGACAGAGAAACAGGGATTCAGACAGAAAAATGTATGGAAATCTGCAGATGTTTCTACAAAGACTGGCCAGTTGTGACGTGGAGATTATTAATTTTGAAGGTTACAATCATATTGTGGTTACAGTTTTGGAAGGAGTAATCTCTTTAGGTTATATAGTGATATATTTACAGAAAAAAAACCCAAGAGAGTAAAGATTCATTTCAAAAATAATTACAAGCTGGAGAAATAGAACAGTATTGGCTGTTTGTTCAAGGTTTGGAAGGAAACGGTATCAGTTGTGTGATTTGCTGTACTTAGCTTGTGTTTAAAAATACCCATAGTGCATTTTATGAAGCAGGATTTCTCTGTGTAGCTTTGGAGCCTGTCCTGGAACTCGTTCTGTAGACCAGGCTGGCCTCGAACCCACAGAGATCCACCTGTCCCTGCCTCCCGAGTGCTTGGCAGTGGTGGTGCGCACCTTTAATTCTAGCACTCAGGAGGCAGAGGCAGGCAGATCTCTGTGGGTTTGAGGCCAGCCTGGTCTATAAGAACTAGTTCCAGGACAGCCTCCAAAGCTATAAAGAAACGCTGTCTTGAAAAAAACAAAAAAAAAAAAAACCCAAAAAAAAAAACCAAAAAAACAAAAACCAAACCCATAGTGCAAAAGGTCAAAAGTAAAATGATATCTATACTAATAGTCTTCTAAAAATGTAATTTTTATGATGATGGAGAACCCTTTGGCTATATTTCTAATTTCAAAGGAATTTGCATATATAGCTACAAATGGAATTGAGGAAAAAAGCAATAGTGGAAAAATATTTGATTTTCTTTTTATATGAGTATTTCATTGAAGTGAGTTGTCTTATGTTTATATCTTTGCTGATAATGCAGTGAGAAAATGACAAGTGCTTGGTAACATATTAACGCAAACTTTAGTAATGGGCAGTGTTCGTGAGGAAGGAAGTGGGGTGCTAATGAGATGCTGGGAATCCTACTCAGTAGGTGAGATGCCAGTCTTCTCTTTCTAACATGTGTACTTAAATAAGTTTGATACATACACACACTTACGTATAAACTAAGAGTGTGTATGTGTTATGGATTTGCCATTTTTCCACTTTCCTGTGCATGTGTCTAGTTTCCAGTATTTGCACATGTGTAATTGTGCTCTCCTGTCAGGACATACCTTATTCACGGAGGTAGTGTCTGTTGCTTGAGTAAAGAGCTCACTAATATGCCTAGTCTACCTGGTCAGATTGTTTCTAGAATCTACTGTCTCCAAGGGCTGGAATTACTGCTTTGCTAAGGCATTCTGCCAAACCTGGCCGGCATTTTTATTTAATCAGTTTTATTAAGTGATAGATCCTAAAACCTATATTTTTGAATATTATACAATAGCAATTACACTATAAACAATTGGTCAATAGCTTCAGACAATTAAGTCTATACTGCCAGAAAAGCAACAATTTAAATAAATAGGCAGTTACACTTCACAAATATTCTTTGATAATTCAACAGCTTTACAATCTTAAAGTAAATTTATTAGTTATGGTTAGTGAAAATTGTAGTGTTGCTTATTTTGTAACAGCACATCTTAGACATCTATCTGTATAGTAATTTAATAGAGTCAGAACATTTTCAGTGGACTTGTTTAACATCCATTATTTGAATCCATTGACTGACTCCCCTTTTGATATATACTCCTTCAGGAATTTCCTTAAACAAAGCCTTGGAGATTTTCCTTAGGAAACAATAATATGTGACTGAATTTCAGCACCATTCACAATCATAAGCAGTAAAAGTTGAAAAATGTTTAGTATTTTTCTGACTTAAAAGTTACAAAAGCCTGAAGACAGAATTAAATAAAAAAGAAAGCTAATCAAAAATCTTCAAGTAACCAACTCATCTCAGAAAAGAGTCCTGGAGGCATTTGTATTGCTCAAGGAAGAGAGACTAGATTATAGTAAATATTATCCTGAGAAGTAGTGAAAACTGAAAATTATTGGGCCTATCTTTTTCTGACACAAATGGTTATCTAATTCCTTTTTTATCTGTTCTACAACAAAGGCTTTCTTTAATCTTCTTAAGTTTCCCTAAGAACATTTAACTGTGAGGCAGAGAGCCTCGTTCAAGGTCTACCTCCAACAATTCATTCTATTGTATTCACTCAAACACTTCAGCTCAAGTTTTACTTTCCATTATGATAAAGTAACTATTCTAATAATTATTCTCTTTTTCTTAGGACCATTGTGAGATCAAACAGTTATTTGCATGAAAGTGTGCTTGAAAAGCTTAAGAGTAGGCTTTCAGAGACATCAAGGAGGAGGTGGTTAGAGACTCTTGCTCTGCCTCTGGCTAGAATTCATGTCCACCAGCTCTCATGAACCCAAACAGATGTCACCAAGGCTGCCATGCTGGGGAATGTAGCTCCCCAAACCCAGGTTCCTGCTCCTGGGCCCAGAACCTACTGGAAATGTTCCTACAGAGACTGTGACAAGTGGGCCCAGATGCAGTTCAGCAAACATTTCTGTGGCCAAAGCAGTTTCCTGATGCTGTTAGAACAAGCCTTGGACCTCAGGGATTAGACAAAATGATTCAAGATGGAAAAGGCTGATGGAGCAAGGCCATTGGCCAATAAAGAAACTGCCTTGGCCCATTTGATAGGCCAGCCTTTAGGTGGGTGGAGTAAACAGAACAGAATGCTGGGAGGAAGAGGAAGTGAGCTCAGACTCCATAGCTCTCCTCTCTGGGGCAGACGCGATGAAGATCCAAACCAGGATGGACGTAGGCTAGAATCTTCCCGGTAAGCGCACCTCGGTGCTACACACATTAATAGAAATGGGCCAGGCAGTGTTTAAATGAATACAGTTTGTGTGTTGTTATTTCAGGGCATAAGTTAGCCAGGCAGCCAGGAGCTGGGTGGCAGGAATGCAGCCCACAGCTCCCACAACAAAAGGCGATGTAGCCATCAGAAATGATGGTGCCACCATTCTGAAACAGGTTCAAGTATTGACACAGCAATAATAATGCTGGTGGAGCTGTCTAAAGCTCAAGACTTAGAAGTATTGGACCCAGCAATAGTAATGTTGGTGGAGCTGTCTAAAGCTCAAGACTTAGAAGTATTGGACCCAGCAATAGTAATGTTGGTGGAGCTGTCTAAAGCTCAAGACTTAGAAGTATTGGACCCAGCAATAGTAATGTTGGTGGAGCTGTCTAAAGCTCAAGACTTAGAAGCAGGATGACTTGGAACCATGTCAGCAATCATCATTGCTGGCTCTCTCTTAGATTCCTGTACCAAGCTTCTGCAGCAAGGTATTCATCCAAGCATAATTTCTGAGCCATTATAAAAAGCTTTGGAAAAGGGTCTTGAACTTTTTAATGGCATGTCTTGATCTATATGTAACTGAGAAACTGAGAAAAATTTTTAAATAGTGCAACCACTTAATTCAATTCAAAGGCTGTCTCTCAGTCTTCAAATCTACTCTCTCCAATGAGTGTCAATGCAGTGATGAAAGTGCTTGACACAGGTATGGCTATCAGTGCAGATATTAGAAATATTAAAACAAGTTAAAAAGCTTGGTGGAGCAATGGATGCCTCTGAGCTGGTAGTCTGTCCCATTCCAGTGCCAAATAATGCCTTAACTAAAGTTGAAAAGGGTACAATTGGGCTTATTCACTTTCTTTGCTGTTCCTCAAACAGATGCAGATAATCAAAGGGCAATCAGTATCTGACTATGCCCAGATGGATCAAGTGCTTTAGAGAAGAGAGAGCCTATATTTTAAATCTGGTGAAGTAGATTTAGAAAAATGGATGTAATGTCCTTCTCATCCACAAGTCTTAAGATGGTGTGCTTAGTGACATTTCACTACATTTTCTGAATGAGATGAAGGTTATGGTTCTTAAGGATACTGAAAGAGAAGACACTGAGTTCATCTGTAGGAAATCTGGAACTAAACTTGTTGCTAATTTTGACCAGTTTACCACTGACATGCTGGGTTCCCCTGATCTAGTGGAGGAAGCCAATTTAAGTGGCTCTGGAAAACTATTCAAGATTACAAGCCCAGATTGCACAAGCCCACACAAAACAGTTGTAATTTTTGTTCTGATTCTAACAAACTAGTGATTGAAGAAGCTATGTGCTTGCTGGGCGTTGGTGGCACAAGCCTTTAATCCCAGCACTCGGGAGGCAGAGGCAGGCGGATCTCTGTGAGTTCGAGGCCAACCTGGTCTAGCTCCAGCTAGTTCCAGGACAGGAAGAACCAAAAGCTACGGAGAAACCCTGTCTCGAAAATCAAAAAAAAAAAAAAAAAAAGAAGCTATGTGCTCCATTCATGATGATCTCTGTGTAATAAGAAGATAACTCTTATTGCAGGATGTGGTACTCCAGAGCTAGAGTTGGCTGATTACTTATGAACAAGTAGTGTAGAATCCTGCTGTGTTCAGGCTTTGCAGATGCTATGGAAGTCATTCCATTTACACTAGCTAAAAATGCTAAACCCATTTCCATAGCAACAAAACTAAAATACTGGCATGCCCAAGAAGAAAAAACTACGAGCATTAATGTCTCAAATGTTGGAATTTCCCAACATTTTGTTGGATTGATTTCCCAGCTTCTGTTAGTGTTAGTCAGTGCTTTGACCCAAGCAACTGAAACTTTAAAAAGTGTTCTGAAAATTAATGATATACTAAATATGTGATAATCGGCATAAGGCAAGCCATTGGTATTATTATAGACAGAAGGACTGTGGCTGGACTGTAAGATGATCACATTGGTGTTCTTTACTTCTTTTCTGGAAACTTGCTTCTTCAGAGCTTTTGGACATTGTCTTCCAGTAGGCATCTGTTTGAAACTGTACTGAAATGACTTAATGAAAATATTAAATATTTGGTTTTAGTGTTTCTTTCTGCTATGTAGTACTTCATTGCATAAATGTACCACATTTTCCTTATCTGTTCTTTGGTTGAGAGGCATTTAGGTTGTTTCCAGCTTCTGGCTATAACAAACAATGCTGCTATTAACATAGCTGAGCACATGTCCTCATGGTAGATTGAGCATCCTTTATGTATGTACCTAAAAGGTGTATTGCTCTGTCTTGAGGAAGGTTGTTTCCTAATTTTCTGGGAAATGACATCTTGAAATTTGCAGGCAAATAGATGGATCCAGAAAACATCATATTGAGTGAGGTAACCCAGATCCAGAAAGGCAAATAAAATATGTATTCACTCATAAGTGGCTTTTAGACATAAAGCAAAGAAAACCACCCTAAAATTCACAATCCCAGAAAACCTAAACAGTGAGGACACTAAGGGAGACATACATGGATCTATTCTACATGGGAAGAAGAAAAAGGCAAGATCTCCTGAGTAAATTGGGAGCACGGGGACCATGGGAGAGGTTTGAATGGGAAGGGAGAGGAGGGGAGGGTAGCAGAGAAAAATGTATAGCTCAATTAAATAAATAAACAATTTGGTTTCAAAAAAGAATAGCTTGAACCGAGCGGTGGTGGCACACGCCTTTAATCCCAGCACTCGGGAGGCAGAGGCAGGTGAATCTTTGTGTGTTCATCAGCATGGTTTAGAAGAGCTAGTTCCAGGACAGGAACCAAAAGCTATGGAGAAATCCTGTCTCAAAAATCAAAAAAAAAAAAAAAAGAATAGCTTAGTATATCAATGCAAAAATCAATTGAGAGGTGCACTCTATAATTCAAAAAAGGAAGGTCATGTTGGGCAAGTAGACAAAAGTGTTGACTCTTGATTGAGGGAGGGCCTGCTTTTATCCTGTTTGCCCAGCTAACTTTCACCTGAAATAATCTCACAGAAATTGTATTAATTAAATTACTGCTTGGATATTAGCTCTAGACTCCTATTGAATAACTCTCACATCTTGATTTAACCCATTCCTATTAATCTGTGTTCACCATGAGGTCGTGGCTTACCGAGAAAGATTTAACATGTCTGATCTGGCGTCTCCATGGTGGCTCCCTCATTCAGCTTTCTTCCTCCCAGAATTCAGTTATGTCTTCTCTGCCTACCTAAGTTCTCTCCTATCAAGCAGTTTCTTTATTGATTAACCAGTGAAAGCAATACATAAACAGAAGGACCTCCTACACCAGTTGATTTATGATAAGAGGTCAGTCATAGCTTCATGTGAAATACCACTGACTGCTAACACTTTCAGCTCAGCATGTTCAATGGAGAAACTGAATACTGAAATATTTTCAATATATAATTTGTTTTGCACCTCCAGCTATGTTGCCCCAATATCGTGAACGAAAAAATTCTTTACAAATAAAAGTTTTCTTAATAAATGTTCTTCAGGTTCAACACCAAACACAAGAAAATTATAGTTCTGGTTCTTCTTTTTATTTCTGTTTATACTTTTTCTTATAAGTTGGAGAGCTCAATTATTTGTGAACTTCTGTTTCTGCTCTCAGGATCTTAATGTCACCTGCAACTATTAAGTTGGAAGAATGGGATATTTTTCTTTTTTTTATTTGAAAAAAGGTGTCATGTGTCATATAATTCAGGTTTGCCTTAAGCTCACTAGGTAGCTGAGGCTAGTTTAGAACTTCTAATCCTCTGGCCTTCATCTTCCAATTGCAGGGAATGCATCTGTACTCTACCATATCTTGCTGCAGGAAGAGCTAAATTTAACAGCCACAAAGACTAAGCAGTTTTATTTTCTTCCCGTTTCTGTTTGAATTATACCACCTTCCCCTACCAAGGTATCTTATAGAAGTTCATGGCTTCTCCAATCAGAGCCAAGGTGAGGAGGAAGAGAAAGAGGAGGAACAGGAAGTAACACTCAAGTTACTTTTATTTGAAATGTGTCAGTTTGGAAAACAAAATCACAATCTTTAGGTCTAATGTCTTCATCTCCCATGCATTAGGATTACTCAAGATAGAAAGTAGAAGTAGTGAAAGCAGGTCCTGTTCACTTCTTGCTTAGTTTGTTTCAACTTAAATCTCTTCTATTCATTCTTCAACATCTTCGCCACTCATCAGTCAGGATGGTAAAGAATTAGGAGAGAAAGTCTAGTGAAATTACATTGACTTTTCCTAGGACAAGCTGATTATCATAATGGACCTGTTGATCTTTCAGTGATTCATGCACTAGGAATCTGAGGATAGATTATCTAGATACAAGAATCATTTCTGATTGGACTCCTTATTTGTATTTGTTCATCAGATTTTATCATCGTCTTCTACTAGAACTTTCTTCCCCTACTCTGTGGTATTTTCTAGAAAGACCTTTTCAAAGTATTATATATTCATCATTTATCTTTTATCAATAGATTTAAGATGTTCTTTTGTATGTAACTATGTGAATGTTCATGTGTTACATGTTTGTACATGTTTTTGGTTGGGTGGTGTTAGTGGTGGTGGTGGTGGTGATATGTGTGTGTGTATAAAGATAGAAAACAATGTTTATTATTATCTTTTGGGTACTGATCACTATTACCTTCTGAGGAAGCATCTCCTACTCATCTGGAATTCATCAAGTAGACTAGGTTACCTGGCCATTGTGCCCAGGGATCAACCTGTCTCTGCCTCCCCAGTGCAGTACTATACATGTCACTTTGAAGCCAGACAAAAAGACTGAATTTTATACATCACCAAAAACGCACTAACTATGCTTGGTTTTTTTCATGGGGGTTCTAGGGATCAAATTCAGGTTCTTGTGCTTTTTAGGTAATCACTTTATCCACTGAACTATCTTTCTGGATAGCTCATGACTGAGTTTCCTGTCTCTAGACTATTTCCTGTCATGCAACAGGTATTCAATAAATATTGCTTTGTGAGAAGACCACTACATTGATTGGTGCCCATTGTCCATGTAGAATCTCATTAAGTGTGATACAAGATAATCCTGTCCCTTGATATTTTTTGTCAGAATATAAAAAAAAAACCATTAGTTCTTCTAAAAACATTGATGTTTGACATGTGGACATACAGTTATTTTCAAGTCAACTCTCTATAATAAGCAGCAAATCAACTGTAAAATCTTTTAAATAGTGATTTTGAATAATTTTATCAGTTCTCTGAAAATTTCATATAGCCTGTTTTAATTATTTTATTTTCTTAACTCATCCAAGATTCACTCCATTCTCCCTCTCCTACTCAACCAATTTTGTGTCTCGTGTGTGTGTGTTTAATACACTGCTTGTTTCCCATCTGTGCTTCCTGTATGCTCAAACATTCTTGACTTGCTAGGCTACATTCTTGAAGAAAACTGACTCTCTTTCCCAACAGCTATCAACTACCATAACTCCCTGGCTATGGATTGGCAATAACTTCAAGTCATGGTTTGGTCTGGCTTGTGTTGACAGTAGTTTCTGTCCTACCTGGTCCCATAGCCATTCAGTCCCAAAGAAACACACAGAGGTCTACATTAATTATAAACTTCTTGGTCTATGCTCAGGCTTCTTATTAACTCTTCTTATATCTTACATTAACCCATTCTTCTTCTCTGTGTTAGTCATGTGGCTTGGTACCGGTCAGCGAGGTATTCTCATCTTGTACCCATCTCTGGCTGGGTGACAACTGCAGACTGAATCTTTCCTCTTCCCAGAATTCTCCTGTTCTTATTGTCCCACCTCTACTTCCTGCCTGGTTGCCCCACTTATCCTTCCTGCCTGGCTACTGGCCAATTTGCATTTTATTAAAAAAAAACCACAAGAACAAATCTTTACAGGGTACAAGATCATTGTCCCACAGCAGGCTTGACATTGCACAGAACTTGTATGTGCTGCCGCATTTGCTATGAGTCATTGTGCATCTGCCCTTTTGTATTCAGAAAACACTGCTTCCTTATGAACTCCTATCACCTCTTGCTCTGACAGCCTTTCTTTCAACTTTGCTGCAGTGATCCTTGAATCTTGGGGGGAGAGGGACTGGTAAACATATCCCATTTAGGGTTAGTCATTCTGAAGTTTCTTATTCTTTGTACTCTGACCGGCTGTATATCTCTGTGTCAATTACCCGTTAGTGGAATTAGAAGCTTTTTTGATTAGAGTTGATAGATGTTTAATCTATGATCTTAATTGTAGCTCACTAGAAATATGTTTAATACTGGTTGATTTAGCATAAAAACAGCCATGTTATTTCCTCTGGGACCTATACCCTGTGTAGACAGGTTCTTGGCCTCATTACTGGCACCATGTATAGGTCTATCTTGTGAAGTTGGACTTAAATGCAAGTAGAAAGCAGATTGTTACTCCCATGACATTTCTGCCGCATTTGCACCAGTGGTCGTATCTTGACAGCCTAATTTTTTTTTGTTTTTGTTTTACTAGCTGGGTTCATAGCTCATGATTAGTTTTTGTGTGTTTTTGTGTGTGTGTGTGTTTTTTGGTGTGGTAGCATGTACAACAGCCTCTAGTACTATGAGTGTGTGTGTGTGTGTGTGTGTTTTTTGTGTGGTAGCATGTACAACAGCCTCTAGTACTATGAAAGCTAGCCTGAAAGTGCAAAAATACAAAGCATACAGGTCAGCTTTAGCTTGATAGCTCCAAAATGTGTCTGTCTGTCTGCTATCTATCTATCTATCTATCTATCTATCTATCTATCTATCTATCTATCTATCTATCTATCTATCATCTATCGGCATGTGTGTGATAAAATTCTTTCTCACTGGATTACAATAAGAATTTATTTCCTCACTCAAATGGGTTCCTCATTTCTTTATTGAGTCACTTTTAAGAAATTCTCTCTTATTAAACGTCAATATTACTGCTGTGTAATCTGAGCCTATATTTGCAAACAAAGTGGCCTCTAGTTCCCAGGTCAAGCTGATTTTCATACGATGTCTGCTTTGCTCTCTGCCACCAAGGTCTCAGTTTAGACCAGAGAAGTTCTGCTTTGCAATCTTTCTCCATTTACCCTCAATACCTTCTGGTAAGTATTAAAATGAGATAAAGTACATCAATCATTTAACAAAATGCTTTCCATGAAACAAAATTTATTTCTTCTTCAATTCTCTTCTTTGAATTATTTATTATTGTTTCTACTAAAATCATAGCTAGAACATACCAAGACTATGTTAGCATTTCTTTGGAAATCTTTGAGCTCATAAGAAAACCAAAAGACTAATAATTTTTTGAAAATACAAACAAGAGAAAAATAAATAAGAAATAAAGCCAAGATCATCATAAATATTTCACATGTAAGTTAGAGTTACAGTATTTATTTTTTCTGACAAGAATATATCATTCTGTGTTACTAATTTTCAAATTTTGCCTTAGATATGCAAGCAAGGCAATTTTAAATTGTCAGAGTCCCATAAATTACTGACTTACTTTAATAGCATAGGCTATTTTCTGGTATCCAGTGATTAGGTCTGAAATACATTTTATAGCAAAGAGTGAGATTAAATAGGTTCACCTCTAACAGTCTTACGAATGTATTCCCTTAAAAATTAACTATTCATGTTCTGTAGAGAGTGAAATTCATCAGGGACAAATACTGCAGGTGAGATCATTCTCCAGTCACCTTGATGTATGGAATTATTCCCTTGAGTCTAAATCTAATCAAATGTGACCACAATTCATCTAACACTTTCCTCTGGATCTATGCAACCTGAATGACATACTAGCTAATGAAATTACTCTACAGGGCCATTTATAGGAGCGTCCCATAACCAAGCAATTCTTGAGGAAATTTTATTTTATTTGGGGCCTATGGGTATCATTTTTGTTTGAGTTATCATTACTCTAGCAATGGTAGACATCCTGGGTATATCAGGATGTAATGAACTAATTTAGACATTTTTGCAAATGTCATAACTGTTTGCATGATACCAAATGAGGTAATATATATGTTTGAACAGAAATATAGTGTGATTTGAGACTTTCACGGATATCATTTGGGAAATCAATTCCTTGTTTCAAAACATTGTTCTGACAATAGGAATTGTCAGCCCAAGTGGCTTTTCCATCTGAAGTGTATCTTTCAGAGAGAAACTCTGAGAAACTCTTATTTCACACAGTCTAAGGACTTACATGAAGCCAGAGAGAAACACCTTGAGAGAGAAGTCAAGCAAAAGGTATTTTGCTTCTTAGCCTTCTGTATGAGTCAAAAAACACACTGAAATGCCCCTTTGAGCATGGCTCCAGGGATGGACTGACCTGTCTGAAAGGAAGAAAAGGCAGACACAGGGATAGAAAGCTGGGATTGGATGACCTGGTCTTGTGGTTGGAGAAGCCTCAATATGTCTAAAGCTCAGGGTGTTTATCATATAGGATTGAACCCAGAGGTGGTTATTGCATAGAAATAAACAGGGAAGGATGGGGTTATTATAAACCGCTGTATAAAGGAGACATGCTTAGCTAATCTTAGTAGGGGCTGTCTTTGTAGAGGAGCAAAAGCAATAAACATGCATAAGAAAGAGAGCTATGATGGATATTTTCTGCATACACTATTAGCCTCCACACATAAAAGAGAAGGGAAGGATTTGCCTTTCCTCTTTTGGTCAGAGGCTAGTGTCCTTGACATAGCCAGTTCATATCAACAAACATATTTACTCAGGATGTACAGAAGAAGTTGGAGTACCAACATGGCAGACGCTGCTTTTCAAAGTTGATTTGGTTGCTCTGAGTAAGAATTCAGTTCTTTCTGGAAATAACTGGCAGTGATCAGAGAAAATCTTAAAGGTTTAGATGGGTGTGTCATTTGGGGAAAGAAGACAGAGGATACTGTTAGGATATTTCAAAAAGCATGACTGTCAGATTAAATTCTAATAGTGATTTTACTATATGTCTTAGAATTTGAGGTTCATCATCATGATACATATATGGTGTTAAATAGTTTAAAATTAAGCATACATGGTAAATTGCCTTCTATTGCACAGGTTAATCATAATGGCATACTTTTGACTCAGTCTTGGCTCTGATTTTCCAAATAAATCCAGTTTAAGTTGTTAATATTTGATTTTCTATAGTCTTTAAAAAGTCCGCAGTATTTTAGGATGATGATAAATAAAATATTGGATGGATCACACAGAAATAGCCTAGATTTCTTTTTATCTGGTATTTATTCCAATTTTTTTTTTTTTTGCTTTTTTTGAGACAGGGTTTCTCTGTGGTTTTGGAGCCTGTCCTGGCACTAGCTCTGTGTAGACCAGGCTGGTCTCGAACTCTCAGAGATCCGCCTGCCTCTGCCTCCCAAGTCCAAAAATTATTTTTATATTTATTTTTGTGGTATTAAATTGAACATATCCAAAATTTTATCATTAGTAGTAGTTAATACATAGTAGCAGTATAGTAGAGTCATATATACTATTTAATTCACTAATATTTTCATGACTACCAAAGGAAACCCATGAATTAGGCAGTCACTCTTCTTAGCTTCTGTTTCTATGACTTTTCCCCTGCTAGTATTTCTGAAAACAATCACACAATATGTAGTATTCACACCTGGCTTCTTTAAGTTTGTCTGTTGCCTTTAAGGTACCTTAAATCAGTAGTTACAGCTGTGTATCCACCTATTTATATGTACTATTCTTTAATTATTCACTCATCAATGTATAGGTACTTAAGTTTTTCATCTTTTGGTAATTATAGGTATTCCTTTCCTCAATGTTTGTGTTCAATATTCATTTGAACAACTGATTTGAAAATCCTTTGGCTATAAACACAGGAGTCATTTCTCTGCATCATATGGTAAGTCGGTATTTAACTAATCAAGGAACTAGGAAGTGTCAGTTTTCTATAGCAGCCTCATCCTTTCCCATTTACATCAGCCATGGATGTGGGCTCCAGTTTACCCACATTCATGCCTCCACCTTGTCATTTTTTTATTCCTTGCTTGTTCATAATTAGAGCCAAACCAGTGGGTGTGAAATTTAAGAATTTGCCACTGCATTTTAGTTTTCATTTCATTTACAAATGTGAGTGAAGTTGAACTTGGTGGTCATTTGCTTATTGCATTTTGAGAAAGTATTACTTAAGGGTTTGGCCCCTTCTTAAACTGGATTATCCTTTATGCTTTGAGTGAAAGTGGTTTTTGTATATTTGGGATAGTAGACTTTATCAGATACATGCTTTGCAAATATTTCCTTCCACTCTGTGAGCTGCCATTTGCTCTCTCTGGTAGGGTCCTTGATCCTGGGTCACGTGCTCTGCTACCTTTCTCTTCTTTCTCCCTGGAGCAGCTGTGTTCCTCCTTTTTGTGTTTGTTACATAAAAGGAAGTGCTTCCATTCTCTTTCCCACAATGCACCAGTCAAAGCACAATCAAGCATCGGGGCTCAGATTTCAACCGAAATAATCTATTTTCTCAATAAATTCAGGTTTCTACAAAGAAAAAAATAAGCCAGAATCTAAGAAAATGAAATATTCTCCTTGATTTGTTTTGTTGAGGGTAAGGATAATTCCTCATATTGAGTGGTAATTGTTTCATTCAAATAATTGTTCAAAGGTGTTCTACTTCTATATTACAGTGATTTCAAGGATAGAGGTGGATGCAAGGGTACCTTGTAGGTTTGAAAAATTATTAACCTTTTCTGGGAGCAGTAATACTTTGACAGGGTCATACTAAATACCATCCCTACAAGCCTGAATTTGGGATTAATCCTCTCTGCAAAGGCACAAGTCTGGTATTCAACGTGTGTCCTTAAGCTTTTAGTGTAGTAAAATTAGTGTGAAAATTGTTATCCATGTGAAATAAAATATAAGAGTTAATATCTCTTGTGTATTAACTCGCAAGCATAAAAGAGCAAGAGAAATGTTGATCTTTGATTCTTATTATTTTTTTAACCTACTGAGGAATTTCCTTTAGTTTCAGAATATGTCCATTTCTGCTTTTGTCCCTGTGCAAAGAAAGTTCATTTTCACTGTGGCATCTATTTTCCATTATCTTCCTATTGTAAATGGAATGATAGTACGTGCAGAACAGGTACTTACATTTTAGGAGCAGTGACACAGTGGTGAGTACAAATATAAACTCAGTGCTCCTGGGAGGGATACACATTTCTGATTGATTTCACTTCATATGTGTTTTTCCGTAAAAATTATTTTATTAGATGTAGTCTTTACATCAGCTGCAAATATAGTCCATTACATTAAACTGCATGGAGGCCTCCAAGAATGTATATGTATAATTCGTACCTATTGGTCACTCTGAATGTGACCTTAGTTGCAGGAGGAAGACTTTTCAGATATAATTAACTTAATTGTGAGATGAGATCAGCTAGAATTCCTTGGGTGGACCCCAAATCTCATAACTCACAGATGCCTTCACAGAAGTGGGCCATGAGTTCACTACATGGGTTTGAGAAAGAAGACAGGACAATGCAGATTCAGATACAGTGGTTCACACGATGCATCCAGTCTCCCCATGGCCTCTGCCGAGCACTGCATCCAGTTCCTTCTGCCCCACAGCTGGAGTAAAACCTGCCAGTGTAAAGGTTCTTTATGGAACTTGCTTAGTATTTCTTTTACAACCCATGTAAACACTCTTATATACTTTAATCAACCTCTAGTATTATATGCATTAGTTATATTATCCAATTCAATGAGAAATATTTGTAAACAGTTGGTATACCCTATTGTTTCAGGAATCTTGAATGAAATGGGTGCATATGCAGTACAGCCACCGTAGAGATATCCATGTATACAGATGTGGAACCCCAGGAACCAGTAGCTGGCACTGCTAGTTACGGCATGCATACTGTTGCCAGCTCAGGCTGGAAGAAAAGAGTGCAGATTCCCTTGTGGGGAATGTGGCCCTGCTGCCACCTTTGTTTCAGACTCCTTCGTTCTATAGCGTCAAGAGGACAAATTTTTGTCGCTTTGGCCCATGGGTTTGTGGGAGTCGCTAATGAAATCCTAGGAGTACAATATGGACTTTTGGACGGGCAGGTGGGATGCTGCTGTAGAATTGCTGAGAATGTGGAAATCTCTTGGAACGAGGTCCATGCTAGAGGCTCGAGGTACTGTGAGGGGCCGCAAAAGGCAGCCTGGATTTTCTTGAGGAGACTTGGTAGAAATATGGGCATTATTGCGCTGCTCCTGACGTCTCAGAAGGAAATGAGAAATGTGCTATTGAAAATGGGAGAAAGACTGTTCTTTGCCATAGTGTGACGAGAAACTTGGCAGAACAATTTTCTACTGTTGATAGAAAAGCAGAACTTGCAAGCGGTGAGCCCAGGTATTTAGCTGAGAAAAGCGAGGAGCATATGCCTTTGTTTTTACATATTGCGTGCAGCAAAAAGAGAGAGCAAAGCAGATAAACTCAGAAGAAGTTAGTAAACAAAATCCAAATAGCATGGATTATGTTTAGGGGTTTTTGGACTACCTAGATTCTAAAATGTGCACATGGATACTGGAAAATTTATGCTGTGTGGGATTCACAGATCCAAAAGCTGCAACTTCCCAATAAAGCCAGTAGAGGTCCTTTAATTCAGGAGGGACTGTGGAGAGCTCTCTTCTTCCCCTCTATTCCTTCCCCACTAGCTCTATGCACCTTTGACTTTCTTTTCCTCTTTCCTCTCCGACTTTTGACAGTCTCATCATATTGTCCAGACTGACCCGAAACCCACTCTGCAACCGTGTTTTCCACTGGTAAGTGTCCTGCTACATTTATAGTGGACAGACAAAGTTTGGGAGGGAGGAACTCATGCATTAGAAACAATGCTAACATAGGTTAAAAAAAAAAAAAAGACAGGGACAGAATGATAGTTGGAGGGATTTTGAGATTCCTCAAGCAGGAAGAGTGTTGCGAGGGTTCCGTGACCGAAGACATATGCTGCCCTTCAAACAAAGGAGGATGCTTCCTGGGGCAGAAGCATAGATGCAGAGAACAAGGTCAGAGAGGTGGCTGCTGCAGAGGGGAATAGAGCAAGCTGTCAGACCTCTGAAAGCATTTCTGACAGTTTTTGGTTTCTAAGTCGGTAGTAATTTGCACAGCAGCCCCAGGAAACAAACATATCCTCATTTCCTGAAATCTCCGGTTATAATTGGCATTCTATTTTAGGTAATAATTTAATCATCTTCCTCAACAGAATGTGTGACTGGCAGTTTCTCTTTCTCTTCCTTGCTTCTCTCTCTCCCTCACTCCCTCTCCTAATATACACATAAAACTACATAACAGTAAAATAGGCTAGAAGATGGGGTGACACAATGAAAACCATACCCAGATGGCTCAAATTAGCTTCAAAGGCAAGAACATAGTTATTTATGAACTTAAGGAAATGAAGTAGCCACTGAACCTACTTTTTTTGGTCTAAGATTTTTCTGTGAGTAAAGTGCTCACTATGTAAGTATAAGGACTTGAGTTTGGATACCTAGCACACACATAAATTCTGGGCATGACAACGTACCCTGTAAGACTAGTGGTAGGGAAACTGAGGCAGGCAAATTCAAATTGAGTAGGTCTAGAGTAAACACTAGGATCATAACAGAGCATCTTTTAAAAAATAAGGTGGGGAGGGCAACAGAGAAAGAAAACCAAAGCTAACAACTTCTGGCTTTCGTTTGTGCAAGGATAGGTACATGGATGAGGGTAAACAAATGCACACTCATAAGCACACGTGCATGCCATATACTTATTTTTCTTTTTGATGTTCTTGAGACAGGGTTTCTCTGCATAGCCTTGGCTGTCCTGTAACTTACTCTGTAGATCTGGCTGGTCTTGAACTCATAGAGATCTCCCTGCCTCTGCTTCCTGAAAAGCATACGCCATGACCACCTGGCCACACAAACACATTTTTTAAATGTAAGCTGGAAATAATAATAGAATAGTTGTTACAAAGACTGAGCTTTAAGATACTTTAATAAGTTAAGCATACTTTGTAGTGATCTCTACTCTGCCCTTTACCCTAAGATAAATATCACAAAAAGTCAAAGAAAGGTAATGTATAATCATTGTGTTTTCTATTGATTTATAAATCTCACCTGTGATATATCTATAATTACTATCACGTTATGACACGTTCTAAGTGGGTTTTCCAAATGATCCTTATGCTGATCAATGTCTGCTCGGGTGAAAGGTTCCTTTTTGGACACACTATAGATACACTGCTCCACTTAGCCTTGTGTGGGGCATGGGAAGGGGGCCTGGACAGGATGCGTGGCTTTGTACCCGTTTCTTCTGCGGATTCAGTGTCTGTTCATGTGCGTGTTCCGAATTTCTGAGGCTGATAATTGGCCCATCAAGGTTTTAACTAATTCTGAAATAATTATTCAGTATACTCTTGCAATAAAGAAAAAAATAGTTTACTTTAGAGTCTGAATATCTGGGATGTTGATAGACCACAAAAACAATAATGTGGGTGCTAGCTTTCATATTCTTATTTTATTACTCATATTGTGGGATAATAAAAATGTTTCCAAAAATCCATCGCCAGTTTTAACAATGAATATATTCAATTTTGTTTCACCCATTTTTTGCTTTGTCTGGACATTTATTTCACTTTAAATTGTGCTGAAGCAAATTTAAGTCAACTTACAATTTACTCTGTGGATATATATAATGTATATTTCTGTTTTGTATATACTCTTCTTAAGTGTAATCCCATAGCCTCATCATGTACAAAATAGATATTATTTAAATCATAAAATATGCATAATCTCTTTCCTCCAAATGTTCATCCACATTGTGTTTTGCAATTCTTTTCACATCTTTTGTCTACCTAGTATGTATAGTTCATAGCTGAACCTTTTAAATATAGGGTTTACTTCCCTCTCCTTAATAATGTGCTATTTACTTGTTGAAGAAATGAATGAAAGAACTTTGTGGTTCAGTATATTTGTCTTTAGCCTCATGCTGATATTTACATTTTGATTAATTAAAATGCAAGAAAATCTAGCATAAAATAAAGCAAACTCTTAAAATATTACAAAAGCTATACTTCAGGCATGGTTAGCCCTGTGTGGTCACTGTCCAGTTTAGTGCAGACACAGATGTTTGTACCGGTTTTGAAAGACCCATGGAGAAGAGTGCTCTCGTTTTCCTCAATTCTTATTTCTCTGATCCTATCCCTATATATTCCTTAACACGATATAGCTCCTCCTCTCTCTCTCCTATGACATTTAAGTATTGATTATATTATTCAATACTTTGTCGAGCCTGCATCAGGTGGCACGTGGTGTCCTGTGGTCTCTTTTCTAGGACTGTAGCAGCCACTGCTCTTGATTTTCAGGACATTCTTGTTTCATAATTTCCTCAGTTTCATTCTTACCTTGATCTCACTCTTACCCACAGGATCATAGTAGATGTATGGGAAAATACAGCAGATATTCTTTAGAATCTTATCTCAGTTTCCAGGACTTAAGATTCCTATCTTTCTGGGGGAGTAAAAGGAAAACATCCAGTAATTTTCCTTAGCTATAGACTTTAGCTCACATTTTATACTGTACCATTGGAGGTAAGTGGGTCTTGGAGGCAATGAGTTTCTTTATTACTTTCTGCAACAAGCACATTTTTAACAGCAGAAATCTATAAGAGAATAGACTGTATTATTGATATTTAATAAATGTGCATCTACAATTTGCTTTTCAAACTTGGTTGAGATCATAATTAGGTAACTTCTTTTGGAATCTAGATTCATAATGATGCAGCAAACAACTGTGGTGGCATTTGGGAAGCTAGAAGCCTTATGGGCATGGGCCACCCACTTAGCCAACACTAACCTGGAAATAGAAAACCCTGTGAAAGAACCAAAATGAAACTAAGGTTTCTAAAAATGGTAGAACTATTAGTGCACGTGCAAAGAGGAGAGAACTATTTGTCATTAAGGAAGGACTGATAATGTTTAAAATAAGTTCCCCTGTAAACTCTCCTGCACTGAAGTCATTGGTGTCTGGAGTAGCCAGTGCTCCGGGGTGAGTTTGCTGGTGAAATCCGGGTTACATACACTTTAATCGTGGAAGTAAATGCACACTGTTATATGGGGAAGAGGAAATAATGATCTGAATAAAAATGCTGGTTGGTGTTTTTCCTCTTTTTTCATTTAGCTTCTAAATGAAGACTTATATCTCTTAGTAGGAGAATAGCTCTATCTTTGGGACATTTCCCTTCTCCTAAGAGAAAGAAGAGCGATAGAATTTCACTCTCGTGGCTTCAGTCCCTCTGGATTTCAGAGTATCCAGTCTGCCTTTGCTCCCCTTGCCTACGCTTCATCATGAGAAAGCACATGTGTTAAACGGATATTTTGTGAAAAACTTCTGATGGGAACATAGAAACAACAGGGAACAACTGGAAAGAAAAGAACTTACAGAGAGCGAATATGGGGGATACTCAGAAACATTACATGGACATCTTCACAGTGACAACAGAAAGTCTTGCAAACTGAGCACAGGGGCACATATTTGCCATTAGGAGGCAAGGAGATCAGGAATTCAAGGCCAGCCTGGGATACATATCAGGATTAAGCTCTGTAGGGATTAAGATCTTAGAACAAAAAGAAATGTTTAAATGAAATATGCAATACACATGAATACACACAGAGAGAAAAAAAGAGAAACTTTATGAGGCAAAAACAAAACAAAACGAGATTCAAAAATTCAGAGACCATTAAAATATTTAAAGCAAACTATGGGAGTGTTACAACAGAGTTGATGAACTCTTTTAAAATCTTTGCTTTTCAAGAATATTTTCAGGAGACGTACATTAGCAGCATTAAATGTGATGCAGAGGGCAGTCCCCGTGTGGAAGCCTCTCTGCTCCTGATGATCTTGTTGCCTCTCGTCCTATGCTGACTGTAGCCTTAAGATGAGAATAGTCTAGGGATTTTTCCGCTCTCTGACCTTTTTTTTTTTTTTTTCAGGAATACAAGTCTAATAATTTCCTCCCATTTTTAGGAATGCAAGGCCCCTTGGAAAATGTAATACTCTGTAAATTCCTTGTGCTGGAAAGGAGTTGCTGGAAAGAAAGAAGATATGCCTCGCCAGCTGGAAATCAAATAAATGCCATAATTAGTCTCTGAAGACAAGAAGGGATGGACTTCACTGTCTGCAATGGGATTTGGATGTGACTCCCTTCATTTGTGGAGACTGTTTAGCATTGTGTAATCTAGACATAAGTGAAAATATGAGAGATAAAAGGAAGATTCTATGTGGGCTTCTGAACACCCCACACAGTCATTCCCTTGACTTTCTCTGCAGTTGGAGCAGACATCTTTCCGGCATATAGGTGTTTTTTTTTTCTATATTGAGACATATGGTAAATTTTACACCATTCTGCCAGCAACTCAATTTTCTTTACCACATCCCCCAGAAGATAAGTAAGCACAGCTGTTATTCAGAAGAAATATAAAGAAAGATGATGATGTCTGTGTATGAAGTGGACAGGCTCTGACAGACACAGCTCAATGGTAAGTGCTATAACCAGCCAATCCATTCTTAAGCATACGCCAAAAAGTAAGTACCAGCAAATGATATACACAGCAAAGTGTATATTAAAAAATAACTTCCTGTATCTCCTGCCCTTGTGGATTCTTACTCCTTCTTGGCCTCTGTGGGCAACTGTTTTCTCATATACATATATCCATGTACACACATAGACATACATGCATACACATACATGCATTCACATAATAACAAATCTTTAAAATGTGATGTTGGAGTTATTGATTCAGATCAATCAAAATTTGCACTGACAAATTAATTCCAGAAAGACTGAAAATCTAATCAGCCACACTGTATACCTGTTTCACAACATTATGAGACTATAAGTTGAAACAATACATTTAGAAATAAACTTTCTATATTAAAAATAAATTTACACAAAAAATCTGATGGGGTTTTACAAAAGGTGGCTTAAACTAAGTAAAGTGGAAATTTTAAGGTTCAAGGTGTAGGGGAAATAATGTCAAATGTCAGCTACATGAGTGCCTACCAATAATCAGTAGATTAATGTAAACCTTTTCCAAGATTTGAGAGTAAAGTGCACAAAATATGTAGACAGTTGATGAGTAAAAAAAATCCAATAACAATTATGTGTCACATGTTAATAAACTCTAGAGACTAGAAATAATACCAGAAGGAAAGTTCGACCTTACCTGACTTCTCAGAACATGGAGTTGATTATATTACATACATTACTTAATTGCATATTTTATTATGAACACATATTTGTGGTGATAAAATTAAATGTAGAAAAATCACCAAGTGACTCCTGGTGATTTTTCAGAGACTATCACAGTCACCTTTGAATTTTCCATATCCTAGCCTCAAATATATTCAAAAAATTTGCTCTCAAGCAACTGTGAAAATTAATAGTTATCAGAAATGTTATTTGTTAAAAAAAGACAAACAAGGTTCTGGGTAGAAGGGTAACGTGTACTCCAAGTAAACATCTGAAAAATCAAAAAGCTTCACACACCGGAGACAGCTCTGAGCTTCTCCCTGAGTGTCCAGTCATTTTGATCACTATTAGCTGGGCTTTAGAAATCACAGTGAAATCTTTCGAGCTTCCTCTTAATTGAGAACTGCAGTTCTTTCTCCACTTTTGATTGTGTTGGTTTGAGAAGGAAGAGATGAGGAATTGTGACAATTGTCAGTTACTGCACTGGTCTTCCAGAGTGTGCACCGCCCCACCTCTGTCCCAGGAACAGAGAATGTCTTTGAAGCCAGCAAACGATTTTGACATGAAGAGATAATCTCAGGTCAAAACTAAAATAGAGGGCAGTGAGACGTGGCACCAGGGAATACTTATGAGGGTAAGCATTCTATAGCAGAACCCCTCAGTTATACATTTCTTCTAGGAAGGGTTTGTGTAGAAATATTCGAGGTGACGGGAGAAAGTTAGATTACTATAGGCCGAATTTCAAAATTTATACAGACTTTAGGCTATATATTGTCTTCTTTTTGTAAGGAATGATGGTACCTGTAGTTTTTCTTTGTCCTTTTTACCATTGTATGCCACCTATGGGGCAAAAATATAACCTATTTTTCAAATCTACACATCTTTGTATTAAAGGAAACTAGAAACTGTACTCAGGAAGTCTTATCTGCATCTAAATTTATTTTAGGTAATTAAATCTAAACTGCAAAATCACCATTAAATGAAATAAAACTTGGGAGGAAACGAGGAGGACTCATGGAGTTTCATGTGGAAGAATTTTAAATAATTTGTCACCTGTGAAAAAACTATCTCTTATATACTAAAAGTGACACTCATTCCAGTGAGTGAGTGGTCAGGTGGATTTCTTCACCTAGTTTAAGATAGATTTGACTAAGAAAACAGTATCATGTGTGGTGTGGTGTGTGTGTGTGTGTGTGTGTGTGTGTGTGTGTGTGCACATGCACACTTATGCATATTTTCTGGGTCCTGCCTTTCTTTAATGAAAACAAGTTACCTTCTGTCTGAAGCTCAGAGCATCGTTTTAATAGGACTGGTTACCTTACTAGGAAGACCCTCTTGAGGGGATCTGAGACTATTAGATCAGGTGCGTACTACATTTAGAGCCCATTCAGTTCCCAGAGCAGATCGGCCACCAGTTTATTAGCAGAGTGACACTAGTCAATGCCTCACACAGAAGTGCAGTGCAGAGCTCTTGCCTGAGGACCTGACCCACAAAGCGTTGTAATACAAACTTGTTATTAAAGTAATATATTTTGAGGCTCTGTGTGTTAATAAATAACTAAATACGTAGGAAAATAGATTGGTGGCTATACAATTACACATTAGCAGAATCCTATGGGTCTCATAGGTGGAACTATCTGAAGAATACTGTTTCTAGAGCAAAACCCTGTAACTTTCAGGGTGAAGGTGTTATGATTCATTCCAGTTACTTTGAAGCATCTTTCTTATGTACTTCAATTAAATCTACAAGTCAAATAATACAGAACAATCCAAACACCTAAAACCCTGCTAGGCATTAACTCCTGCAGAGGTATTTAAGAATGTCTCCTCACTTTATAGTATTTGAACTGTGACAATGTCCCATGCTTTTAGCGAGACTGTCATAACAGTCATTTTGTGTCTTTAAAGGGCATGTCATTTGTCTCCTGATACCTTTAGAGAAAATCCCCATGAAACAGGGGCTAAGCTGCAGAGATGTGTTCTAATTACCCTTCAGTGGTGAGTGCAGGCCACAAGAAGCTGAGATTCCCTGGTGATGAGGAAAATGTGTCGAGGGTCAGTTTTAAAATGAATATTATTAGATAAGTTAGAAAACGGCCTTTCACAGAGATGCTTCTGTCTTCATCTTGGCATTGTTAGTTCCAATTAACAGTCTGAAAGGGCAAATCAAAACAGCAAGTTATCCAACAGAAATGATTCTCTCTATGTGGCTCCTCCTCATTCTTTATTTCCCTGAGAACATTTTTTGGTACAATATCTCCTTTGTACATATTTCTCCTGTCAACTTGAGAGAACACACTAAACAACCTTATTCGGGAATTGTCTATGTGATTTTAATTAATGCCTATTATGGGTCTACTTCATGTGTGATGTAGGGTTTACTGGTGTCTGTGACTTTATGTAAATCCTTGAGAAGTGCTTTGAAATATAGACAGAAATAAACTTAAGCTTTATCATCTTTTGCTTTTTTATCGATAATGAGCATCTCAACGATGCTTCATTTACTTCAACTTGAAAATTTTGGACAGCTAACATAGAAATGAAGCCGTAACAGATACAAGGAAATGTGACTTTGCAAATGTGCTCCTCGATTGTGGAGACTGTGAGAACAAACGTATTCCCTGAGGCAGAATTATAAGCGTGATGCTCTGAAGAACTCATTGCATTCTCCGGTAGATTACGTGACAGGCTGCTAATGTGAACAAGCAGCAATTGTTAGCATAGAGTTTTGCATTTGCACTTGAACCATTTTCTTAAACTTAGACTGAACTCAGAAGTTGTTTCATTCTTTCTTAAGAGTGTACTTTTGTTAACAGCAACAACACATCCTTCTCATTTGCAGGAAACCTAAATAAATTTACAGATTGCTGCCAAAAAGTTAAAACAGGGAGATACTACAGCCAGTATATACGGATGACCTTTGTGAGTAATATTCAGTCACTATATATATTTATATATGTGTGTGTGTGTGTGTGTATGTATAGCTAGAAATATATATTATATGTTTATATGTGTACACTTGTGTATGCATGTGTGTATGTGTATACATCTATCTATCTATCTATCTATCTATCTATCTATCTATCTATCTATCTATCTATCTATCCATCTATCTATCTCTATGTGTCCATGCATCTGTGTATATGTTTGTATACATGTGTATATTCTGCAATACTTGAGTTCTTATTAATTCAAATAGGACAACAGATGTAACTATTGGCTCAATGATCTTGTTATAGCTAATGTTTTTTTACACAAGTTTCTATGAATCACAAGTTTTATTTTCAGACATTGAATTTTAATAAAAATAATTTTGAACACTAAGGTCCTTCAGGAAAGGCATATGAAACCTACTGCTCTAGAAGCTAGGAATTTAAATGGAATTATGGTACAACAGGGGAGACAACACAACTAGACATCATATACTCCCAAATGAATTTAAAAAATAATAAAATTGCCTAACAGTCAGCAGAAGTAATGCATAAAAATACTTTATGGTTAGCTTAGTGATGAAATCCTTGCGTTAATTCTCTGAGGTTGTTAGAAAAACATACTACATATTTCATGGCTTAAACAAAGGGTGGTTTCACAGCTCTGAAGAATAGAAGCCCATCATCCAGTCATGAGGATTGTTGGCTTCTCCAGAGAGCTGACTACAGGTGAACATCTTCTTGTCTTTTTGCATGGATCACTTCTCTGTATATGCCTACAATATCTATATTTCCTTTCAAACAGAACATCAAACATTCTGGATTAGGGCTAGCCTCTCAGATCTCAGTTTAATTTGATTTTCTCTATTGTGATATTTTAAGACACTGAAATTCATGACACCAACAAATAAGTTCTGAGGTTACACAATTTAGTATGCAATATTGTTTCAAGAAATAAAAGCAAAAAAGTTAATGTTGTACTATGTCACTTTTAGTATCAGACTGTTTTCCTCAAATGATACTTATTTTTTGTGGCAACAGATGCTTACTTCTGGATGGCTGAGAGCCTCGGTCTAACTGAATGATTTGCTTCTCAGTCTCACTGTTTAAATCACATATACTCATTTAGAGTACTGTCAGGATGCACATGGTTAAATAAGGAAATTCACTCTGATAATTAGAAAAGATCATGTCAAATAATTTTCAGCTTCACAGGCACATGGAAAAATTGTTTCTCTGCTTGAGTGAGTTACTAGAATATCTCAGAAGCTTCCTTAGATTTTAAGCCTTTCAAGGTGAACTAACACAGTAAAAATTGAAGAATCACTTTTCTTTAGCTGGCCTCCACTTTTATCAATACAGAAAATAATTTGATTTTATGTATTTTAGGCACTTAATGAAGCTAGATACATATAGTGATAGACAGTCTGTACAACCAGAAGGTCTCCACCAAACCTATTTATATTGCTTTCAATCTCTATTTCATAGATTATGATGAAGATGTTCTTAATACTCCCTTTGGTTTGATTTTCTTTAACCTCCCTGCCTTTGACCTCCTTGGCAGTTCTTTTTTCAAGGGCATTGAAAAAAGGACAGGCATAGAGGAGACTGCTGTGCTGATTGCCAATGAAAAGTAGAAAAGTTCATCAAAGAGTCAGATAGTCTCACCCTAATCTTGGCACTTACAGAACCACTAAGAGAAAGTCCATGGGTCTTAAGTACTTTCTGATATTATGGATACAAAATAAATATCATCTATATAGTATTCAACTCAAATGAATTTTTAAGCAATAATTACCTTTACATCTAATTCCAATATTCATAGACAGCAAAGTTGGAGTAAAATTTCTCTACAGGAACACAATCAAGAAATTAAAAATATATGTTATTATATCATAGCTAGTATCCTATCTCCCACAATCAATGTGGTGAGAAAAAGAAATTTTCTTCTAGGTTAAAGCCCATTTTAAAAGTATAGTAATCAAAAACAAGGCCTTATTTGTGATTGTTAATTGTTTTACTTCAATGACAATCAATAGCTGGGACTCTTAGTCCAGGGATGATTTTTGGTAATGTTTATCAAGTTTTGTCAGATAATCAAGAACAAGGCCTTATTTGTGATTGTTAGTTGTTTTAAATCAATGACGATCATTAGTTGAGACTCTTGGTACAGAGATGACTTTTGGTGATGTTTATCACGTTTTGTCATATTTGATACTAGTATTGCTAAAATATAACAAAGTACCTTTTATTTAGTAATGGAATACAATTGCTAAGATTTATTTTTGTAAAACACATGTTAAAACATTTGAAGCAAACATATCTATACATAGGCAACTGTTAAATCCATGTGCTATTGAAAATGCAAAAATGTTATACATTCTTTTGTATTTCTGTGTACTTTAAATTTTGAGAATAAAGAATACTATATTTTAAATTTTCAAAGGTGAGTACTCAGTTTTAGTTTTAGCATGTAATGAAACTAGAAGTTGTCATTCATTTATATCCTCCTGTCAAGAAACATATGGGAAATTTGAGAATCAAAAACTTGATGGAGCCATCAGAGAGTTGAGTGTGTACAGAAAAAGTTGCTTAAATTCAGATTTGTAGGCTCTATGTAGAGAAACAGATGAGACTGCCTACCTTGTCTGGAAACAAATGGAGCCATAGAAGGAAAGAAACATATAAATGATAATTTTGGCTATCTTCTTGAAGCTGAGCATAGGATACCATATGAGCAAGTGAATTCTAATATTTTGTGGGTGGAGGTAGATGATGGACATCCTTTTGTAAGTTTCCTTCTAGAAACTCACTGTTTCTCAAATTGAAGGTCTAGAAAGATTCTTTCAAGATTCCGGGATAAATAATGGAGAGATAATCAGTGAAGACTATTGCCAACTGTCTCGAACAAAGCTATACATACTAGAAAATGGTGTGTGTTTTTTCAGCCAGACCCAGAGGAAGAAAATTCAGCCCACTTTAGGTCTTTCCATCTTTCTTGGCAATGTAAGTAAAGGAATCATTGTGAAGGGAGGGCAAACAAAGCATAAGACCGGAAAAGCTGCAGCAAGGGAAGATGATGGGAAGTGAGTAGGAAATAATGCACAAAGGAATTGTTTTAAATATGTCACTTTGAATCTGGGTACACAAAATGCTTATAGTTAGTCATAAACTGATAGAGCTCATTTCTCTTTTAGACAGGAGTTTCTGTCCCATCTGGTCATGCAGCTGTTCAGTCCCCAAGAAATGCACAGAGGCTTATATTAATTTTAAACTGTTTGGCCTATTGCTCAGGCTTATTATTAACTAGCTCTTATACTTAAATTAATCAATAATTCTTATCTGTGTTTAATCATGGGGTTTGGTAACTTTTCTCAGTAAGGCACTCTCATTTTGCTTCCTCTGCATGTAGCTGGTGAATGAATCTCTGCCTTTATTTTTCCCAGAATTCTCCTTGTCTGTTCACCCTGCTTATAGTTCCTGCCTGGTTACAGGCCAATCAGCATTTTATTAAACCAATACAAGTGACAAATCTTTACAGTGTATAAGAGCATTATCTCACATTATCCTCTGCCCATTACAACCACTCCTTCAAGACACCAGTAAGGGCCATAGTTAAAAGAGCTCAAAAGCCTACTCTCTACTCATGAAGGACTTCTTGGGAATATGTGCTCAAGGAAATAGACTCTATTTTAAAGAACTATTTGTATTCCCATGTTCATTTCTGTGTGATTCACAATACTTAAGGTATGGGAAAAGCCTAGTGTTTGTATGTGTTGTTATAGAAACAAATAAACAGGAAATGTAAGAGTATCTTTAGGCCACAAAACAGGGAAATCTTTAAGATGGACAGATCTTAGAAACATTTACTATCAGAAATATGCCAGGCACCAAAGACCATGTACTATACAATATCACTTACAGAAATATCTCAAAAACTTGTCCTGAAAATGACAAAGGAATCTTGATGACCTGTATGAGGAAGATGGGGAGGGAGCAGTCTAATAGTCAAAAGGTACGACTTTCAGTTTTAAGATAAATTAAACTTGAAGGATAATGAACAGTTCAATTAGTATAACAGAGAAAAATGGACTGTCTCCTTGTTGTTGGTAAAGGGTGGCTATCAAATGTTCAATGTGCAATGATAGATATGCTAATTAGCTTGATTGGGACATCATGTTACAATGTACTACTTGTACACATGCAGTTTTTATTTGTCAATTATAGCTCAGTAAATCTGGGGGCAGAGATAAAATGTTCATCACAACAGATACTGATAGTCTATTTCATTCAGATGTCCAGGAAAGTTACTCCATGGAAAGGATTACAAGCTATTCGAAAGCTGACATCCCAATAAAGTTTCTGGTGCAATGAGACTAATGATGAGCAAAGTGATACCAGTGTCCTTTGTTGGAAGTCTTGGACATGTTTGAAATCTCAAGTCAATTAGTTATGAATGTCAGCATACCAATGCACTAATGAAGATTAACAAAGAGCTCAGAAGAAATTGAACAACTAGACTGGAAACAGAGTGATTGATGGCATGATGGTGTTAAAAGGCCTATTGAGAAAACTCATCTTTCAACACTCTTCAATAGGTATGGAAAGCTAAAATAAATGGGGAACACTAGATCTTCCACTTGACTTCACAACAGATTGAAAGGGGTTTTCAGAAGAGGTGGAAAATATATTACTCAAGGATGTTATCAATGCCATTAGTAGTTATTAATATTACTGCTTGCTATCTATGTTGAGGACTTGCAATTTATCTACCCATGGCCCTGCTGCAGAACAGCTACCCATATCTTATTAACTAGAAATCAAGGCAAGGTGTGTTAAAGTAAGGCTGAACTGTTGTGTTGCAAGGAGGGTGGCCTGTTTGTCCAGGCCCAGAAATAACCACATGGAAATTGCATTTATTAAAACACTGCTTGACCCATTAGCTCTAAGTTTTCATTGGCTAATGCTTATATTAATTTAACCCATATTTATTAATCTGTATATCACTACATGACTGTGGCCTGCCGGGTAAAATTCCCAGCATCTGTCTCCTGTTTCTCCATGGCTTTTTCCTAATTCTATCTCCTTTCTCCCAGCATGCCATTTAGTTTTCCCCATCTACCTAAGTTCTGCCTTATCAACAGGCCGAGACAATTTCTTTATTCATTTACCAAGAAAAGCAACACACAGATGTAACTCCCACATCACTTCCCCTTTTTCTGTTCAAATAAAAGGAAGGTTTTAACTTTAACATAGTAAAATTAAATATAACAGGTATCAAACAAAAATTACAGTTATAATATTTTATTTACTTTATCTTTTATCATAACTAAGGAAAACTATAACTATCTATATATTTTTAACTCCATCAAAGACTCTAGAAAGATATAATATTACCTAAGTAAACAGGAAGTACATTGTAAGCTTCTTTCAAAACTCTAGAATTGACAGAGACATCTCACTGCCTAAACAGTCACCCAAAGTTCTTCTGTACCATTGGGGTATCCATCTTCAGCCTACAGGCCCATAGTATCCAGCAGGAAATTTTAGTCACTCTTTTCTGTATCCTGCAGAAGGTCTTGGAGACTTTTTTATGAAGCAGGAAACCAGAAGGATCATCTCACCTTTAGGCAAGTTCAACAGTCATTTCTCTGTGGGTCCTGCATGTCCAGTTTATGTAACAGTCTAGGCAAGAGCAGTATCTTGCCCAAATGGCTAACCAACTCCATAAGGAGCCTCTTTGATGCCCATCTTCCTCTTAAAGTAGATTGGTGCTGCCAGGAGAAGATGTGTCTCATTGTCATGAAAGGTCCTAAATTTTTAAACATTTTAAATACCATATTTTGAAGATCTCTGAAAGATTTGAAGAATCCTTTTCCATCTGAAATACTTTTCTGTATTAGTTAGAAATACAGAAATTCTGTATTAGTTAGAAAATCTAACTAACATGACTACAAACTTGACTATTAATAATGACTATCTATTAACCTGTATTTCTTAATTTTATATTATATAACAGAAACTTATACTAAATCCTGTTATTATATTTGCTATAATAAGATAAAAATTTTCTTCAATTCAGCCCCTTCAGTGAAGGAAATATCATGGTGAGTTTCTACTACTTAACTTCTGAGTGTACAGAACAAACCTACCACAGACACCTACTTGCAAATGTAGGGCTTTTAAATGATTAGGCTTACCTGCTGTCATTAGGGATCTGCCTTCCCCATGAAGCTGCTTGCATTCCTTTCTCCAGGTCCATTTGTCCTCAAAATGATTGCCTCTTACATTTTGCATTTCTCTTGCTTTTTTTTTTCTCTGTTACCAGAGACTTCTGACTTTAGAAAGTCTATAATGCAATTCAATTTCCCTAGCAAATTGGAATGTTAGTTACTACTACACAATTCTTTCTCAGAAGAACCTGAATTGCTTGATTGAATAACCAGAGAGAATATTAGAGAATTTCCCCCATTGAATAACCAGATATTTGAAATACATGATGACAGTTTTTAGAGAAAATGCACAAATTTATACCTTAATGGTTTCATTGAGATGCCCTTCAAAGTTGGTGTCAAAAGTTTCCAACAATTTTGCTTGGCATTATTTTTAATAATCAGAAAATGCATTTGATACTTAATCAGCTATAAATATTTAATAGTTCAATTCTTTCCAAACTAAAATATTTTTTTCTGGGTAGTACTATTTCAGTTTGGAAGCCTGGAGTTAGTTACTAGTATCTCTATCCATCACTGTTTACTCTGTTTTTATGAGCTTCAGTTTCTGACCTCCTCAGTGTGATAGTTAGGGAAGAGATGATTTCCTGTATTGATGTCAAAGTACCATTTTTTTTTCTTGTGGCAATAATCAGAGATTTTTTTCCCCATAATTCTTAGGTTAATTTTAATTTCCAGTCTGTTCTCTGAGCCCACACAGAAAACCAGAGGATCGTATTGAGTGAGATTACTAAGTTCACAAGCCTTGTTTGATTTGAGTCACTAATAGGGTGCAGATAACTTTTGTTCTTGAGACTGCCTAGAATGTGTCATGCATTGTCCTAACTTGCCAAATCTCTGACATTCTTCCCTCTGTTTTCCTTCAGGAAAGAGTATTTTTTATTTTTATTTTACTGAAGAAGAAAAGAAAAAGAAGAAGAGGAGGAGGAGGAGGAGAAAGAGGAAGCACCAAAAGTAGAAGGATATTTAGCAGAATTTCCAGAGCTTCAGAATAGCTTGTGAGCCTCAAACTCCCAATTGCAGTGGAGAATCCCACTGAATTCTCAAGGGTACCTTCTCTGAAGGCTCCTTGAATTTCATAGCTCTCAGAGGCTCTGAAGGCTTTTTACCCTGCTTTCTAATTCACATTATTAGTGTTTGATTCTTTGCACCATTGGCCTTATCTGTGTACAAAACTGTATTTTTTTCTGTCTCATCTTAAAAACAAACATCCTCCCTTTGCTGATGTGTGTGTCTCTTAGGACTTTTCAGAGGAAAAGAACTCAGAATATACACAAGCATACATATAAGGGATTTTATTGTGGGAGCCGATTCCAGTGATTATAGGACCTTAAGTTCCATAGGGAAACAGGAACTCAGTGGTTGCTTTTGAGACTGAATAAAAAGCCTCAGGTCCAGGGATGCTGGTGGTATGACTCTTAGTCTGAGGCTTAAACAGTAGTAATCTCAGGCTGATAGATCTACTAGATTCCATAGTCTCAACATCATAGAGTTTTCTACTCAAGGGTGGAATAGATGGTGCTCCAGGCCCAGAAGAGAGCAAAATCATTCTCCCTCCACCATTTTGCTTGTTTTATATGCCCTAATTTTAGTTATCTATCTATACTTGTTAGGGCAGGTTGTCTTCCCTTTGTCTAGCATTTAAATGCTAATCTCTTCCAGAAATCTTTATAGATATACGAAAAATGTATTTTACCAATTCTTCACATATTCCTTATCCTAGTCAAATTGACATTTAAAATTTAGCTCCACATTTAACTCCAACCTATTGATTAATGGCTATCTTACTTTACAGGAAGTCATTCTTTACAAAGAATAGTGTATAATCAGTTTTTGTGAATTTAATTCCCTTCTCAGACTGTTCATCGAGCATCTCTGAAAAGTATGCTTTTCTGCCTTTATAATATGCTGAGCAGCATTCAGCCACTTCCCTTCAGCAGCGCTGCTGGTCTTAGGCAGCATTGTCTCCTCTCTGACCTCAATTACCATTCTTCCTGTATTCCCAGTTGCCAGCTATAGCTTACTGTCAGCTCAAGGGATGCCAGGGAATGCAAATTTCATTGCATGGTCTCTAACCTCCAAAAGCACTTTCCCCATGTAGAATAAAAGTTTAGAATGGTCCATGAAACTTTACAGATGCTTGTTTCCCTGCTTCCCTTTCTGGCTCTGGAACTTGATTTCTCTGTGTTCCTTGTTCTGACAACTGTCCTGTGTCTGGTCTTAAAAAGCTGAAGCCACTTCTCTGCTTGTGGCCTTTGCTCCTTTTCCTCCTGGTAAATCTTTTCCTTGCTTGTCTCTCATCATCTCCTTTGGGTCTTCTCAGCAAGACCTGTTGTAACACAAACACTCACAGAACTCTTCAAACTCTGCCCCCCTCTAATTTTGACTTCTCTCCAAGCACATATTATTTTCTAATCCATCACTGGTTTTATATAATTTTGAATTTCAGTATTCTAGAGCAAACTATAGGAGAGTAGAAAATCACTGAGCTTTATTTCTTCTATTATATTTTTGACTAGACATAAAAAATATTTCCACTTTATCTTTCATTTTATATATGCATTTCATGTGAATTTTTAGAATATATAATGTGGAAGTTTCAAAATTTTGATATCTTTCAGTATTGAATATTTCAGAATTCTTTCTATTTTTTTCTTTGATATAGAAATTGCTTAGAAGTATTTGGAATTATATAATACCTCCCTCCTCTACCAATCCTTCTAGGTAACCTAGTATTACTAATTACTGTATTATTAATGGAAGAAAAGTATAATCCCAATTACATACAACCTTTAAATTTCATTCAGAATTAATTTATGGTCTTCAATAAGGTTTTTCTTAGACCATTGTTATTTGTACAATAAAAAGAAATATATATATAATATATTAGATATATCTCAATAATATGTATCTAATATATATTAGATAAAGTGATATATGAATGTCTGTATAAACAAATCGTCATGACTGATAGAAAACTCTGTAGATATTATCAGGCTTGGGTCGGGGGTGTTAGAATGGAGTATCTCTCATAATCAGTTTCGTGAAACCAGAAATGAAACTTCAGACCTCTGCTAATATTAAACTTTCTATTTAATTTTATTTTTTCCAGAGTAGTGTTTGTTGGCTAAGTGTTGATTTATTTTCCTCCTCCACCATCTCTGTCTCCTCCTCCTCTTCCTCCTGTTCCTCCTCTTTTTCTGATTCTCCGTGTTCTCCAGTTTGGGTTGTTTCTGTGAAAAGTATTGGGTTTGGCCTCCTAGACTTAAAACTGCTTTTCCTCCTGTCTGGTGTTAAGAGCTCTTCCCTTGTTCCTTTCTTATTAGGTCTCCTTTTGTAGCCCAAGATTGCCTGAATTAGAGAGCTTGTAACCTCAACTTTCTAAGAGCTTGCATCAAAGGCCTGCACTATATATTGTTCCTTTTAATCTTTTTTTTTTTATTCACTGTAACTATATGTTTGCTGTATGGTAGCTGAATATAATGTTATTCTGTGTTATTTGGTATTGGAAGAGACTGCTTGTTTGTTTCCTGTCTGCTCAGACATGAAATAATCACTCAGAAACTATATTAATCAAATCACTGTTTGACCAATCACTTAAGTGTATTGCTAACTAGCTCTTATATCTTAAATTAACCTTTTTAAAATTAATCTGTGTATTGCCACATGGCTGTGACTTACCAGGCAAAGTTCTGGCATATGTTTCCTCCAGCAGCTACATGGCCTTTCAATGACTCTGACTTCTTTCCTCCTCTATCTGCTTGGAATTCCCACCTAGCTCTATTCTGCTAAGCCACTGGCTGAAACACAAAACATATTCACAGCATACAGAGGTGAATCCCACATGATTTTTTTTTTTTCAGACAGGCTCTGTCTGCTGGCAGCAAGCAGAATTGCTGAGGCTCCTTTAAGAGAGGTCTTCCTAATTCAACATAACCAACAACAAGAACAACAAAAAACTCAAACTCTAGCTCTTTCAGGAGGCTGAGCACTTAAATGGGTTTTGTGGCAAGTTACTTGATTGTTCCATTTATTTTTAAGTTGAAGTAGAAAAATGGATATTTATAATTTGTATCTAAAGTAAGATAATATAAGTCCAATTATGCTCAAAGTTTCATATTCTTTATTAGAAAATAGTCGAGTATAAACGTTTAGAAACAACAGTAAATAAAAATAATAATTTGATACAAATTCATAATCTTGAAAAATCAAGTCAATATTAAACTTCATTAACAAACTGAGAAAAATTTACAATTAAAATTATATGATTTTAGAAATGAACAATTTTCATCAAATTACATTAATTAACACACATTGTGAATTGACCCAAAGACAGACTGACTTTCTGGACTTGGATCTCTTACTGTGACAGCTTTATCACTGTTTTTCAGAAAGCATAGCAGGGGCCATAGAGAGGAGTTCATAAAGAGGATGCTGTAGTTAAATAGAATTTAAAGGTTTTCTGTCTACATTACTATTTTGCTATTGTTAAGATTAATAGATTTTTCTCTGAATTCAGAGTTATTGGAATCAAGATCAAAAGAGCAATTTCATGACATATTTAAACTTCTGTTGTAACATTTCAAAATAAGGTGCTTGTTAAAGTAAATTCTTCAGAAAGTCATAGTTGGGTTTAAAGATTAGAGGACACCTTGAAATTAGTTTGTGCTTATCATATGAGAGAACCTCTGCCTTATTCATGAAATTTTTAGTGAAAGAAAATAAATTAAGATAACCGATATTTTAAAATGAAATGCTGTGTCTACTAATATTTTAGAACATATCATGTGCTTCAGGCAAATAAATTTAATTAAATAAACTGAATGGTTTTTTAGAATCAGCTGCAATATTCATTCATTTGCATTGAGTCTTTGGTTCTGCAGGAAATAAATGAAAAGTGACAGCATAACCATTGAAGATCACATATTTGCTATTAGGAACCAATAAATTTATTCAAACAAATAAAGATTTAAGGGAAACTGTTGGTGAACTGAGAAAATAAAACAATGTTTTCTTCTTTTTTTATTTCTGCTCACTAATAATAATAAATCTGATTGTTTAGGTAGAAAAAACTTTTCATTGTTCTTTTATAAAAAATAATATAAAAGACCCCTTCAACATAACTATGAAATTTTCATTAGTCCTTTAAAAAAAGGTTTCAAAAGTTTTTCATTGGGCCTTAAGCAAAAAGTATTTTAAAATCACATATCTCTATATGTATATGAAGCAAGAAAAAGCAGACAGGTTGAAGAATTCATTTTTCATGATTTTGGTGTATTGCTCATTTTGGAGTTTTTTGTTTTTTTCCCATGCACATCACAACTGTTAATAATTGTTCTTTTCTGAACAATGCTAATATTCAAAGGTGGCTTTATTCTGGAAGTACGAGGTTTATCCCAAGAATATTAAGTAAACATAGAGATAACATATCTCCTGGCACAAAAAAGCAGAGTGTGTCGCCCACTACTGTGCTACATGAGAATAAGGAGTGTGGCCTAAATGAATAGCTTTGTCTGACTACATTAGATTTTTAAGTATTGGCCATATTTTTTGGCCTGTCCCAATCTTCTCCTGGAATAATTATATTCTCTATTAGTTAAAAAACTTTCCGCAAGGACCATTTATTTCTTCCAGTTACAGCACCCATGGCTCACAGTGAATTACTTTTACATGCAACTAGCTGACAGAAAATTTCTGTAAAAGGCAAGATAATAAATATTTTGTAGGACAGATGGTCCATAGCTGCTATTCACAATAGCATCTGTAGACAATGCATGAATGGGTATGGCTACATTCCAAAAAAACTTTATTAATAAAAAGAGGCAGTGAATGATAGATCTGGCCCATTTTACCTAGCTAGAAACCTGTAAGGAAGACAACGATAATTCCATACTTTTCATAAATATTTGTGTGTATACAATCACATTATATTAAGCTATATTATAAATTTCTTAGCTTACATTCAAGAATGAAGGTGTTTAGGTAAAAAAAAAACCTCTTCAGGTTGTCTTTATTTTTGTGTGGTGAAACATGGTGGCAGAATAATTTTTTCATTAGATGTTTCTATTTTTAAGACCTCATGAGTAAATGGAGTAAAATTTAAAATGGAGAAAATTTCAAAAAAGTGTGTTTCCCAAGTCCTTGGGTTCAAGTGATACTTAGAGAAAATGGAGTTTATTATCAGTGTATTATTTGAAACAAAACACGGAAGTTTGCAAATGTCCTTTTGTATATGAATTGAATATGTAGGTTACATAAGGGAACGATATGTTCGAGGTGGAAGATGGAACCGAGTGTGAGAGAGAGAGAAACACTATGGGGTTAGGGAGAAATCCCATGCTAGGGAAACGTCCAAGAATCCACACCAATGACCCCAGCTAAGACTCCTAGCAATCGTGGAGTGGGAGCCCAAACTGGCCTTCCCCTGTAATCAGATTGGTGAATACCCGAACTATCATCATAGAGCCTTCCTCCAGCAACTGACGGAACCAGATACAGAGATCCACAACCAAGCACCTGGCAGAGCTCTGGGAATCCAATCAAAGATCGGGAGAGGTCAAGATCATGAGGGAGACAGCTGAACCAAGTGTGAGAAAACTCAGGAACTCTAGACTGACAACTGTGGAGCGTCCATGGGTCTGGACAAGGACCTCCATATGTAGGACACGGTGAAAAAGCTTGGACTAGCTGACAGGGCTCCTGGCAGTAGGACCAGCATCTACCCTGGTGCTGACCTAGCTTATTGAAGCCCATTCCCTATGCTGGGATGCCACACTCAGTCTCAATGCAGGGAGGAGGGTCTTGGTCCTGCCCCAACTAAATGTGCCAGACTTTGTTGATTTCCCATGGGAGCCTTTACCGGTTGGGAGGAGTGGACGTGGGGCAGGTGTGGGTGGGAAGGAGGTGTGGGGGAGGAGGAAAAGTGGGGAAGAACAACGGGTGGGCTGTAGGATGAAATTAAAAAAAATAAACAAAAGAAAGACAACAGAGTATTATTCAGCAATAAGAAATGATCCATCAAGTCAAGAAAAGAAACGAAGGGACCTTTGTGTGTTAGTAAGGTAAAGAATTCCGTCTGAAGATAATGTGTGATTTTTGGTACAATGTTCTGAAAGACATAAAACAATGGGATGGGAAAGCGTAGCGTTACCCAAATATTGAGACAAAGAAAGGTAAAGTGGATTACAGAAGATTTTTAGGACGGTAAAGTTATTCTGCATGATATTATAATGGTAGGTTCATGCTGCAGGAAGGTGTATAGCTAACAACTACCCGCCTACTGGGGCGTGGCCTCATAGACTACCTGGATGCTGAAGCACATCCAGCCCTCTTCCTCTCTGCCTTTCCCCCTGGACCCCGGTTTTGCTGGTTCGGTTTGTTTGGATCTCATCTTTATCCATTGCTCACGGAGAGAGTCCTGATTTGTCAGTTTTATCTATTAATAAATACCTGTATATTTCTTAATTCTGAGCTAGTGTGGGATTCTTTTTATGAAGCGCCAGATCTCTCTGCATTCAGGTTCATCTTCTTATTCTTGTTAAAATCTGTAGCATGTGCAACACAATAATATATGCTAATATAAACTGTAGAGTTTGATAATCATATGTCAATATAAAGTCATTAGCTGTGAAAAATGAGAAGGAAGGTTGTGCACAAGCGAGGGCAGGGGCATGGGTAACTGAATACTTTCTTATCGATTGGGCTGAGAACCTAAAATCACTATAAGATACATTATTTTTAAGAGTGGAACTTGTGCTCTTAAAATAATATTTGAGTTGAGCTGTCTTCAATAACTTTCACGTTAGACTGTCTAGGGTCTGTCCCATACTCATCTACCATTTGCAGTTACAAGGAAAGACATTAAATTGTACAATTTTTATATATAAAAGTGGGGACATTATTGTGTTTTTTAAGATGACAGAAAATATTGAATTAAAATCTTAGGTTTTTATTGTTCAAAAACTTTGGGAAACAATTTCTTCATGGTAATTAAACATGCTACCCTTTATTATATCAATATCTCTCCAGCACCAGAATAAATTATGTTTAATGCTAGTTTTCAGATATGCCCTTCACTATAAGCATGGGATTCAATTAAATTGCAATACCACAATAGCTAAGTCTGCCTACCAAACCTATGAGGCTCCCTCGACTATTGATTTCATACTGCTAAGAAGCATATGTAAATTCATTTTAAATAGGTTTTTCCATATGATCATCCAGATCAATTTTCTTTTTCTCTAAAGCGGTAAGTGTACATACATAGTTTACACAAAACTATGGCTCTTCTCACCCTTTCTTCTGTGACACCCACAAAGTGTTTTTGAATCATGGACTGGTTCGAAAATCTGAAGAAAATTATTTTCTCTCTAGGGATCATAAACACACATGAAAACGGAGAAAATTTGTCACACAATTTCCTGAGATTCATAGACTCCCATAAATTTGATCTGTGTAACCCAACTTATTTAAACAATCTCCTAGAGAGTTGACTCTGATGAGACTCCTGGGGTTCAGCACATCATATGATCACAGTGAACACTAATAGATGTTTTTTGCACAGTACCTAATTTACATCCTTGTATTACTTTCCCCAGGCCACCAAACCTAGTACTGAGCATCTCTTTTGAAGAACGCTCTTGAGATAGTAAAACCATTTCAGTCACTACTTCAGAGAACTGAAGAAATTCGTAAGTACATATCTGTGATTTTGTAGCTATTTTTGCCCATTTTTGAGTATATATTTAACTGGTCAACTACACTTAAAGAACACAAATTACAAGATTTAATGGAAATTTTGATCTTTGAGAATTTTAAAGTTATTTATGCAACTTTTACAATTCTCAGACTTCACATTCTGTCTGTCAGACCATATACATTTTGTTTTTAGCTAAATTCTAGAAATGTAATACATAAGTGTTCTATGTGAACTATTTAAGAGAAAATTTATTCCATTGTCTTAGCATATTCTTAGCATTATCTTTGTAGTGGATGTCATAAAACCCACTGTAATATTTTTGTACTTTATGACAAATTTTAAATTCGAAGATGATCATAAGAACACACATTATATGAACAATATATTCCTATTGAAATGATTAACTGGATTGATTAATGAAATGGCAGAATTCAATGGTACATTAAAATAGACAATATTGACAGTACACAGGTACATAGTATTTATCAAAGAAAAATTACAAAAAACTTTTAAAAATCCAATGACAAGGTTGCAAACTATTTCTTTTGCTTTGTCTATAGAACGAGCTTAGTGCTTCTATGATTTTCACTCAGTAAGTATTTATAGCACAAAGCTTGATAAGCTTTTGGTATTTATTAGTTATGGGAAACTTTTTCTTAGTTACTTCTTAAAACTAATATAAAAATATTATAGGCTGAGGAGAAGGTTCAGCCAACCAAGTGCTTGCTGGGTAACCATTGAAACAAAGTCCCATGTGGAGGGCCCAGTGCTACGCCTTTGAAACACCTGGCCTGGGGTCAGAGGCAGGTGCTTCCCAGCAATGTGGTGGCAAGCTAACTTACCTAAATAGTAAGCTTCAAGTTCAGTGAGGGTTTCTGTTATAAAAAGTACAGTGGAAAGAAATGTAGGAGTATAGCTGGTGTTGATTTGGGCTACCCGTGTGCAATCAGAGAAGAGCAACTCACCACTAAATGCATAAACACTCCACACACAAACACATTAAGAATTAGTGTTTACCGTAGTTTCACAAATTTTCCAATTAATTAGACAAATTATGATAAATTCTCTGTTTTCCCTAATCTCTGATGTATGCATAAGCTTTGTCAATTATACTCTCAAGTGACTATGTCATTTCTCATTTATGATTATGTTATCAACTGTAAATTATGGACTAGTATAAGGTATAAAGTCAGTGCTTAGTACATAAGTTATTCATCAGCAATATATATATGATATACTGGGGACCTTAGTGGTAGCATTTTAGTTTAAGTTCCATGCTCAGGAACTCCAGCTCTCTTATATTTTCAGGTGATCCTTTATAATTTTACAATTTTGGGTGTGACTAAATGATACTTTACATAAATTAGTGTTCTTCATTACAAATACATTTTAATCTGTTGATCCAAATGCACAAATCCAGTTCTGAATTTGGCAACAACAATACCCATTCCTAGAGTTCTCTAGGACTCAAGTAATAAGCAATGATAATAAAGTGTGTATTTTAATAAAATTCTAAATGTTACTTGTTATAATCAAAATGTTGGAATGATTTATTATTTTGTAGAGTATAATAAAAGTTAGCATAACTTAATTTTTATTTTGGATCATATCTTATCTGATGCTCATTGACTCTACAATAGACCTGGGAATGACCTGACAGTATTTGGAAGTTTATTTTGACTGAAGAAATTGAAGTGAGCACACAGCATATAAAAGAAGTATGAAGCCCAACTTGGAGTTAAGTTACTTTTGTTGATTTCAACTTGTCTTCCTCTGATTCACAAGCCATTTTCTGGGAATTTTGAGCAATTATTTGCTGTGCAGAAACTGTGCTAAATATTACATATGTGTTTAGTCCTCATAAATGCATGAGATGTGTTGCTCTTCCCATGAAAATTGATGGAACCATTGTAAGCCAAACATTTTGAACAGAAGTGTCCTGCCCTTGTGGCTGGATAAGACTGGCTAATACCTTGTGCTGTGTTCACATATTGCTCATTGCTAACTTTGAGCTGTGAGCTGTCAACCTAGGAAAAACGTAAACTTAAAATCAGTGGTAAAAGTCGTATGTTTCAAAACTTGATCACTGCAATCCTGTTGAAATTTTCATGTTACATGTAGTGGAAATACAAAAATTTCAGTTTAACCCTTATTTAAAATTTACCAGTGCTTTACTTTCTTCGCCTTTGGGGCTCAGCCAAATACTCATTTCTGCTTCTTTTCTATAAAGACACACCTTGAGATTCTTGTGAGCAAGATGTTAATAAGTAATTAATTTGTGTACCTGGAGAATAACACGTTCACACAGCAGGTGTGACATCATTTTGAAAAATGTTCTGCTAAACAGCTGTAGGCAAGTGAATTGGCAATTATCTAGTTTTCTTTCTTTTATCTTAATGTGCTATTTCAGAATGATCTGTTAGATTAATATACTGGGGGAAATAAATCTCTCAGGCATAGTGTGTGACTTCTCTTACAGGGTTACAGTTTATGGCAGCAGCTTGAACTACCCATTTCTTTCCTTAATCTGGATGACAGCCTAAGGCCTTTGCCTTTCCAGAAAGGAGACCCACGCTACAGCACCTCGGGCTCTTCCTCAGATTGACAAAATCAGGCTTTAATGTCCATGTGAAAATTTACAGACAACAAACTCAAAAGACAAAACAAACAAACAAATAAAAACAAGGATAAAAGGAAATGTTTAATATTGTTCAAGATTTTTTAAAATATTATGTTAAATTGTTGTCAATTTTGCTGTTTATTAAATTTAAACTACAAATGAGTTTGCATTAATGTCCCCCAATATCTTATTGCTAAAGAGAAACTAGCTACATGAAGAAAAATGTATCAAGAATATTTTTCCTTTCTTTTTTTTTGCCCCTTTAATCTATATATCTTTCTAGTCTTCCTTTAGCATATATTTATTGAGCCTCCATTATATCGCATTTTGCTATTTATTTGCTGTTTATTATTGGAAAATCCAGACGAAGACAAACGACACCTACTCTCATGGAAGTGACATTAACAACTTTCTCTGACTGATATTCCCAGCACCAGGTGTGGTCTGTGCATCCGAAAGCATGGGAATATAATGATGCAGAGACTTCTGCAGGTAAGGAAGGTCATCAGGAATTGATAATGACCTACTTAAAATTACCAGTGATTAGCAATATTTTTCAGATCAGCAACCTATAATCTTTAAATCAACATCAGTATTCAACAAAACACATATAGAAGTTGAATCCAATCTGAAAATCAACCCAGGTGAATCTGGAAAAGAATGTCCATGATTGGAGAGTCTACTGCACTTTTAAGACTCATCAAAAGGAAAACTCTCATTTATAAAGACTTAACTATCTCATGCTTCCATCTGTCTTGAGAGAGATGAATCACTCTCTGGCAGTTGTCAATTTTCATGCTTTTTTTATTTACCCTGAATAGAAACATCTGTGGTACTCTCTGGGGCATCCTCTAGCAGTTTTAAGTCAAAAGAGGTGAATCATGTTTGGAAGATTCCTGACCAGCATTTGAAAGAGCTAACTGACCTGCAATTGGATCCTGAGCCTTCAGTTAGCTGAGCCCATAGTCAGGACTCTGGTGGCAGGATTCCAACTGCTGAGCCATTTATTTGTAGATCAACAGGAGATTTTTTAAGTGGCAGATAATTAGAATTTGTGGTGCTGATGAGGCAGGGACTGATGACATTGTCACCAGCAGTTGTTTGCTATCATTGAAATGAGTCACCACTTCATCATCAGCATAATGTAATGAATTGAGCTCTCTCCACTGTCCTGGAAATGAAGAGGAAACATGTTAGTAAATTCCATTAAACACCGTGTTCTTCACAAATAAAATATAATTAGCACAGAGCTGTTTAATAATTTACAGGCCCTTGCCATAAGCTTCGATGTAATATCAGAAAGTAGGAAACATCAAAGGCAACGGATTCTTCAAAAGGTTTTTGTGGGAGTAGCTTATGTTTCTATGTCACATATGGCTTCTAAGAATACATTCGCATGGAAAAAAAGGCTGCGTTTTCTGAGAAAAAAAACAAAACTATGATATTCTATGTAAACTGTGATATTTTCAGGCAACTCAAATTCTGTGATGTTTATTAAGCATCCGTATTCTTAACGTTTTGAAGAGGCACACCTAGGACAGCTTTCTGAGAAACAGAAGTTTTAACAATCTTATCTAGGACAGAGCTGAATATAACAAGGCCTTCATTTTCCCCCATTTCAATGCAATTTTTTTCTTATGTTGAGAAAAATAAAATAAATAGAACAAAGTAAAATAATGTTCATTTTCTGGAATATACATTGTGAAGATTTAAAAGACTTAATAACTTGAAGCCCCAAAAGCAAATTGATTGGATCAGCATAGTCACCATAGCCTAATTTGTAATTGATGTCCAGGTACTGATGTGAACTACTGTTTATTTTCTGTCATGGGACAAAATCTTCATTCCTACTGTGTGCAAGACACTGCCACATGGAGCTTGAAGGATTCAAAGACAGACAAGAATAAACAGAATTTGTTGATATATCAGCCTTAATAGTGGAGAAATGAAGGGATAGGTGATAACATCTAACAGCTCTTCAAAGTCTACTACAGCGGTGCTTCACTAGGAATAATTGTCAGAAAAAAAAGTATTAAATTACTTTAATCCTCTTTAAAAGAAAACCTAGACTTTTATTGGTACATAATTATGAAAATCTATCTTAGACTGGAGGACTAGTGTAGGAAGAGAAGGTGCTGGCGAGAAAGCATAGCCTAAAGTGTGTGGAAGATAATGAGCAATGTGCTGTAGTTGGACATTGGAGGGAGACGTCAGAATGTGGACTTTTCCTAAATGCCGTGTGTATTATCAGTATTTGACAAGTCAGCCTGGGGCAAAGCTTAAATGCTAACACAGTATAGATATTTGTGTCTCTCAAGACAGGAGCATGGAACCAGCCAAGTGAGACCAGTAGCAGGGAAATCTAATATAAAATGTTGCAGCGCTGACTTAGCATTTGTTTTACAAGAAATCACAGCTGGATACTTGGCCAAGCAGGACATCTCAAGAGAGGCCATATGGGACTGCTTCATCTCAAAGAAGCCTGCCACAGGGTAGAAGGTGAGCAATTTATCTCTGGACGCTACCGCCTGTCTTCCATACTTCAAGAAGATCAAAATTTGAATCATGGACGATGGAAGTGTTCTAAAATTAGAGTTATAATGGTTGGGCAACTCTGTGCTGAATACACTAAAACAACCATTACAGTGTGTAAATTAAAAGGCTAAATTTTATAGAATGAGAATTGTATCTCAATACCTCTATACAAAATTTAGTCCATTGCAAGTTGTAAACTTCTGTGGTCCAGGTAAGCTAAATTTAGGAGTAAAGAACTTTTGTGGGATCCAAAACCATAAGGAGTACTGGAAATATGTCCGAACCCAGTCCATTTGGAGAAGATTGAGATAGTAGGAAATATAAAGAGAGGCGAGTTGTGGACCAGCATAGTAGGTTCTCACCTTCTCCGGGGGCACCCAGACCAGGAAACAAAGCAACAGCCCAGGCTCAGAGAATACGGAAGTGTGGACATATTCAGATAGAAGCCCAAAAGAATTCCACCTTGAGATGTTTAGGTTGGTTGCATACTGTAGTATAAACGTTCACAGTCATCCTCCTAAAAATGGCAAAGAAAGGATGAATGTATGAAAACTTAAGCTTCCTTTGTTATTTCTGAACATAAGACTGTTTATAGATATGGATTCTTCTTTTCAGTCCAATTGTCTTCCTGCTGAACCTGGCCTCCTTGAAGTGATTTTCCTGACTAGTATAATGAAGAAGAAATCCCTCTAGAGCCGTGTTTTTCAACCTTCCTAACACTGCCAGCCCTGCCAACTCTTTAACTCAGTTCCTCTTGTTGTGGTGGCCCCAACCATAACTTTATTTTGCAGCAATCTGTTGCTTCTGTTATGATTCATATTGTAAATATCAGTTGTGCAGGATATCTCACCCACAGGTCGAGAACTGCTGCTCTAAGGTCCTTGAGTCTAGGTTAACTAATGACCTGCAGTTTCTACTGTAATCTCTTGGAATACTCACTCTTGTAACACAGCTCAATGGAGATGCTGTTGTAGAGAAAAATGAGACACCTGAAAAGTTCCTGCTGAGCTCCCAGATGACAGCCAACACCAATTTTCTGCGTGCAAGAATCAGCAGTCACTGACAAGCAGGTTGTGAGCTGTTTCCCATGTGAGCTCTCTAGCTCCCTCTGATCTTCCCCAATTAATCCAATGTGGGGCACATGAGCTGCTCAGATAAACGCTATTCAAGGTAACATCCAAGTGTTTGTCACATAAAATGGTGACACATAATAATAACCCTGATGTTTTCAAGTCATCTTTGGAAGTCATTACTGTGCTGTCATAGAAAACTGTAATTAATATTCAAAATATTCATAAACTCTCTCCTTTGCCTCCCATCCTAGATTTCCTCCACCTCCCTTTGAATGACTAGAGTTGTTTTCTTAAAGGCATGATTCAAACTACATAATAACTAAACATTGTGTTCTTGACTTTTTGGGTATCCATTTGTTTTCATTGTTCTTGAGAATTTCAGTTTTGTCTTTAAACCTCCTGGTAAGAACAGGTTAGGGTTAGGGTTACTTGTGGAAGTTATTTTTCTGTTTTTTCAAGCACAGTGTGCCATAATGATTTGTCAGTAAATCACAGGGTAAAGAAAAGATTATCTTGAGGCCAGGAAACTCCCTGGGTAGATTCCAATGCTCTTATACCAAGAGGTCACTAAGAAGGGACACTTAAAGCAAGTGATTCAGTAATTCCACGATGGAAAAGGGTCATTGTTCTATCTGTTGTTTCATTGGTTAAGTAATAAAGAACTGCTTGGTCTCTGATAGGACAGAAAATTAGGTAGGCAGAGTAGACAGAACAGAATGCTGGGAGAAAGAAGCTGAGTTGAGGAGTTGCCATCATTCTCCCACTCCAGACAGATGCAGGTTAAGATCTTCCCTGGTAAGCCAACTCGTGGGCTACACAGATTATTAGAAATGGGTTAGATCAATATGTAAGAGCTAGCCAATACGAGGCTGGAACTAATGGGCCAGGCAGTGTTTAAAAGAATACAGTTTCTGTGTAATTATTTCGGGTATAAAGCTAGCCATGTGGGTGGCTGGGAGCTCAGGTGCCAGGAACATAGCCCGCCGCTCCATATTACTACAATTCCACTTATGGGTATATTACCTAAAAAATCAAAATTACTGTTCAAGTAACTGCAAACTCAGGCTTATTGCAATGTTGTTCATGATAGCCAACTTGTAGATTTAGCCTAAGGATCTATAAGTTGTTGATGGGTAAATAAAATATGTGATATATCTTAGGAATTTCTTTTTCAGCCACAAATAATACTGAAATTATATTTTTCGAGAAAATGGATGATGTCCAGGTGAGGCAGGAAAGGGACATATAAAAGGAAAGAAAGAAGAGAGAAAAGAAAGTATAAAGGCAAGCACAAATAAGAAAATGAAGTTCCTTACAGGTTAGAAGTAATTATTTGCCAATTAAAAAAAGAGAGAGGAAAAAGTGATGTTAAAAAAATTAGGATATTCTGCTTCATAGGTCAAAGGCCTTCACCATTTCACTGCAAGAACATTTATATTTTTTATTTATTTCAGAATTCAATGTTTTACTGTCATATTTCTTTGCAATTCTGTGTTCTTTTTAACCCTTTAATTTCTATATATTGTTCCCTGAGACCAGTCATTAAAGCTATTATTTAAATTCATTGTCTTTGTAGAATTATATGCACTGGAAAACAGATACCTTAGATCTATCATTTAATTTTTGCAGGACTTCCTATGTTCTTTAGAGCACTCAGTAAACTCCAGATTCCTTCTAATTTTCTCCCTCCATATGAGTCCAATTAATCACAGTTGAAAGATTTTACATTTGTAATTCTATTAAATTTCAGGGACTGTTGCTAGCTTCCTTATCACCAACAACAGGGTTCCTATTGCTTTCAGACAGGTAGACAATGCAATTTGGAAATCCTGGCTTGATTGCTTCTTTTTAGGATGCCTTCTGGCATCAATTGACTTGGCCTAGTTTTCCTACAGCAGAAGTTGAAATAAATCATCCATGCAGGGATTCAAATGTGAAAAGAGAGGAAGCTAAATAAGAATAGACTAAAAATTCAAATGAAGATGATATATTACTAAGGTGTTCACAGCTGATGGCCAGATCATGTGATATAGGGCTGGAATAACTATGCGTTATGTCTGTATATTTTTGAATAGTTTATTCTAGGAAGGAACTCTCAAACTCTATGAAGGGACTGGGGGTAAGGGAGAAAAGGAAGTTTACCTACCAGCTATTTTTTGCTCCTTACTAGCTGGTGCTTGCTCCATGGAGTGCTAGCCTCACACTTTGCAGTTTGCATTCCATAGAGGGCTAAGCAAGTTTGGGTTGAAACCAGTTGAGTGATGTCTAAGCCTTAGGGCTGTGTCTTCCACTAGTGTGGATAATACACATGTGATACACAATTCGAGCCTTGTTTTTGTTGATGCATAAAGAGAAAGTGACAGGAGGTAACAGGAAATGAGGTAATACCTTTGGTACTTGAAGGCCATAGACACCATAACATGTATCCAATCAACAGTAAATATTCACTATCTTCAGGGGAAAGCAACTGTATGAAAACGTATTTGGATATTTCCAAATTAGTGTGCTAGAACACAACTTACGCCTGTTTCCAACTTTTTCAAATTTTCTTGTGTTATTTTTTAGCTATAGATAAGGCAAGAAACAGAAATGACATCTAACTTTAGCCCATTGTTGTTAAATTAATACCATGGATGCTTTAACCTATTTTTTATGAGTTATCCTATGAAGTGTTTCAGCAAGTGTTCATTAGAATTTATCTTAGATAACTGCTGTGCCTCACTAGCTTTGATAAAGTTTATCTTAAAACTTTCTCAGTAATTTACTTCAGGAGTATTGGTGATATTTTATGCAGCCATAAAGAGAAATTTAAACTTCTTTATGAATTTCCTTGTTTTCATAGACAGCCTTTTTATAAGCTTCAGTCAGAATAGTTGAATTAGGAGAATAATCTTTGTAAGCATTTTATAGATATATTTATTATATCTTTTTAAATACATCTTTTGGCCAGCCATTTATCTTGATAAATACAATATTATTATGGAACATCAAAATATTAGGCTATCTGTATATTTATAGTCCTTCTTTTGAAGGAGTACTGAGAAGAATCATCTTGTTTGTGCAGCATGTTAAAGTTGTAAATTTAAAAAATCCATGAGATATTTGTGATTTTTTTTTGCATTTCATATTGATCAAGTTAACATAGCTCACGAAGGACCACAAATTTTGGCTTCCATAAATTCCTCCTCCATTCTCCTAGCATTCAGTTTAGTATTCTTTGCCTACCTCTATTCCCTGTGCAGGCCAAAGACAGTTTCTTCATTAAACGAAAAATGATATTCACAGCATACAGAGAGGAATCCCACACTACCTCACCTTTCCTGTTTAAATAAAAAAAGGAAGGTTTCAACTTTAACATAGTAAAATTACTTATAACAAACAGGTATCATGTAGGAATTATAGTTATAATATTTATATCTTCTTTATCCTTTATCATAACTAAGAAAAACTATATTATTACTATATACTCTTAACTCCATCAAAGACTCCAAAAGGACAAAATATTACTTAAGTATAAAAGACATGCATTGCAAGAAACCTCCAAAACTCTAGAATTGACAGAAACATTTCACTGCCTGTACAGTCACCCAAAATTCTTCCATAACATTGGGCCATCTATCTTCAGCCTACAGGCCTGTAGCATCTGACAGACTTTTCCACGAAGCAGGTAATTTCAAAGACTGTTCCACCTATCTTGGCAGTTTGTCAGTCACTTTCTTCTGTGTCCTGCAGAATGTCTTGCAGACTCTTTAAAAAAGCAGGAGCCCTGCAGGACAGTTTCACCTTTAGGAAAGTTCAACAATCATTTCTCTGTGAGTCCTGCATGTTCAGTTCATCAAGCGGCCTAGGCAAGAGCAGTTTTTTGCCCAAATGGCTAACAAACTCCATAAAGAGCCACTTTGATGCCTATTGTCCTCTTGAAGTAATTGGTGCTGCCAAGAACATATGTGTCTCATGTCATGAAGGTCTTAAGCTCTTAAAACATTTTAAATGCCATATTCTGTAGTCTTTGAAAGGTTTGAAGAATACCTATCCATCTGAAATACATATCTGTCCATTCAGAAAATCTAACTAACATGACTATAAACTTGACTATTATAGATGATTATCTATTAATTTATATTTCTTAATTATAAAGGAGCCACAGCATGCTGCCAGCAAGAAAAGCCCATTTAAAAAATGTGTCTAATGTTTGTTTTTAAGTGTCTAAACTTTCTTTCCAAACTTTCTTAGGTTTTATATGGATTTAGTCAACCACGTTGGTGCCAATTTGTTGTAATGAAGGCTGCTTGTTTGTTCCCAGCTGCTCAGCCCCAAAATAATCACACAGAAAATATATTACTTAAATCACTGCTTGGCCCATTAGCCAAAGACAGTTTCTTTATTAATCAGTTGTATTCACAGCATACAGAGAAGAAACCCACATCATCATATGACTTTATACAATAGTGTGGTTGTATAATCCCCATGATAGATGATAGAACTTTGAGTCAAAGCCAAAGTGTAAGTGAGTGGAGTGTCTGTGGGAGAGGAGGCTCTGGGGAAAGAGGGATCTAGGTGGCCATCTTCCTCTATTCAGTATATGGTTGCATACCTCCTTCGTAATTGGTGTTGATCTCCTGTGTATGAGATGCTTGCCAAGTCACTGAAGGATTTAAAAATGTACTAACATCCTAAAACAATACCTATGGTTTTAGGTTGCAAAGAGACTGCAGGACCAGTTGCACGGTCTTTATTTTGGCTTATTACATGTAATTGAGGCTCAGCTGTCTTCTCAGAAGAACTTTCTCACATAAGGGAAAAATTACAACCAGGAAAAAACACGAGGTTACCAGACTCTACATCATCTCCTGATCTAGAGGGGGAAGTATAACAAAAAAGAAGGGATGGATTGGAGAGTTAGCTTGCTATCTCTTACATTCACAGAAGGAAAGGGAAAGAGACTGTAAGTGACTAAAGAGTCCTTCGTTCAATTAAAAAATTTGGAAGCCACAGGAAGAGTGAGATCTGAGGAAGAGAGAAGTTATGGTAATAGAAGTATCCCCCAGGGACAACCTTTAAATCAGAAAATGAAATGAAACTCAGTGCTTCAGCAAGTAGATGGGAGCCTAATGCCAGAGATCACAATAGATACAGAATATTCTGCCTCTGAACTGTTTGAACTAGGAAAGAATTTTCAGAAATAAAAGAACCTCTCATGTTCTGTCTTATATGACTACGGTGTAGGATAGATGGACTCAGTCTGAGTTTTATGAAAGCAAAGAGACAGAAGTACAACTACCCATTCTTTTTTAAATTAAACATTGTGAATCCTGGGACAATAGGAAGAAAATTAGTTTCAGAGACTTATAGAAGCCTTTAATGACACTTTGTAAACATTAACTGAAACCCGTATGAATATTATGGACTGGAAGACAATAGAGGAAATAATCAATGGTACCAAGGAACAGAGAATAAATGAAGTAAAGCTGATGCCAAGTTCACTGTGTGAACCCGGGCTCACATGATGGTGAAAAAGGAAAAGTATTCAACTGGGACCATAGGATTGGTGTGGGGTGTGTTGGCTTTTCTGAGTCCTGTGGTGGACATGGTCTTTATAAAATTGGAGAAGGCATGGTAAATCTGAATAACTCGACAGTAATACAAAAAGAATATGAGAGTCAAGAATGAGTGAAGGAAGGGAAAAATACATAAATTAGTCTCTCCAAGCCACTTGAAGGAAATTGTAGCAATAGTTGTATTGATCTGGGATTATAAAAGAAAAATTACTGAGAACTGAACTTTTAGAAGACTGTATAGCCTTAGGCATATTAAAAAAAAAACTTATATGACTAGGTAGGTAAGACATGTAGAAAAGATTAAGCTTGACCTGAGGTTGACAGTGTTAAGAATATATGTGTGTGTGTGTATGTATATATGTATATGTATATATATATATATGTGTGTGTGTGTGTGTGTGTGTGTGTATGTATGTATGCATATTAGGAATATATGGTATAAAGTCTAACAGAGAAGATTGTTCACCCATACTAGGATCTTTTCAGCTGTCAGATTATTCAGTGGAAAAATGGTCTGGAGTCCGTCAGAAAAATGGAAAAATAGGTTAGAGTACAACATTGTAGGTTTTAGCCAGAACGGACAGTGCAATTTGGTCCTTCTGAGACCACCAGGATTGGGCACACACACTCACATATACACACACATATACAGCACATAAACAGACAAACATACAGACATCACACATACACACACACACACACACACACACACACACACACACACACACACACACTGGTCCTGTGGTAGTTGAAGATGTGGCAGTGAGGAGGAAAGATGCTCATGGACCATGTCTATGGATTATGAGTGGTAGATGGAATGATAGATATCTCAGTAACATTGATGTCACTGTACCACAACATTGTTCTTTCAACTGAAACAATTAGGAAAAGTAATGATATATTTTCCTAACATATTCAACATTGTTAATGTTTCTATTTTAGTAATTTCTGTGGCTGTCCAAGACCAGCTGCGACTTGTTTGGAATGGATGATGGTAGTAAGACTTCTGAGAGTCTTCCTACTCTGCTTAAAAAAAACGGGTATTGTTTTTGCACATAATGATAACATTTGAGTGTGTTACACATTGTAAAAAGATTCTAAATGAGTAATAAACACAACTGTTTAGGAGTCTAAATGAGGACATTCATTTGTGGAATACATGAGTAGAAAGGAGCCTGATTAGGGGACATAAAGTTTTGTGATAAAAATACCAGTATCATGCATGGATTGTCATCCTATGAGTTGTTGTTAATGGAGGTCCTTAATGAGAGACTATTGCCACTTCTGTTGTTTATATGCCAGTACTAGATGATAAAACTCTATTGCTGAAGACATGAATGTTTTGATTGCATGATATGAAGTGCTGAGACTAAACTGGAAGTTGACCCTTTCCTGGCTGTTTTAACCAATGCTAAACATGCTCTACAGACAGGCAGCTATGGGAGAATTGTCAACAACAGTATTGCTCAGCTATGAATTTGTTCAGTTACCGTATCCAAATGCCAGGTAGGATATACCTACTAGCACAATTATGGAAAAACTATTGTGAGTACAGGTGTCCGTTTTCCAATTGTATGCAATTCCTACTTCACATGAGGGAAATTATGTTTGGTATTATAAGCCTGTGGCTGAGGGGATCATAGGTCCCAGAAGGAAAGCAACTGTCATTGTTCCAGTGAATGGATGTATCTGATGTCAAGCTACTTTCTAAAATTTGTGCTTGCACCTTAAGATCTCAGTGTTTTCCTGTCAGTCTCAATAAGAAAAAGTCATCTCTGAACAAAACACATATACGAGTAATATTTTATGAAATTAATAGCAGTTTATATTTAGGAATAACCAAATTTTCATGGTTATGACAATTAGTGAACAAAAAAGAATCCATGAAGTTGGAGGTTATGGAAGGGTTTAGAGAGAGAAAATGGAAAGGAAAATATTGTACAATCTCAAAAATAATGGAAAAGAGAAAAAGACACCATTTTTAATGGATGGTGTACTCCAGTGACCCACTGGTGAAACACCTGTGATCAAGTGATCACAGCTGCCAGAGTGGCTCAAGGATTAGCCAAAATGGCTATTTATATTGGATAATCAATATTGGATTATATTGGATAATCAAAACCTCTGGGAACATCCATAAAGAGGATAAAGAGGGAGTAGAAAGAATGAAAGAACAAGTTGTGGGAAGTGGGGAGGATCTGCGAGGAGTTGGGGGGGAAGGAAACATGAACAGAATATATTATATGAAAATTTTTTTCAGTTAAGAAAAGTAGTATAAATAAATAAATAAAAGAAGTAATAACCAGAGCAAGGAATACAATGTTGTGTAGCAATTTTTTTCCAAATTAAAGTTCAGAATATCAGAAAGTAAAGCCTTACAAGTCTTGGAAAGGGTGAAACTGAAAGTTCTACCCTAGATGATTCACAGACCCCCTCCCCAAGGTTAATCTGAGCAATCACAGCAAAGCTGGGAAGACGGCACTTTTGCTTGATAAGTTGCTTGCCAGTCATGTAGCGGTTTTCAGAAATGTAGCTTCTCCAAATGGCCAGCAGGCAAGGATGGACTCTTCAGTGAACTGTTGAACCTGCTCTCCTGGACTAACCCAGGAAGGCGTTAGTTCACTCAGTTAGACCTTCTTGGATGTTACTTTGGTTTGTTGTTGATTCTGGCTTCCCATATATTAATTCATGTCTTCCCTAAAGGAGCTACACAATACTAAAGCATTTTTTTTCAAATATGTCCTCATGATGTATTGTTAAAAAAAAAAAACAAACAACAACAAAAAAAACAAGCAAATTTTCAAGAAAATCAATTATCTTTTTCAAAGACTTGATCCATGGCCTAACAAAAATAGTCTTTGGACTTATAAAAACTTCATTCTGTATAAAAAATTTTAATATGGTCATAAATGATGTCTTTAACAAATTTATATTAAAATATAACATGTTTTATTTCTCATTGATTTTTATAATTTTGCTATTTATGCAGGGAAATGTGCATATGTGTTTATGCACTTTTCTTTCTGCCAGGTCTCAATTCTTCTGTGACTTGTTCATTATCTTTCTAACAATCAAATTCATCTGAGTTAATATCTTTGCATGTATTTGTGCTATATACTATAACTGTGGGAACCTAAGATGCTTTTGTTTTACAAAAGTAACTAGAGCAATTCCTGCATTCAGCTGTCAAGGAAATAGAGTCAAACTACTTGATGATGATTTCTGTAAAAACCAATCCTCAAGGATGATGTGGGGAAATGTGAGTGGCTACATCCAGTGTATGTAATTTTTAATGTGCAGTTACATAATCAAAAACACACAGAATATTACATGACAAAATCTCACACTGGCTGGATGTCAACTACTGTGAATATTTAACTTGAATGTTTCAACAAGTATGTTTTAAAGGGACACTTTTCAAATAAATTACTAATTTTCTAAAGCTAAAATCCTTTCTACTTATAAAGCACTTTCTTTCTACATCCATATATTAACTAATGCTTAGAGATCCGAATAAATACTTCAAAATTCACTCTGATTATTTTCCTTAGCAGCATGTTATATTTTTAAATTTCTCTTCTATCTCATTTTGCATGATTTCTTCTCCCTTTTCACTTCTGAATGACATATAGCATGACTCTCCCTTCTCCTTTCTTTGCAAATTCTCTATTCTGGACTGCCTAATGTTTCTCGCTTATTTACTTTAGATAATGCAGGTGACACCTTCCATAATCTCTCAGTTTCACTTCATAATTCCCACGTTATGTTTTTACTGCGTATCTGAGGTTCTATTGTATTGCTGTGATAAAATTTGGACAAAAACAGTTTAAAGGAGAAAGAGTTTATTCTGGCTCACAGTTCAAGGGTACAGTCCACCATGATGGGAAAACCATAGAGGCAAGAGTTTGAAGCATGTGGTTATATCACATCACAGCTACAAAACAGAGTGCAATGAACGCATGCCAGTGCATAACTTGCTTTCTCCATGTTATACACACAAAGATCTCCTGCAAATGAAATTGTTCTACCCATAGTTAAGATGGTGTATCTCGGGCCAGTTAATCCAATCAAGGTAATGCCCCATAGGTATAGGAGATCCATCTCCCAGGGGATTCTAGATTCTGTCCAGTTGACAATGAACACTAATCATTATTTAAAATTTGTTTCTAATAGTACACAGTACTTTGTAATCTTGTTGCCACTCCGAGACTCTGAGCTTGATTTCTTTCTTATTTATACCCTCTTTTTATGTATTTACTTTTGACTCTCATTGTAGGCCTAAGTCACAAACAATGCCACAGCAGTTTGGAATTATGATTAATAGGGTATTATTTATTTAAAGGGGAAAAAA
>NC_022009.1:73360193-73377742 GCF_000317375.1 Microtus ochrogaster
ATCAAATTTTGTGGAAAAAGAATTCTGGACACTCCAAATTTTCATTCTATATACATTATCTAGATTTTGATTATTATTCTTAATTTAAGACCTAGCATCATGTGTATCTCCCCTGCTGATCTTTTTCACCTGGTCTGGCCTATGTCAAAGAACCACATCTTGTTTCCTATCATCTGAAACCTGAAACATGCTTAGTTCATATTTGCCTTTCACTGTAGTTCAATTTCTCTAAAGTCCATCTCATCTTTTTGTCTCATATTTCTCATTTTCTATTTCTCATTTGGCCTAATTATTAGTCTCTGAAATAGTGGTTTTTCTCTATGACTTTACTAACTTCATTTTTCACAGTTGCAACAGAATAATCTTTCAAATGTCAGATGAGTAATTCAACTTAAATTAAATTTGATGGATGAAATAAAGAATCAATTGATTTTTGTAAATTTGTAAGCTAGTTGTCTAAGTGTATTTACCAAGTGTTTCTCATTTGAGTTGTGATTTCTATATGATTATAAAATCACTTCCCATACACAGTGAGCCTCAAGGTAGACTTTTCAATCCATTGCTGTTGTTCCTTATTTGAGGACAGTATCATACTACACTATCTTGATAATGGACCAAGATGCTTTATAAAATTAGACTGTTCACATTATTCTTTTGTCTGAACTTCCTTTGATACTATCAGTTGTTGACTTTTTAAAATCATTTTGCCAATAGCTTCTAAAAATTGCATTTGAATTGTATCACATCTTTAGTGTAATATGAGAGAAAATGATGTTTTGATAAGTAAAATTGCTTTTGAGTAACATTATATGCCAACCCATTTATGCTTTCAAATCTTTATAACTTTAAATATAAATTTATAATATCTTTATAGATTTCATACAAGGGACTGGAGATAAAGAGTGAAAGGTCCTTATTTTCCAAGCTTCTTTCAAGCCAATACTATGAAAATAATATTCTCCTTTGACAATTTTGTATAATTTCATTTTAGAACTGAAAAGTTATTCATTTTCACCTCTCCTCTCTGCACAAATTGTCTTTGGCTTGCAGGTTATTCATCTCTGAATATCTAGAGAATGATCTTGCAATGATATGCAGCCAAGGTCGGACTGCAGATCTTATGGGTGAAGGGGGAACACACATGCCATCAGACAGGGCTTACATGGGAAGAGATTTCATTGAGTAAGGGAAAGGAGAGAGAGGGAGAGAGAAAGGAAGGAAGAGAAAGAGACAGAGAGACAGTAATCTGTCTTCTTAGAGAATCAAGAAGAGAAGGAGGAGGGAGAGGAGGAGGAAGGGGAAGAGGAGAAAGAGACAGAGACAGAGACAGAGAGAGTAAGAGAGAGAGAAGAGAGGGAGGAAGGGGACAGAGCTTGTCTCTTCAAGGAACTTTGCACTTGCATACAGACTATGTAGTGACTTAGCAGTCATAGTACTCTGGGCTGACCAGTATACAGCCTGGGTCTATTCTGTCAGGTGATAGGGACCAGCATAATGTCTGAATCATAATAGATTCAGTTCCAGTTTGGAAAGAGATAATTGAAAATCTACTACAGTAAATTATTTAATATTTTTTTGCCACAATATGTGACCTTATTTTATAAAGTCAACCGATCAGCACATTTAGCCAACTTTATTTGCAATTTTATATATTAAAATGTAAAGCTAACTATCATATTTTTGTACTCTAAGACATGGTCAAACTCTTTGATAGGTTCCAGCTAATGAAAGTCACATTATCTGAAGTTGTAAACCAGTTTAATTATTAAAATTAATAATTATATATAAAATTAATAATATATATACACACACACACACCACCTTCTTGTTATCAGTGTATCAAGCAAGGATAATGATATTATGAATAATGTCTCTTAATTGTTTGAATTGATCTATGCTATTCATAGAGTTCCATGGAGCTTCACCTATAGCAGAGACTATGTTAAACTTCTCAGGTTCTGTTTTGGTTCTTTTATTGAATATTCTGTTGTGCAGGAAATATAACTTTACCTCTTAAGTTGTCTTAGTTTTCTCATCTACCAAACTCTTCATAGTGCTGTCATGATGACAAAATGATTGATGTAGAGAAAGTTATCTAGTGCCTGACATATAGTAATGACAATTTTAGATGTCACTCACACAACAAGAACTGTATTTTTAAAGTGTTAAGCATACTTAATTTAATCACTATGTTCATGTAAATCATATTTGTCTGCAGTCTTTCTATCATTAAGGCTAATATAAGAGTCTTGTCATTCAACATTATTTTCTCCAAGGAATTTTAAAGAAACCCTATCAAAACTCACCTTTGAAATAATAGAGCTAGACCCCGTTGATGGAAAAATATATCTGCAAATTTCCCTAGAAATCAGAATAGTGCCCTGGTGTGCTTCAATCACAGAGCTTTCACTACAAGTAACAAAGGCATCTTAGGATATTGTGTGGAAGAGAAGAGGAGAAATTCTTGATCTTGAAAACCTACATATAACCCTGGAGAAGAATTTCCACTGAGGGTCATAAAAAATAAAAATCCTCCATGTCTCAATGAGGACAACAACATGGATCTTAAGACCTGTCTTTCTGCTTTTTACTATGAGGAAATACTCAGGACATGTCTTTGAATGGGACAGGAAATGATGATATAGTGTGTCTTATACTCTGTGTCTGGGCTGTTACCTAAAGGCTCCTATGTTGAAGGCATGGTCCTCAGTAAGACACTGTAGGGATGTGGTGGAGGTGGAGCCTGTTGGAGGAAGGAAGTTGCTGGGGTTGTGCTTTTGGAGGGTAAATTGGGAACTGGTCACTGACATCCTCTCTTCTCCTTTTCTTGCTACCGTACTCTCTGCTCTTTTCACCCGCATGCTTGTGAATATAAGTCGAGTAGCTTTGCTCAGCTTACCACTCCTGCCAGCTGACCGTGGTAATAAGCTTTTTGTTTTTGAAGATGATGTGTTCTAGCCATGAGAGGCTACCAGGGCATTTAGAAGGTGTTAAGAGAATGTAATATTGATTAGGTTCATTTGTAAAAATCCAGATGGCCTTGATTCTCTTAAAATTGGGGCTCTGGGTCAAGCTGGCCAGACATTACTGAGGTTGGAAGGTGGGAGTTCCCTTTCAGAGGTCTTGGAGTAGATTGCCTAATTAGTCTTGATGGAAGTCATGATTAAGTTTCTGAATCTGTTAAAACTCATGAGAGCTGGCAAGAAAGGACCTTGTCAAAAACAGGAAGCTTTCCCTGGAAAACACATTATCAATGAACTTGGCATGGAAAACTTTAACCTTTCTATCCAGCAACCAAGGGTCACTACGCGTACAACTGAGGATTAAGAAGGCAATGCAAAGCCTGCAATATCTCCTTCTCTTTGCACAAAGTTAAGCACCTGTGGCACCTGGGCATGGTTATTTTGTAGAAATACATATTTATTTAATTTTTAGGAGAAAAAATAAATTATTGTGATTAATCTTTTCTCATTGCTTTCTTCCCCTACCTCCATTCAGATCCTCTTCTCCTCCTACACTCCCACCCAACGTCATGTTTTCTCATTCTCCAAAAAGTAACAAAAACAAAACAAATAAAATCCAAATAAGAAAAAAAAAAAAAAAGAAAAAAATCAAAACAAAACCAAAAATACCCCCCTTACTGAAAACAAGGAGTCCCTTTTGTGCTTGCCAACTACTCCTAGGCATTCAGTCTGTGCTGGAGATTGGGTGAAATGCTTAGTGACGTTCCATTGGAGAAAACAGATTTTCCCAGGCTGTATTAAGGCTAACAGTTTGTTGGATAAAGCTAGGACTTCGTGGCCACTTCCTGTTTTCAATGCTGGCGTTTTGTCTGGTTTGCTCCTGTGCAGGTTTCGCTTGCGCTGACACAGGCTGTGAGTGTGAATGTGTATCACAGCCATGTGTCTGGAAGACCGTTTCCTTGGAGTCATCGACCATCTCTGGTTTTAACAGTCTTCCTGCCTTTTCTTCCACTTAGATCCAGGAGGCTGGAGGGGAGGGGTTTGGTGCAGTCATCCCATTTAGGACCGAGCTCGTCGAGGCCTCTCACTTTATGCGTAAATCTCTATGTTAACCCTAATCTACTGGAAGAAGAAGCTTCTCTGTTGGTGGTTGAGAGACAACTGACTTATAAGTATAGAAGAGTGTTATCAGGAGTCATCTTATTGATACGCTTCTTCAGTAAAATAACAGTAATAGATTTCGCCTAAGATTATGACTTATCTAGATGCAGTTTTTTGAAACATGCATTTGAAGGGTACATTTTACCTTTGGCCCTGCCTACCACCAGATCTGTCTCTGTCTTTGTATGTCTTCCCACTGGGTTTCTCTTTACTTATTCTCCTCTAACTCTGCACTTTCCTCCTGCCCTTGGTGAGCTGAGCTGTTGGGCTGGGCCACATGCTCCCCGCCATGATACTCTGCCTCGCTTGGGCCGAGAAGCAAATGAAACAAGTCACCATAGAATGAATCCTAAAACTACAGGTGCAGATAAGGCTTTCCTCTTTTAAGTTATTTTTCCTTGGGTAATTTGTCGTAATAACAGAAAGATGATTAATAAATCACATAAATTATTGTAGATCAAAAAGTTAGGATCTGTACAGATTATAGAGAGGGTGCTTCATTTAGAATTGAATAGAATTATCTTTGTAATTGAAACTTGAAATAATATTTATAATGGAGATTCCTACTGAATTATACCAAATGCAAATTTGACAAATATGCTCATTTATGGAACTTTGCTATTACGTCAAGCATTAGAAAAATAAGTAATAATTAAAAATTCTTTTGGGGCCGGGCAATGGTGGCGCACGCCTTTAATCCCAGCACTCGGGAGGCTGAGGCAGGCAGATCTCTGTGAGTTCGAGACCAGCCTGATCTACAGAGCGAGTTCCAGGACAGGCTCCAAAGCCACAGAGAAACCCTGTCTCGAAAAACAAACAAACAAAAAAATTCTTTTGGGGAGCGAATTGCATGAGGCTTGAATGGTGAAACAATATATTGCCAAAAAGCTGCCCTAGTTCAGGATCATTTTTATAGTGCATTCTTTCAAGTTTCCATTTGAATTTCAGTCTGTACAGAACCTTGTAAGAGACCCCAATTCTCCCCTGGAGTTTTATATTATTTATATTATTTGATGAAAAATAGTGTTTTCTCATTTTCATTAATATTTATGTGTCCATTATAAGCCTTTTACAACTCTCAGTATATGTAATCTCGGTAATTACACCATGAATGAGACATACAATCCACTTCTTTTTTTTTTTGATTGCTTTGCAATTTTCTTTACAATTTATCGTTTAGGTACGCAAAGACATTACAGTTCCCAGCTGAGCTGAGAATACCATGGGTTCAGGTGACAATCTTAATTAAAATTCCTGGCTGACTCTCAGTTCTTTTAAATGTCAGATAACAAGTAAAGCACTGCCTTCTAGATAAATAGAACAGATATTTAAGAAATCTGTTGGTACACAACTGCCAGAGATGGAGAGGACTGAGGAATGCCATCTGTATGTGTCTTAAATAACACCAGAAAAGAAGGACTTTTTAAAATAAGGATGTTTATATTTTTTTCTCAAATCCTCCATCATTATTTTAATCTACTAGGAATGAGTGATCTTCATTTTACCTTGTGTGTGTGTGTAACCATGTTTATTTATAAATCATACATACTAAGTGTTCAGATAATTTTAACATTAATTGCTATAAATATAACCAAGACACAAATCACCTGATTTCTTTATATCAGCTGTTTGTCACCTAGCATAGAAAACAGCACCCATTTTAAGGTGTGTGTGTGTGTGTGTGTGTGTGTGTGTGTGCACATTACACATGTGAGTGTCTGCACACACATGTTCAATGATGCTATTGTGGAGGTCAGAGGACAGCCTTGTGTGTCTGCACTCTCCATCTAATAGGAGATACAGGCTCTTTGTGGCTATCTATTCATGGAATGGATTAACTGGTATGTGTATTTCTGGCTTCTAGTAGCTGCCTGCCATATTATCATAGAAATACTGGTATTAGATATATACTATGAGCCTGGCTTTATGTGGGCTCTGAAGGGCTGAACTCAGCTCCCATACTTGCATGGCTACTGTTTTTTAATCTGAGCCTTCTTCCCAGCCCTTAAGCTAGTTACAGTAAAGGTATCAATAAGTTTACAGATGGTTATGCAGGCTTGAAATCCTTTATGGAACTGCTTAGCCTTTCTGTTTCTAAGACTTACCTTGTTGTTTATGTTGGCTTGAGCCCTCAGTCTTCTCTCACCTCGTGTCTGCTGCTCTGCCCTGCACTGACCCACCAAAGCCATTCTGAGGCAGCCCCAGTTCCCAGCCCCAGTTCCCAGTCTCCCCAAGTTCCACATTAACACTACTTGAGAAAAGTCTTCTATTCCCTAAAAGGGAAAGGTTATGAGATGGAAGGTGGATGGCTGATTTTGAGTTAGAGTCATACATCCGGTTCAATGAAGGATGCCTAGAAGAATTTTATCAAGATGCAGAGGGTGACATCGTACATTTTACCTCCTCTCTCTTAAGAAAAATTTGTCACATAGGGAAAAAGTACAATGCTCACCTAAACCATTTTCCTTTGTTTTCAATCATCATTCCTTTTCATGCTCCCCTTGTGTTCTTAGGACCATCTGTCTTAGGCAGGGCTCCAGGAGAATCCGAAATGATAGCTTACAAGTGTCTAAGCTTTCTCTATGCTGTTCTCACCTTGTTACTTGTTTCTTATTTGTTGATAAAAGAATGCAACAAGGTATTCTTCATGAAAATGTAGCTGTATTACTTCTTCAGTTCTTATATCTTGTTACAAAAGGTAATAAAATATATTTCTCCCAAGTCCAATCTTTTCTCACTCATTCTTCCAACAATGTTAGGAGCTTCCTACCTGTATCTCACTTCCTTTCTGCCATTATCAAGATAGTCTGTCTCCTTTATACTATGATTTCCTGCTTAGATGAGGTTGTTAGCTTCTTGCTATTCTCAAATCTCTTTTCCAAAAAACAACCCGGAAAACCTTTGTTGTTTACTTTCTATGAAAGCAGTGCATGTATACTGTTGGAAAGATCCTGTTCTTATACAAAGCTTACAAGAAGCAAAATAGAATTCAGACCAAACTGAAGTAATTTTGACTCTCAGTTTCAATTTCTATTAGACAGAGACAGCCATTTCCAAGTTTATCAGGCGTCTCATAGTATTGAGCTCTCTTTTGAGATAACACTCTCATAATTACAGTGCCAGTGCTCTTCCTTGTTTTTCTTTCATGTTCATCTTTAGGTTTCAGCTTCTTCATTTTTCAGAAATTATCTTTTGGCCTCACACCATAGAACATGAAGTTCTGTCTGACTTCATTCCAAGTGTGCAACACACAGAACCCACAGTTAAGTGACCTACATTTTTATTTTCCATCATTCAAGTACAATTTTGTAGAAATCAATTTTCACACTTAAATTATTTTAGTATTCTGAAAAGTACTTCTATTTGAAACACATCATGTACTACTATTTATTATGTTGTCTTGAACCTTTCTATGTGTACAGAAATAAATCCTTATTCATTAGTATAAAGCTGTTATGCGACCTTAACACTTTTAAGTTTTATAAGACAAATATAGCAGACGAATTTTATCTTTCCTGAGACAAAATTCCAGTATGGTACAGTTGTAGCAGGCTTTCTTTTGGACTGACAAACACCTCCCAAATCATGACATGGAGACTTTCTATTAGATATGATTGCTCAGTCTTAGCTTATGCTTGCTTCTTGCTAGGTCTTGTAACTTATTTTAACCTGTTTCTCTTCATCAGCACCTTGTCTCAGGACTTTTTACCTTTATTTCCTACTGTATGTCCTACCCGATGTCTGACTGGTTGGTGGCTACCTGACCAGCCCCGGGAGTCTTCCACTTTTTCTTCCTTCTCTTTCTGTCCACCAGACCTGCCCATCCCTCTCCTGCCTAATTACTTGCTCTTCATCTTTTTATTAGATCAATCAGGTGCCTTAGGCAGCAAAGTAAAGCAAATACAATACATCTTTACATAATTAAACAAACACAGCACAGACTAATATAACAGATCTTTACCAGGGCTAAACGAATGAAGCATAAACAAATGCAATATACCTTTGCCTGGTTAAAGTAATATTCCACAACAGACAGTTGCTGTTTTAGGATGTGCTTTCTCTAGCATCCTGGGAATTCTTTTTTCCTTTATTGGTAGTTGAAACTTGATTTCATATATCAGTTACACTGGACATTTAGTAGATTTTAAGTTGTTTCTCTTTGTACTGTAGTCTCAAAACTTCCTGTGGTTCCTGGTATCTGGGGATCTTTGTCATTAAACAGGAAGGTCTTCCTCAGATTTCCCTCATCTCCATTCCTGTCCTCCATTGAGATGAGGGCACATATCTGTAAAGTATATGTCTAAATCACTTTAGACAAAGATTATTCAGCCGCAGTGTTGGCCTCCTCCTTGTCATAGTCTATTAATAGTGATTTTCCCCATATTAGTTTCTTTTGTGACATGAATATGTTGAGATTTTTCCTCCTAATCACCATGTGCTGAGATTTTTATTGAAGAAGCATTTCCTTTCTCAGTTTGGGTCTTATATTTTATATGAGCAGCAGTAAAATAAACCTGTTTGTTTTTCTAGCACATTGCTTGAAAATTGACCATATTCAAGATTTTAAATGAAACCTTTTATTACCACATGTAACAGTGAGAGTTCTTTAGAGGAACAGAACAAGAATGAATTTACATATAAAATGGAAATCTATTAAGACTGACTTACAGACTGTAGTGCAACTAATTTAAACAATTTGTGCTTACCAATGAAAAATCAAAGAATCTAGTACCTATTCAATAAACAAGGCTGGGTATCTCATCTGCCTTTAGTGTATGCCAGAATCCTAAAGAAGTAGACTCTAAGGTCAATGAAGGAATGAACTTTCCAGTGAGAGTGGGGGTCAGCAGGCAAAGTGAGAAAGCTTTCTGCTTCATTTTCCTTTATTTGGCTGTCCACCAAAGGTATGGCCGAGATTAAACCAGGATCTTCTCACCTCAAAATGTTTGGATTAAAGTTGTACCTTTCTATCTCAAATATCTGGATTAAAAGTAGGACTTCCCACTAAAAATGATTCAATTAAGAAGAAAATCTTTCAATCAAAAGGTGTAGCCAGAGCCTTGAGTGTTAGTTAGTTCTAGATGTAGTAATAGCCATCACACCATGCAACCATTAACAATATTAAATTCCAGCTTTGTGCACCTAATACCAGTCATGACATCTATTCTAGTTTCTAAAGATGCCTTCCTCTCTGCTATCAGGATGTAAAACTAATTAGTTAATTAATTAAATTAAAAATTTTCATAACAAATTTCATTTCATATCAAAGTTGGACAAGACAGCTGTCAAAAGAAAAAGTACCACATGAGCAGGCAAAAAAGAAAATCAGAAACTCACACTTTCTTACAGTCAGGATTGACATAAAAACACTAAGTTACTGGTTAACCATATATGCAGAGGACCTTGTGCCTCAGCTTTTTTGGGAGGTTTTGCATGTCTGCCATCTTCCTTTAAGCTATTTTTGTGTGTTGTAGCAGCCGAGGGCTATCACAGATAGTAGAGGGGCCATGGCAGCCACTGTACAGACTGGACACTTGTTATGTTGGGCCTGTTCTGAGCCCTCATTTATAAACACTATTGAAAAATAAATCAAGACGTAAAAAAATATATCCTTCTGGTTTGTGAGACAGTAAAGCAAACTTAACAATTTTCAAAAAGTTTCTTTTTGTGAAAGGGTGGAGCTATGAAATCCAGCTTTTCTGGAAGTCTGCTATATGAAGTTATGGCTTACTTTGTTAACTTTGGCATTTGTGGAGAGATGTGGAGAGATGTGGGACCATATTGGAAGAACAAAATAACAATTCTCATTATTACAAATGGAGATAGGGAATCTCTATGGGGCTAAATTTTATAAAATCTGTTTCTCTCTCTCTAGAGACTGTTTTCCAAAGACTGTATTTTTTTTCCTTTTCCTCCACAATAGTAAATGGACAAGTGACATACTGAATTTAGTGGGAAAACCACTCTTTGAAAGTTATGAAATAGTTATTTGTGTCGATATCATTTTTATCAACCAGATAAGAGGGACTTCATTTTATAATTAAAATTTAAATGTGTATTAGATTTTTTTCCTACCTGATTGTTTGAAATAGAAGTTGTTATACATCATTGCTTTGGTAAGAGTCCTAGTCTGTAGAAAAGAGGGCAATGCCTGTATATGCCTTCATTTCATATTTTGTACAGTACTTGGACCTTTAGCATGGCCCTGAGGTCCTACGATCCTAACAAGTGTATTTTTCTAGAGAACTTTTACAAGGTTGAAAGCATTTTCATAGCAGTTGTGGTTGAAGATATTTTTTAAATTAAGAAATACGTAGGGGGTTTCCACTGAATGTCCCTCTCCTCAGGAGATAACTTGTACTTAATCATTTCTTTTAAACGATGTCAGACAAGGGGGAGAAGGTGTTTCTTCCTTCCCGTAAAGGAGTAGAAATCCATTGAATTTACAACATTATTTCAATTATATAAACACAGAATAATAGTTTCTGAAACATTGAACATTTTAAACAAAGTTCTGAAAAACTAGTCTTTGATTCTTATAAACATTCTATTTGGCTGTTTATGGAGAAAATATTGTTAGGCTCCTATCACCTTTGCTGAGATGCATGACTGGTGAGAGAGTTCTCAGGAAGGGGGAAGCCACTTTGCATTAATCTAATAAAAATTTAATTAGAAATATGACACACCGGCTGCAAAATAAATCATAGAATAAATACCTGAGCTCATTGTGAAGGATTTTGAGTTATGGGCTAATTTGAATAATCCAGCTCAATTGGGAATTGCTTCTCTGTCATTTTTATAAAATTGAAGGCGCCCCTGTAGCTGCAGATATGTTTTCAGTGGTACTTAAAACAATTTCCAAATAAATAGAAAGAAAGGGTCGCTGGGAGCTTAGAATAAAAGATCCTTAAAAATGTTTTTCTCTTTAGCTTCCTTTATTCATTCAAACCCTGCAGGGTCCAAATAATGCACTGTGGACCAACAGGTACTAGAAATCCTGTGTGCTTTGCACATAATGAAATCAGGGTGCCATAGAGCGCATTGTATGCACGGAGTGTGGTGGAGTTGTAAGGAAGGGAAATGTGACGTGGCTGGGATGTAGGTCAGCCAAACAAGATGATCAGCAACATAATGTTGGTGTGTCAAGACATTAAATGTCTTCAGAAATTTCTGAGCATCTTAGTTTTTCCATGATCACTTGACACATTTATGGAGTCTCCTTTTTAGAAATTATTGCATGATTGCAATGGATGAACCCATTCATTGTGTTGTGAGAGTATAGGATCTACTAGTAAATGAATGATTTCTAAGATCCAAGCTCAGCCTGAAACTATAGGAAATAACAGAATATAAACAGAAGTATTTAAAAAGATTACAAATAAAGCTTACAAGGGCCTTAATTCAGGAAAATATAACACATTAGGAGGAAAAGTAGGCACCAGAAATGAAAGATGATGCCAGCAGAAAACGAAGACATTAAAACAGTATTATCAATAGGCCCCAATAAAGTCTCACAAACAGGGTGTTAATAATGGAATCTAATGGCTAAACTTGGTCACCTGACTTTAGGAAAGTATTAGATTTCTTTATTATAGTATATAGATATGAATTAAAAAACAAAGTTATTCTGAAGTTCCTGGATGAATTATGAAGAATGTATAATGCTTATGTTTTAAAGGAAGGACTGGATTTCTTTAGCAGTTTGTAATTTATATGATTTAACAAATACACATAGTTAAATATCCTTTGGAAACACTGAATTTGGATATATAAAATATATTCTCTTTATAGCACCCTTATAGAATTATCCATTTTAATGCATCACCTAAGAACAAAGGAAAATCATGCTTGTGACTTTGATTTTCTACTTGAATACATGACGATCTGAGAGACATACCATTTGGAGTTAAACTTTACAAGTGGGATTTTATCAGTAGAGACAGTAAATCTAGAGTTGAGGGGATAATTTCTCCAACTTATACATGTGAATTTAATTTAACACACCCAAGGTTTACAAATTGTTGTAGAGAGGAAAAATAAAAAAGTATAGAATAATGATAATGGTAGTGTATAACCTTCTGATTCTTATTTTAATAGTCTTGATTGAGAGTATATACAAATTCATTTCATACTATTTGAATGCAGTAGAAGTGATTAACATATCATCAGAATTTGATATTAAATGTCTTATTTTATGTCCTAGCACTGTACAAGACTGCCTAGTTCTCATCCTTAACTTTCCTACTTCTTCTGGATGCTGAAGAGAAGAAATTTTATTTTGTTTGTTTTTAACCAGATTGTAAAATTTTACATTGTTCTTATTCCTAGGTTTTATAATGCAGAGGAGCTACCATTGGTCTTATGAGAACACATTTTATTAAATGATTTATAAAAAATTGGCTATCAAGGAAAACTACATGTAGGTGCTGGGAAAAAAATCCTCCCATTCCCTTAGCCCTGGTGTACAATATAGATTGTTAACTTTTGAAACTCCTATGTGCTTATTCAGTAAAATAACAATAACACCAACAGAAAATTAAATTCTAACCATTTATGATATTTAGTGAAGTTGTAATTCTTATTCCCATAATGCATCCTGAAATAAAAGTAAAAAATATTACATTTCTACATCCAGCTTTTCTAGATGAAATAGCATATGTCAAAGGCACCAACATTTTTAAGATGCTGGAAGGACAGACTCAGTCATTTTCTGCTGACCAGATGAAAAATATCCTTTCCCTTTTCAATGGTTTGAGTTCACTGATAGACATTTGAGTGATTTCAAAACAGTTTTATATTTAAAGAATTACTGCGGATCACATATAATGAATTTCTATAAGTCCCTCATCAAAATTCTGCAAAAGTTCTTATATTGTCTTAATGCAGTTATGTTTGTAAGCAAACTCTTTATAAAGCTTATAATATTAGCTGAAGTAAGCAATCACCCAGATTTTTTTAGTTTCCTCTTTTTTTCCTAGTTTATTTATTTATTTATTATTGTATTCCTACAATACATCCCTACCACAGACTCCCCTCCCTCCACTCCTTTCACCGTCCTACACCAGATCCCATCTGCTTTTCTTCCAAGATCATGATTCAAAATACAACATCACAAGGTAAAATATTTGTATTAATTATTTGGAAGTTTTTTACAGTGTATTTGAATTACATTTTTACTCGCCCAATTCCTTCCAGATGATTCTTCCAACTCAACTTCTCTCACTGATTTTTCAAAAATTTGTCAAGTACAATTTGTATTGCTCAAATCCTCATAGACATGAACACAGAACTTGGTGTTTAGGTGACCTACTAATGGTCACACAAAAATCAACTAAGCAGGACGCCTAGGAGATCACAGAGACTGACGCAACATTCAAAGAGTCTCCGTGGAACTCTGCATATTTGCTACGGTTGGGAACCTTGATGCTATTGTGGGACTCCTAACATTGGGAGCTGGGACTGTCTCTTACTCTTTTACATGTTCTTGGACCCCTTTTCTTCCTACTGGTTTGTCTGTGCTCTCAGCCTGACTTATGAATGTTGACGTTAAACGTGCCAGCTGACTTTAGGAAATATTTATTAGACCTCCACACTATAAAATTTTATTTTATTTTAAAATCTGTATTGTGCAACTTGACAGTCAGATTACTATGTGCAATCTGCACGTAAGAAGTAAAATGCTGTGCTGTAACTCCTTGAGGGAAAAGCATGTATGTTAGTCACTCTGATTCCTAAATGTTGGAGCTTTGCCTTTTCCCCCTATTTGTTTCTCTAATCATTCATCTCAATGAGAACTACTGTATTTACAGCTTCAGATCTAAGTCCATTCCTATTTTTTTTGCTGTTAAACATTTTCTAGCTTTGGCAATTGGGAATTCTTCTGTCTGTATCTGAAAATATTACATTCTCATCTTTTATCTTTCCCTAGTTCTATTATCAGCTATTTCTCCTGGGAGCTCTGGTTCCTTTAACTGTAAAGTCTGTGGAAGGCATCCTCAATGCTCTTGAAGTGCCATTGTTTCCTCTCAATCTGAGACTGCCTAGATGCATATGTACACATTAACACATGTACATTCCTATACTTGTAATGATCTCCACAGACTGCCATTTTACAGTAAGTCAGGATGGTATATTGATGTCTCCAACTCTCAGCCATTAACAAATTGATCATTTTTAACCTCTTTTCTATTCATTTGCATTTCAACAATATGATCTCATTGTCCATGACTGTATTACTTTACCCTTGATGCTGTAACAAATTAATTAGTAGCTTAAAATAAATTTATTAACAGCTCGGTTGTGCAGCAATGTGACACAGTCTCACTTGGCTAAAGTCTAGGTGTCAGTTGAGGTGTTGTTTTATAGGTGAATCTAATTTTTCTGCTATCACCTTCTATACTTTTTTATGGGAATGCTTATAATAGCTTTATCATAAGCACCCCAAACCCTCTCTTGTTATGTGATGAAAATAAAATAGCTCCTATGGGTTTTGTTCCTCAATGGTGGTTCTTTTTAAGGGTTGTAGAAGATTGGACCCTACAAGTGGAAGTTTGTCACTATGAGTGGTCTTTGGACATTGTAGCCTGGATGCTGACTCTTGCCTACTCTCTCAACAATGAGAAGAGCTATGACATGCTCCTGCAGTCATGAACTCTGCTTCCATCCATAATAGCTTCTCTGCCATGATGAACGAGAACCTAGGAAACCATTCATCAAAATAAACTTTTCCCCCTTAAAGTTGTTTCTTGAAAGCACTTGAAATAGTACTAGTGTAACTGACACACTCCTGTACACATCTCAGTTTGGGGTATTATAGTTTAGAGTGTGCGTGAGTGTGTACATGTGTGTTTATAAGTGGTGTGTGTATGTGTGTGCATGTGCATGCATGTGGTGTGTGTGTGTGTGTGTGTGTGTGTGTGTGTTTGTGTGTGCATGAATGTGGAGATCAGAGAGCCCTCCATGTTGAAGTCTTCATCTATTGCTCTCCACTTATTTTATTGAGAAAGGGTCTTTCAACTTGAAATTCTCCTATTCAGCAACACTAGCTGTTCAGTAAGCTCCAAACATCTTACCATTTCCACCTTCCCAATGTCAAGGTCAAATAGACCTGCAAACAGGCCTCGATTTTTATGTGTGTCCTGAGGATACAAACTCGGGTCTTCATGATTTTATGCAAACATGTTATCCACTCAGCAATTTTCTTTTTAATGAGAACACTTGTCCCACAATCTAATTACTTCTAAATACCATCAGGTTGGTTCACAAGCATTTCAACATATAAACTTGGGAGGGATATGAGCATTCAAGAAGCAGAATCTGGAACCTCTGGTCTGTATCACTGATGGATTCTTTTATCCCTGTCTGCATTTTTACATTACTAGACACAGTTTTCAAACTGAATACAGATGATTAGCCAACATTTTACATTTTATTTTTTATTATAATTGTTCTCTTAAACTTTTTATGTTGCATTTATTTTATAATAATATTATTAGCTACAGAATAGCTTTGAAGGATTTTAATGAATCCATAGATGAAGATAAAAATAATTCTCATTTCAAAAATATTGCATCTATTGTTTCGATTTAGTATGATCCTTGATTTTTTTATACTGTTTTAAACTTATCCCATTCACAGATACTGTGCATAGCTTATTAGATTTATGCCTATTTCACTTTTGAGAAATATTTTCATGTTTGTAAATTGAAAATACCAAATGTTTATTACTGATCTTCTGGGAAGCATGTGTTTGTTATTCTTATATCCTGCAAGCTTTTGGTTTTAGCCCCCTTTGATGTGATGAGTCTTTGATATTTTCTACATAGATATTCACCCATGAAAAGAAATCTTTTTCTTCCTTTTACACCAACATAACTTTTCTTGTGTTACCGAAAGAGTTAATATTTTCTATAGAGTACATAGTTAGTGCTTAAGAGAGACTATCCTCATTTTCTTCCTCATTTTCAACAGCCGGTGTATAATTTCTTATTGTTAAATAAATATTAGCAACACAGGATGCAGATCGAACAGTTCAAATTAGAGTTCATCTTTATTTTTAATTATATGCAGAATTTAAATAATAAACTGATAGAATATTTGACAACGGATATGAGTACATATTTCTCTTTTTCTAGGCTGGCTATGCAGGGATAGATTAAGGTGATTCATTATGAGATGCTTTGCTGACTTTGTGATTGAGTGTTGTTCTTCTCATGTAATGTTTTTAACCTATTGGTACTTTGTAGAGGATTTAAACAATGCTGTGCAGGAAAGTGATCAACCTACAGCTTGCCTCTCCTCTGTCTTCTCAGATTGGTGTTGGGGTGTGGGTTAGGGCTAGGTTCATTATCTGAAAATGTTCATTGCTGACACAATTTGTTTATCCAAACATGTTTATTAGTGCAAAGAAAGGTAAACTGAATTAAAACCAGACTAATCATTTATTAAAATATGAAGTTACTGATGCTTGTCAGCCTTTTATAAAGACATTTCAGTGTTGGAAATAAATTAGCAATGATGTTTGCCATAGAAAATCACAATGAGAACTGGTTTTATAAACAAATGTTCTAATTTTGACTAATCTTTTTCAAATATGTATTTTCGGAAAATAGAAATAAATTTCTTTTGTAGAAAAAATGATACTATTTCTCAACAATGGTTAAAATGTCCACCAATTTGATGATTCTCAAATTCTAACAATTAAAAACTACGTAAAAAGTAAAAAGTAAGACAAATTCAAGTCATTGAGTTACACTGATGGATAGCAGAGAGCCGAGAGGTACAATTGCGGTAGTAAAGTGGCAAGGTAGGTTGAGAGCTGCAATATTCAATAATCCCAAAGAGTTCAGATTTTACTTTGAACAGCACATTTTCTGTGAGGAAATAGTATCTAAGGCTTTTGCAATAAAAGACATACTAATTTTAAAGCTTATTAAAAACCTTCTCCGTTGCTACAAAGTAAAAGTTATAGACAAATGATAATGTTTAGCAGCATTTGCATTAACAGCTGTATTCTGTACAGCAGAAACACACATGTTTGTTTGATTGCTTTTGGTTTTTAATTTTCAAGGGTGAAAGTTACTGTAATAGTCTAAAATAATTGGGTCTAGAAAGATGGAAACTAACTAAACTGAGATTGAACAAGTGGCAAAAACAATAGATTCTCCGCCACATAATGGCAGAATTAAGATTAGCAATAAGCCTCCAAGTTCTCAGCCAAAGATGATCTTTGTCTAACATTACCCCTTTGTGGGAGAACCCTGACAGTTCTATAGCCTTTGAAATTGATGCAATTAGTCTTTCCGCAATTCAGCGAGCCTAAGAAAGCACACTGCTTACAACAATTGCAAGTCTGGAGCACATTTTCTTAATATCCTTTGCCAAAACCAAAACACACTTACTCAAGAGTGTAGATATTTCCTAAAT
>NC_022009.1:73377997-73392123 GCF_000317375.1 Microtus ochrogaster
AACATTGAAAATACCTTTTTATATTATTATCCTCCTAGAAAGTTTGCAAAATAGATGGGTCAAGGGCTTTCAGTCATGTATTTCACCTCCTTCCATCAATTCTGTAAATGTAAACTGATAATAACTAAGGAAAGTTGCAATTTTAGCTAAAATTAGCTGGGGGATATGAAATTTAAAATGTATGCAATATTTGGGATCAGAAGTGAACAATTTGATTTAGAATTATGCAAATAAAATGACAAACCAGTGTGCACAGGCAGGAGTGCCAAGGCTACTAGTTCTCTGATTAGACACTGATAGCTTTCTCTTGTGGTGGAGAAAATCCAGGTTGCTTAATGTAGGGACCCCTGAAGCACCTGCTTTTGTGTAGGCTCTACACTTCACACTCTCTAAGTATGCAGTCTCACCTCATCATAACTTAATTAAAACTTCTAAAGGCTCCATTGATGGCATGAAGTTATTTTATTAAAATGCCCCCTAGTAGGCAGATTATAGTGATAATTAGATGTGTTATGTTGTGCACAAAATCAAGACCAAGCATTTTGAAAAACGGCTGTCCAATGTGACAGCTTACAGCTCAACAAATCCTGTTGTTGATTCTCTATAACTCTGTCCTATTCAAAACGCTGCAAAAACACATAACCACAATTAAAAGAAGAAAACCAAAACATGGTTTTAGTTCTTTTTTTATAAGAATTAATAAGAAAGTAGGCTAGGGTATGGGAAAAATTTTCTTCAAGTTGAAGCTACACTGGCTCATCATCCCTTGATAATCAGTTGTTGTCTGTCTAGTTCACAGCCCACACCATGTTAGAGCATTGTACTGCTAATGTTGACAAGTTAATGCTGATTGCAAAGACACATTCAGCTTCCTCTGGAAATCAGCTACCCTAATGCAGAAATCTAAATCTTTCCTTCAGGAAACTCATCTAAATCCCATCTTTTACCCAGGAGGTTTTTTCTCAGCTCCTGCGATTAAAATATACCGTTAATATTGATCAGTCTGCCATATTTTAAAATGTGTTTGCAAATGAAAACTTGTGATCTTAATTTTCCCATTTGGATGATTTAAAAAAAAAAGTTTTCATTTAGCACTGCTAGCTGAACATAAGCTCTGTGTTGGAAGGAAAAACCGGGCTTTTAACAGGTAAGTAAGGTAGGCCAGGTACATGATTTAAGGAGAAGATAGCCTTTTAATAAACTAACAAGGGATGTTGGGTGAATAATTTAAGGGGTTCTGAGAGTCCCACCTTCCTCAAACAATATTGTACTTTGCTAATGGCTAGTATTTAATTCCTGGACGCAATAATTTTTGAGACAAAAATATAAACTAGAAGTTCTAGGAGATCCTTAATGGTCATTTATCCTTTCTAGAAACATCGAAGCTCCCATACAGAGAACAAATTTACACAGTGAAAATAACAGAAGACTAAATAGAGCAGAGGAAATCCAATGGAGAAGTTGATATAATAATAATAAACAAGGGGATGGTTTAGGAATGTTGAATGTTATCAAATTTACATACTCTAAAGATTTGTTTTATATTCATTTCAGAAAGCTAGTTTCTCAGAGGTAGGTTTTGTTTTGGGGGTAGGGTCAGAGTTTCTCTGTGTAGCCTTGGCTATCCTGGAACTAACTCTGTAGACCATGCTGGCCTCAAACTCAGATATCCACCTGCCTCTGGATCCACCCAAGTGCTAGGATTAAAGGTATGCACCACCACAACCCAGACGAGGTAGAAGGACCATATCATAAATAATTTTATGATACTAGTCTAGTCTTGGAGCAAAGTCTTTTCCATTTTTATTATTTTCTATTCCAGTTTTATTAGTCGGTTGGAAGGGAGGCTCCTATTAGTTCTTGTTAAACTTTTAAACTGTTACACTCTTAAAAGGAGCATAACTATAATGAATAACTGTTTGGCTACATCTCATTCAGCCAGTGACAGATAAGGAAATATGTGGATATTGTGAATATATTCTAATAATGTCATTTAGAATTCTAAGAAAGAATTACAACTAATTCCATTTTGACTGCTCCTGTAAGATGCTGTTGTCTCTTTGTTGTAAGCAAATATCCTAAACGGGCAGCTTACAAATAAAGATTCATTGCCCATAACTTTGGGGGTTAAGCAACTCTGAAACATAAGTGTTGACAGATGTAATCAAAAGCTCACTTTCTGATGAAGAGATATCATCATCCCGTATCCTTCTCTGGGGGAAATAAGATGCAAATGGTACTGGGCATCTCTTATATAGATAGGTTCTGTTCTCCATGTCTCTGTCCTTGTGATATAATTACCTCCAATAACGCTGCCTCTAAATACCATCATCTTGAAGAATAATGATTTCATACGAGTTGTGAAAAGAAACAAACATTTGAGCCTAACAGATATGAACACTAATCATGAGTTAATGGAGTTGATTTGTTCTTTTTTTTTCAATATTGGTTCAAATAATCAACCATTTAATCACTCATTGTATAAATACTGAGAAGCAGAATATGACAACGATGGCCTAAACTTTTGAAAAATAAAATAAAACTAGATTTCTCATATTTCTTCACCATGAATCTAGAATAGGAGCTTCTTCCTGCTCATTGTTGGTCCACCCATTAACTTTAAAAAGGATATTTGACTTGAGAAGTTAGCATTCAGAAAGAAAAATGCCATTCTACAGAGCAAGGACAAAATGAAACAGAAGAAGCATTTATCTCTGTCATATTTGTTCAGCACAGTGGTTATCAGAGAAATAGACATCTATAAAGCTCTTTGAAAAGATTCTTCTACCTGAACATTAAAAGCTTGATGGATCTCAAACTACATTTTCATCCTTTGATCATTACAACTAATCTATAATGTAGAACCTATTTCTATGATAGGTTCAAGGTGACTGGTTCTATGAATCTATATATTAATTAAAGGCAGAATGAAAAATAAAGCTGCTAGTGAGCTATTCTTGGTATTTATGAATTTTGTTTCAATAATTTGATTATTCTCATTCTCTCTCTCCCTCTTTCTTTCTCCCTCTCTCTATAGTTACCCTATATAATGATCTCCTCTGAAGCTATAGTTTGCCTAATAAAAAGCCCACTGTGACTTAGAACCCCTCTCTTTGAGTTCTTGGTTGGGGCTTCTTGGCTAGCCCAACAATACAGGCTACTTGGTTATCCACTATAACTAGATGGTAGAACCCTGATGCTGAAAATACAAATTGAAAAACTCATCTGTTGATTGATGTTCTAGTGATCCTAATTGATTATCACACACATTATATATAGACAAAAATATATATATTGTGTGTGATATATATTTTTCAATAATCAATAATCAAGTAGTGTCTATAACATATTAATTAAGACAGATATATGTATGTATATGTTTATATATATGTGTGTCTACATGTATATATATGTTTGTACATATAATAAAATATTATTATAAGACTTTTAAAAACATTTTATAAAGTGGGTAAATGCTATAAGTTAATATAGAGAGCTAAGTACCACTTAAATTTTCTGAGAAATTACATAGGACACACAGCTACTGGGCCTTGTCTATTGATCAATATTTCTGAGGACCCCTCTTTACCCTGTACTTCTGTGTGTCCTGGTTGTAAAGATAGAGTAGGGGGTTAGGAGTCAGTAAAATCTGCTTTTGTGAAGGAGGTGGCTCTCTCAACTGAGGGTAATCTCCAGGGAAAGTGCACAGTAAGGGGCAAAGGGACAGGATGTTAGTCCAACAGAAACAGCCCTTACCTCATCAAGAAAATTCAGGCATTCCTAGCTTATTGTCTCCCACTTGCACTGACCCTGTCACATGGAGTTGGCACCATAGAAAGAGAGTTAATATATTCCATTAGTCAGACTCTTTCAAGCTTTAGAACTTTTAAAAGCAAAATTTGCACACATTCTACCTATTGAGCAATCAACTAATTGATAGCCCATTTATATTTTGGTGAAGGATTTTTCTTCTTAGACCTTTAAGAATGATTTAGAGGCAGGATATATAAATACGGTAGAAGTTGAAAGGTGAGTTTAAACTGCTTCCAGTAAACGCATTATTGTCTACGTTAAGATTATTCCAGGTGAAGATTTTTTGTTTTTTTTCTTTTTGTATTGCTTTATAAATAATACCAATCAAAATTTCCACTTCCTCCCCTTCTCCCACTTCCCTCCTGCTACTCCACACACTCTCCCCTCCAGTCCTAAGAGAGGACAAGGTACCCTGCTCTGTGGGAAGTACAAAGCCCTTCCCGCTACATCCAGGCCTAGGAAGGTATGCATCCAAATATAATGGGATCCCAAAAAACCAGTACATGCAGTAGAGACAAATCCCAGTGCCATTATTATTGGCTTCTAGTTCAGGCTCAATTGTCAGCCACATTCAGAGGGGCCAGTTTGATCCCATGCTCCTTCAGTCCCAGTCCAGCTGGAGTTGGTGAGCTCCCATTACCTCAGGCACACTGTCTTAGTGGGTAGACCAACACATCATGGTCTTGACTTCCTTGCTCATATTCTCCCTCCTCTGCTCTTCAACTGGAACTTGGGAGACCAGTCCAGTACTCCAATGTGGGTCTCTGTCTCTATCTCCATCTATCATCGGACAAAGGTACTATGGTGATATTCAGGACAGTCATCAGTCTACAAGAAAAAAGGCCAGTTCAGGCACCCTCTCTTCCACTGCCCAGGGTCTAGTTGGGGTCATCTCTGTGGACTCCTGGGAATCCTTCAAGAGACATAAAATTGCTCCCTCAATTAAGATATTTCCTTCCCTGCTCCTGTATTGTCTTTCCTCCATCTCAACCATCCCACTCCCTCAGGCTCTCCCTAACCCTCTCCTTCTTCCCTCTTACCTCCCCCCAACCCCATGTTCCCAACTTTTGCCTGGCAATCCTGTCTGCTTTCATTTTCCAGGAGGATCTATATATGTTTTCTTTTGGGTTGACTTTATTACTTAGCTTCTCTAGGATCATGAAATATAGGGTCAATGTCCTTTGTTTATGGCTAGAATCCACTGATGAGTGAGTACATACCGTATTCATATTTTGGATCTGGGTTATCTGACTCAGCATAATGTTTTCTACTTCCATCCATTTGCATGCTCAAGATGTCATTTTTTTCCCGCTGAGTAATACTCTAATGTGTAATTGTGCCACACTTCATCCATTCTTCCATTGAGGGGCATCTAGGTTGTTTCCAGGTTCTGGCTATTTCAAATAATGCTGCTATGAACATAGTTGGACAAATGCTTTTGTTCTTTTTTAATTTTACTTGATGTTACTTCTATATTTGTTATTCCCTCTCTTCCTCATTATTCAAAGGCAATTTCAAAAATATCTTAAGATGATAGACACATGGTCCCAAGTGTTTTGTATAAAACTTTCTTATGACTTCTGTCTCTTTGCACAATACTGAACAGCCCAACAATGGCTCTGGATAGTCCTGCATATACTTCTGGAGAGTCACACACAAAACACCGGACAGTTCTCTCCATCACACCTGAGAGAGACAAAGACAGGGATGTTGGCAGATTGTGTTATGGATATTCAAATTATTTCCTCTATAGAGCAAGGAGAGATTTGAGGAGAAGACATGCAGGTGTGAAAATTATCAGTTTTTGCCTAATTGGTGTGTATGGAAAGTTCAAAGGAGCAAAATATTTGAAGCTAAGCATACCAAACTATCATTAGAATTTAAACGGAATAAATGTCATGCTGGTATCAAAATAAAAACAAGTGAGAATTTGTGGATATAATACTTTGTTGTGATCCTTAATTGAATCTTTTATCAAGTTAGAGCATAAAAACTGTGCCAATTGTAAACGGTAAAGACATACATTAAAGCTTCCTTATGACAAGTTTACAAAAGACTATTTAAGATCTAATCTCCATGTAATAGTTAAAACAATTCTAGAACCTTTTCTATTGTAGAACATTTGCAATTTAACTATGGACACATGAAAATTCCTTACTGTCTTTTGCAAGTTAATTCACTCAGTTAGAGAAGAAACACTATATAAAAAATGAAAATACAAGCTGAGAGTGGTGACACACGCATTAATCCCAGCACTTGGGGAGAGGCAAAAGCAGGCGTATCTCTGAGTTCAAGGCCAGCCTTGTCTACAGAGCTAGTTCCAGCGCTCCTAAGGAGAGTTGCTACTACGAGAAACCCTGTGTTGACTAGACAAAGGAGAGAAAGAAAGAGAGAGAATTATTTTTCCTAGTGTACATTTAAAGCAATTCCATTGTAAACTACTGATATTTTTAAACTAATAATTTTTATTTAATTTAAAATAATAAAGGGGCAAAAGAGTAGAGCTGGCCCTGGTGATGTGGGTGTGGGTGACCTGGCCCTGCCCCTTGCTGCCTGCTGCATTGGGTGAAGTAGCCAGGGTAATGCTCACAGCTCAGCCTCTTGGTGGCAATGAAGGAAACATGGGAGGCTGACTATCCCAGCTATCACCCAGTTTCAGAACCAGTTGGCCCACTCCCACATCCATCTCATCTGTGAACTGCCGGGACATGTGATTTTTGATTTGGACCTGCAAATCCAAAGTGTCAGGATCTCCATGACACAAGGCAACAATAGGATATTTAAGAGGAGTCCTAGTATCAAGTGTGTAGCAGAAGCCAGAGGTCTCAAACCAACAATGATGCTTTGCAAAGAACACAGTGACTCACTCTGTAACACTTCCAAGCCAAGATTTGTGTGTGTGTGTGTTAATTCAGTTATTTTTGGTTTTTGTTTTTATTTTGTTTTGTTTGTTGTTATTTTTAATTTTGTTTTTTTTTTTTGGCAGGGGGTGTTATAAGGGCTGAGGGTAGATATGAAGAGACAGGGAGATAGATGGGTGGGTTTAGGATGCATATTATAAAACCCATAAAGAAGTAATTAAAAAAACCAGAATAAAAGTGAGTGAGGTATAGTGACATATGCCTTTAATCCCAGTATTTTAATGCCCAGAGAGGCAGAGTGTTGTGGAATATTACTTTAGCTATGTAAAGGTGAGTTGCATTTGTTTATGCTGCGTTTGTTCAAGTCTGTAAGATGTATTACATTTGTTTATACTCCATTTGTTTAAAGACGTAAAGATGTGTTTTTTGCCTGTTTAAATGTTAAATGGCTGATAGCTAGGCAGCTGAGGGATGGGGGGCAAGGTTGGCCAGCAGAAAGAATAAGCAGGAGGAGGAATCCAGGCTAGTTTGAGAGAGAAGAGAATGAGAGAAAAAGAGAGTAAGATACCTGATGTCATTCAGCTAGGCGGCTGCCAGACAGACAAACACAGAGAAAACAAGAAAGCCGGGCATACATGATGAAAGAAAAGTAAAATGTCCCAAGGCAAAACCTAGATGAAGAGAAACAGCTTAATATAAGCTATAAAGTCTAGTAGGGCAAACCTAAACTAAGGCTGAGCATTCACAACTAATAAGACTCTATGTCTTTATTTGGGAGCTTTGGTGGTCAAAAGAAAGCCTGCTACAGCAGGGAATCTCTGTTAGTAAAGCCTGCCTGGGCTACCTGGAGATATCCTATCTAAAATTAGGTAAGTATAGATAGATAATAAATAAATGCACAAAAACCTGTAACTTCTGGGAAGAAAAGAGTCATGTATGAGAATAGCAATAGTAATAAAAAATAACCTGAGGATTGTAGTGTTGGTACAAAATGAAATAGATATAAAAAAGAGGGGAGAGAGGGAGGGATAGATGGGAGGCAGAAACAGAGAGAGAAAGAGAGTTAGGAACTGTTACAGGCATTTGACAATACAGCTCATTCTTATTGTGATTATGTATTAGGAAAAATTAAGCTAGGTTTTTAACATAAATCTTCTTGCCTTACTTCAGAGTAAATATGTGAGGCTCAGTGAAAATCATAAAATACAACATCATAGAGGATCTAATAAGAAGTTACATCTCTATAATTAATTGATGTAAAATAAAATGTGACTATAGAGATAAACATAACATTGTAGATACAAAAATAAAATCAATACAGTTTGAATAATGGGACATTAGGGAAAATATCAGTAACTTATGAGTAAAGGCAATAACACATTTATCAATAAGAATACATTATTTTAAACAAACTGTAGGCCGTAAAACCAAAATACAAATGACCGTTCAGGTTTCACTCTAATTAGGCAGGAAAACACAACTTTTATCTATGGGAATAATCAATGTTAAACAATACTTTAAATCTTTAGTGGACTTAAAAGCCACATCTTTTTTTCAGGTTTCATTTTGTAAAATCCACTCATGTCCTTGTTCTGATATATACGTAAGGCTTGCATTAGATTTTTGGTCCAGGTTGGAGTCTCACAAAGATCTATCAAAACCGAGCTTCTGAAAGCACTCATGCATTCCCAAGACACAGTTATCGGTCCCCAGCCTCTGTGCCTAAGCAGCAGGCATCAGTCAGCCGCTATTGTAGGACAGTCCTGTAAAGTTCAGCTTTCCTTTGTGATTTTTAAAACTGCATATGCAATAGGGGAGTAACTATTTTACTATGAGAGAAATGGAATCAGAAAAGTTTAAGAACCAGAGAAAGGCAATGGTTTATCTGTTCAACATCAGGTGCCCTGCAAAGGGGAATTAATTTAATGAAAACAATATGCAGGAAATGATATACTTTGGTAGTGATTTGAAGAGTGGTGTGGTAGGGGGAAAATAAGACGAAACCTAAGAGATTGTCTGAGAGTTACTGAGGTGAGAATTCAGGACAATGAATATCAGAGAAAGAGGCAAAGGAATTTAAAAAGAAAAAGAAAGATGAATTAAAGGGACACTAGCCCATTACACTATGTGGCTCTGGCAGGCCTTTTCTTCCCCCTCCCCAATTCCCTCTGCCTTGCTGAAAACCATTATATTTTATACTGAAGCTAGCTCCCAAGGTCATCTTCTTTATTTGGCTAATCCTTCCTCCTGAGGCTGATTACCAGGGTCCAACTATCAAAGTACTGGAATCTAGCTACCAAAAGCCCCCTTTGGCTCTCTTATTTAACAATGTCCAATTAAAATTAAACACTTCATCCTAACACAGGGTTTCCCCTTGTACTTTTTATAAACCGTCATATTCCTATGTGTCTTTCTTTCCTCTTATCCAGAGGCAGTCCTTTGTCCTCCAAGACAAATATCCCGACCTCATCTCCCGTATTTCCTTCCCATTCTCCCTCTTCCTCTCTTCTTCATCCCTGCCCTCTGTCCCTCCGGGGCACATAAAGGTCTTTGTGCTGAGAATTGGTCTTGGGGGGGGCGCTGATACTTTCCCCTCATGAATGACTTGAATATATGGGGTATAAGGGGGAAATAAAATAGTTCTAAAAGTGATTATAAATTTTGAGTCTACATTTAGAATATGTCAGTAAGTTGATGACATTAATGAGGAGAGAAATTATCCGGTAATGAACACGCTCTTCCCTAAATAGCTTCAAAAGTACAGAGAGAACCTACAAGAAAGCTCTGGTTTTAGCTGATTTCAAAGATAATTATGTATTTTTCTTTCTCTCTTTACATATAGAATTTCTTCAGAACATTGGTCAAAAATTTATGAAGATAAACTGGTTTCTGTATTCCCCCCCATGTCTAAAACTGATGACATCCATGTTTTATTGATATAATTTTCAATCTTTGCTTTAAACACTGAAATTCAAAAGAAAATGCTTAGAGTATATTGTTGACCTTCATAATATACAATACATATTTTGTCATTTTTCAAGCTTCCCGGTTTTGAAAGCAATACAGTTCAGCTATGCTTAAGTGTATACATTTACAGGAAAATTATGTTTACAATGAAAAATGAGAATGAATAAACAGCTTTGTAATATTTTATGAACTGATAATGAAGGTGAAATCTTGTGAGAATAAGACATTGAGAAAAGTATCTTTACCTTTTTCAAAATGTTTTAATTAAGATGTGTCAAAACTTCACCTTATCAACTTATATTCCAGATCATCTGTGTTTTATTCTTCTCTTATACATTACATCCAACGTCAGTTTCCCCTCCCTCCACTCTACCAGCTCCCACTGCCCCCATCTTTGCTCTTCCCTTTGCTCTTCCTCCATTTCTCTTCAGAAAAGAGTAACTCTCCCAGGTATATCAACCAAACATGGCATGAAAAGGTCCAATAAGACTAAGCCCAAACCCTCATAGGCATTTGTGTTTCTTAAGTAGGCCTCCTATTCCAGTCATCAGTGAGGCAGACAGAGAATCCTCAATCAAGGCAGGCTGGAGACCATGTAGGAGTTGATAGTGAGAGCCCTGTAGAAGAGACAAGAAAGGATAAGGCACCCCATCAGGAATAAGCACACAAACTTACTCATGAACCACCAACTGATTTGGTTTTCTTGGAAGATCTTTAGTATATTCAGGTTAATACATTTTTTTCTGTCCATAGGCCAAATGGCATTGATGATATTGCTACAGTCTATTCAAGAATGCCATGGTTAGCAGAATTTGAATCGAGACTAATTGATAGATGGAACAGAAAGGGCCCTGATGTCTAGCACTAGATCAGGGCTTCATGTATACATACATAAACATACACATATATGTATGTGTGTGTATATTATATATATATACACATATATGTATATATCTCACACAGAGTGTGTTCAATATATTGAAATTAGTATTCATTCTTGGTTACTATATACTATGGGAAAATTGTTTCTGGTTTTATTTTTTTTTCCACTTAAGAAATCTGTACTTAAATGTCTGACTCTTACAAAGATATACAATTTGAGAATTTGATTATAAATCATTAATGAATTTTTAACCCTATAAAATTTATGATTAAATGAATATTCTAGTGAAAGTCTGCAAAGGAGTAAAATTCATTACTATAAATGACTTAATAAATATTAGTTCAATTATGAAAATTAAGCATTGAAAGCTTCTGGCAATTTTATTAACAATATATAACAAAAGAATTGTATTTTTGTGGATGTGGATGAAGCAAAGTATTGCTCTATAGCCCAGGCTTGGTTGGAATTCATTGTGTAACCAAGACTGGACTTGGATCTCAATCCACTCTTACTTGCATCTTGCTGAGTATTGGGTTACAGGCATGAACTCTCATGTACAGCTATTAATTGTACTTTTAGCTACTTGAGAGGTAACAATATATTATTATGTTTTATACTTCTTCAGTATCGTTGAAAAATGGCTTGCCTAATCTCCTTATTAAAGATGGAAGATCAAGCTTTTGGAAATAGGAGGTCTTCAAAACCGAGAATAAAAATAAGACCTTAAGCTGGAAGGGAAAAGAGGTGGGCACAGTCAGGGAAGTAGTGGATATGTATGATCAATAAACACTGAATAAATTAAACAGAAGTGTGTGCTATTTGTCTGGCCATGCCAAAGCTCAGTGTCCTTGAGCTTCTTAAGCTCTCTTTCTTACTTCTTCCTTCCTAACTTTCTCTTTTTCTCTTCTCTACCCCTTTCCTTCCCTGCTATTTTATACTTGATGTCATTATATGTTTTCTATGGTTGGTTGGCATTCCATAATAGTAAAACAATGTGGAATGAACATCTATAACAAAACTAGTGTTTTAAACTAATTAAGAAGATGGCATCAGTAAGATTTGTCTTAAAAGCAAGCTGCTCCTAAACCTCTAGGGCTTTGGTGGTATCACTGGACCTTACATTCCTTCTTCACTTATGAAAGGAATGGTGCTTGGAGATTAATCAGTATTAACAGCTAGATGACAGGTTATTTACTTGCCTGACACTCTTACTAATTCTTAGGCTTGATAATAGCTTTATGACACAGAAGAATTTTTAAATGATTGACATTAAATGTTATTGCAGTGTTAGTGGATTCAGAATTAATTTTAATCAAATGGTGATGCAAGGATTTGCATTAATCAAGAGCATCACTTGAATATTGAACCATATTTTTTCTAATACAATAAAATAGCAATCTAAATTTTATTGGACAATAATTATTGTATTTAGTTACATATCACACAGAGCAAGAGATAAGATTATTATATTTCCAAACCATCTCATTGAGCTATTAAGTGTGGATGTTTAAGGATGTGAGAGGACCGCAATGAGAGTAGATCGTTTCTTTGGTTTTCCTGTCCCAGCATCCCTGACCTCACACCCTGTGTTCTCTTGTCGTCATCAGCAGCACAGTGGGCATTTACACATGACAAATGGAGTCTGGAGAGGTAACTCAGCAGTTAAGAGCACTTTCCGCTTTTCTAGAACGATACCCAGCACCCTGGTCAAGCAGTTTACAGTCATCTCTTACTCCACCTTCAGGACATCTGATATTCTTTTTTGGACTTCTTGGGCATGCATCGCACATACTCAGGCAGACATACGCTGATATAAACACACACACACACACACACACACACACACTCATAGACACATGCATCACAAGTAAAAACAAATCTTAAAAATCTCTTTGTGTTGTTATATTAAAATACATTAGTTTTGAGTTTATTCTCACTTTTGACATATATTGCTATCACTACAAATATTTCTCATGTTTATTGTGACATCATATCTTTTTAGAAACTAATTTTATGACAATATACATTATTTGACTTTTATACTTCATAAAAAGTTTGTCTTATTTTTATATAGAATTCAGGATATTCTGATTTGGGCATAATACACCCCTATTAAAATTAATGTAAGTAATAAGAACAATTGAACATATCACAGAACTAATAATAAGTAATGCTACTATAAAATAACTAAATTATTACAGAAAAGCCCAGAGTCTCTTATATCCCTAAAACCATTAAAAGAAAACAGCAGATTTTATTTGGTTTAATTAATTACTTGATTCCTAGCTCTTTGTTTTCTACATTTAGCTTATAGCAGTTTAGGATGAATGTAAACTTATTGTAGTATCAAAAGAAAAGCACAAATTTTAGTGTATTGTATAAAAAACTACTTGCATATAAAAATAAAATGAGTAATAGGTTTTAATGTTATGATATCAATATTTAATATTAATTTTAATCTTATAATAAATAGGAACAAACAAAAAGAATACAAATTTTAAAATATTATACTTTATGCATATGAGTACTTTGCCTACATGTATGTCTGTGCATAGTGTGTGGGCAGTGCCTTTGGGGGACAAAGGGGCTTGTTGGTGCCCCTGGAACTGCAGTTACAGATGGGTGTGAGATAGCTCAGAATTTAACCTGGGTCCTTTGAAAGAACAGCTAGTGCTTTTAACTGCTGAGCCATCTTTCTAGCAGCCGGAATGTAATTTTAATAAAGCCAGAAAACAATTTTGCCTAAGCAATACATAAAATTTACTTACTCTGTATAACAGTCTTTAAACAGAAAATTTAGCAAGACACAATGTCTTTGAAGTTCATACAAAACATATTGCATAATGTCTTCCTTTAAAACAAGCTTAAAATTAATTCAAATGTGTGTTTCTGAAGATATGGTGGAATAGTACCAAATTTGGAATCATTTTTATTTTGTCTCAGTTGAATTAGAGTAAACACTTGCAAGATTATTTATTTTGAGTTAAGTTCTGATTCAATGAGACAAATCACGTTTAGAATGATATTGTAGTGATAAATTAGAAGACAGCATTCTTTGAGCTTTGCAAATGAATTAACCCTAAATTAAAGGCAAGATGTATAAAATGCCTTGCATTCTGATAGTTAGGCACATGGGATTCTCTTTAAATGTATTCTTCCGTCCTCTGTCAGTCGGCTTCCTGCCACTGTGAGAAAACACCTGAGATCTTTACCTCACAACAAAGAAAGCTTTCTTCTTGGTCACAGCTCCAGTGGTTTCTGTCCCATGGTCAACAGGCCTTCCCTGGGTGCAGTTCAGCATGGTGGGAGCTGCAATGTCACACACTGGAGATGTTTAGCACATCTGCCTATCAAGGGCATTATAGACATCACGTCCTACTTCATAGTGTCATTAGAAACTATGATAATAACTTCACTCTGGTTCTCTGCTTCTTTCTCATGCTCTCATTTTTTTTAAAACCCACAAAGTGCCTTTCTTACCTAGTAAATGGTAATTTATTCATTTTCATGTTGAGAAATATTAAAGGTATTTGAGCACTAAATGTTTCAGGTACTTTAAATAAACTTTTTAATGTAGCACAAAACAAAAATCTAATAACTAA
>NC_022009.1:73392300-73407985 GCF_000317375.1 Microtus ochrogaster
TCTGAACTATAAGCATACACTAAATAAAGTACCCAAATGTCAGATGCAACTAGGCTGTTGCTTACCAGTAAGGATCTGGTGTCCTTCTCTTTTTGAAGCTACATGGCATATGCCCGACTGCCTTCTTTCTCTCTTTCAGTTTACTTTTCCCTCCTAGCTATATTTTGCCATGGCATAGGTCAAAGCAGCTTCTTTATTAACCAATGGTTATAACAATTATTCAAAGCATACAGAGAGGAATCCCATATCCACCCAACTCTGACAAATATGCCAAGACATACCTAAAAATAAAATAATGACACTCATATCTTGGCAGTAACCAACAGCCCTTTAATTGAACTTAAAGCCTATTCAGCAGGAGGGAAAGCTTGATACTAGAAATCTAGTGAATGATGCAGGGCTAGTGAAGTCATGGATCTTAAAAGAAAACATGTCACTGATAATTAAAGCCTGGGTAATTCCAACTACATTCTAAAACTTGTTCTTATATCTACAGATAACGATAGTTCATTCCTCATTGAAGAAGTTTCTCCGTACAGCAAATGAAGATCATTATAGAGAATCACACTGAACACAAGACAGAGATCAATGGATTGTAGAGAGTCCAGTCACAACAGATAAATCTTCAAAACTTCTTCCGCACCTAAGGTTTAGGGAACATTCAGAGGCAACAGAATGATTGTAAGAGTCAGAGGACCACAATGTCTCTCAGAGATGGTGCACCCCAGAAATGACACCTTCAGCAAGATCTCAAGAACGGCAGTATCAGTAGACAGCTAATGTGTGTGGGGTTCTCAAGGAGTCTCAGTTTTAGGTAAAGAACTATATGCAACTAATGGCTTCTGAGAGAGGACATTAGCCATTCCCAGAAATGAGCCGCCAATGAATTGCCCAATACAGATGGTTTGCGATGAATTCATATATACTTGAATTACTTGAATAGCAAACATAGTCAACAGGATATATATATATATACATATATACATACATACACATATATGTGTGTGTTCATATATACATACATATGTTTATATATGTGTATATATGTAAACAGACACACACATATATGTATGCATATATCATGTGTATAGTATTAATAAAGCAAAAGCTGGCCATCCATTTGAGATGGAGAAGAGCGTTGTGGACAAGATTTGAGGGAAGGGACCTGGAGGGGTTAGATGGAAAAAAAGGAAAGGGGAAAATAATGTATACTTTAATTAAAATGTTAATTAACTAAGAAAACTTCGGGATGTTTTTCTGATGGAACTTGCAGACTTGAGTAATAATCTAAGTCTATCTGTAGCACAGTGAGACAGCACCAGTGTGCACTGCGATACTTTCCAGCTGAGAGCTGCTTGCAGCCTCTGAATGGCAACCTTGGCTTTATTCATAGCAAGGACTTTCAAGCTTTTGTATTCTCCTCCATGAGGCTCTGCTAAGCTTATGTGCCTTTTAAGAAATAACTTTTGCTCTTTTGAGGATACATGTCAAATATTTCATCTATGGCAGGCTAATTTACCACTTCACTGATCTTGTTAGCTAATTAAATAACATTGCTTGAACATACCCTTCATAGTTCTGGTTAATTGTTGGAAATGATTTTTTAAAGGATATACAAATAAGTAAGAGAAGTAGATACAAAAACAACATATATATTGTTTTTTCAAATTAGAGAAAGATGTACCTTCAAAAATATCATAACAGTAATACTTAGTGAATGTTTTAGTACATTATTACATATGTATAATAGTGAATTGTATTAACAGACATTAAAGAATAAATTAAATTAAAACTCTAAAGCATAGACAAATTTGGGAAATATATAATAAAAGATGACACTTCAACATGGATTAGGTATATGAAAAGCTTCTTTAGATATAGAAAATAAAAGATTTATTGTTGGAACACTGAGTGAATTGAAAGGAGGGGGAGACAACATTGAAATTGAAATAATCACAAACGTATCCAAAAAGTCAGCATTTAGGCCTTTCTTCGTGATTTTACTTTTATGTGCAAGGTTTTGAAAGAAAGGTATTTAACATTTCCATGTATGAATTCACAAACCACCCACCACTTTCACTTCCTTTGTATCATCTTCTACCATTGAAAACGATGTTCACTGAAATCTCAAGAGTTTTGTGAGCTCTCTCTCTCTCTGCATCTCTGTGTGTGAATGTGTGTATGTGCGTGCTTTATATATTTGAGCAAGTATTTTTAATGGACTTCTTAATTTTACTTGGTTATGTTTCTTATGGAAATTATGACATATCCATTTCGCATCAAAATCAAATACTTTCTGAATTTGGATTTTATTACAAATTATAACAAGATCACATCTCTCTTCTTTTCTGATCTTAGCTAATAAAAAATTGTAGCAGAAAGTATGCAAAACTTTGTAAATGCTATAGCTATTCTATCCCAGATGAGAAAGTAACATATGTAAAAGTCATATTAAATATCAAATGTTTTCTTCTGCTCTCATGTCTGTGAAGTAAGCGAGCAAGCAGTACAATTCTGTATCACAAAGCACCTCTTTACAAGAGGTGACACCTAAAGAGACTTAGTTTGAATACAAACCTGAAGGCATGGGAGTGCATATGGAAGAGCATGTATATGTACATTTTTTGAAATGATCATTTAAATAACACACTCACTATTAAGAATACTGTTCGTTGATTCTTTCCACAGAATAATCCTTATGCAACCCAAGGAGTTATGATACAGGATCCTTCTGATGATTCCAAAATCATTACCCTGTTCATAAGGATGCTTTTCTTAACGTATAAAAGATAAATAGCATATTTGCAGTCTTATTTTAAAATGACTACAAGACTTAGCTTCCATATTAAACTCTTATTTATTTTGTCATAAATTCCAAATAATATATATCTTAAAATTATTTTCTTCTCTTGGTAGTTGTGGCACTCGTGAGGCAGAGGCAGGTGGGTCTCTTTGAGTTTGAAACCAGGCTGGTTGACAAAGTAAGCTCCAGGACAGCCAAGGCTACACAGAAATATGCTGTCTCAAAATATCAAAATAATAACAGTGATACTAATAGTGATAATTTTTTTTTCATGTGAACCTGATAATGGTTTTGAATACTTCCATAGAGAAACTAGCTAATATAAGCTCTTGTGGCTTTAGAACAAACTTATTACCTCTTGGCTTCAACTAGTGATGAAAAGCAGAAAGTAAACCAGGTATTCCTGGCAATTTTGGTTTCTGTCTACAAACTTGACTCTTTATCCCAAACTGTCAGACCTCTGATTCTGTTCTTGATATATAAGTTTGGACCATCCTGAACTTGTACTATATATTGTCTTTTGATTTCCCTATTGTTGCTTTATGTTACTATATTTCTTTTTTTAAACTGTTCAACTTGTTTTCTATGCTTTCTTTCCTAGAACCCACTCATAAATTGATGGGTTTCATAGTATCACAAGATTAATAAGGATCTTGCAATGCTTATTAGTGCCATAGTCCTTCTTTATATTTGTTAATATCAATATTGATAAATAAACAATTAAATGCAAAGGTGCATGAAAATGGATGCTAAAAAGAAATCTCACACTAGCTCAGAATTGAGTATAGTAAAGGGTTATTCATTTATGGGTAGACTCACAGTCCTCTGCAATAATGGGGAATAGAAACCGATTCCATCAGGTAGAAGAGAGACGGAACGCATGCTTTATGTTGGCATTTATAGTATAAGAGGCCACGCCTAGGTAGGCAATTAACTTAAAGGCTACTGACTGTAGGATTTCCTACAGCAGGTGCAGGCTCTCATGGTGAATTTCAGTGCGTATATCTCCACCATCATAATGATTTACTACCTTGTACTAATCTAACGGTGTTCTCTCATTCTGCAAACAGTTACACAGCTGTAATTCCAGACATTTCCCAAGATTGTCGCATGCAGCTATTTCTTATGCTATCTAAATTCCAAACTGTGGATGCTAGGGTCCTTGATGATTATAACTCAAACTTTAAATCAGTGCAGTGCTATCCATGTTTATTAGATTTCACTTTCGGTAATAGCTTAACAAATACCTGATAAATGAATGAGCTTGTGTTTGTATTATAGGCTGTGTAGATATCACCATTAGTGGGAGCAGAACCTCAGGTGTACTGTGCTTGAGCATCCCTTGGCTCCCCCAGCTAGGATGCCATCTAGTGTTCCTACTCTAGGCCTTCCATGTTGAATCTACCCATTCCCAGCTCCAGCATGCACGTTCTATTAGTTTCTTCTTCTTGTATGTTTTTGTTGTGTGTTTATTTTAAAGAAAGTCCCTCTAGTTCAAGCTTCAGCTACTACCCCAAATTTCTCTTCAGCCTTATCAAATCCCAAACTTATGATTTTAAAATACTAATTTCTGGGCATTCTTTAAAGAAGAATCTTTAAAACATTTGGGAGGAAGCAATCAGTGAAATACTGTTTAGAAAATTGCATGTTCTTCACTCAAACTGCCAATCAAGAGTAAAATATTAGAACTATTCTAATTTTTCCCTTTCAAAGGAGTCTCTTCTTCAAATTAATATGCTTCAAGTTTCCACCAACTTCACGCCAGCCACCCTTCTGTCAGAGAGAGAAAATTTAAAATAAAATAATTTACATCTTTTTAAAAAATCCCAAATGCTTTTGTTTTAAGTCAAGGTCTAGTTCAATCTGGCCTGTTTCGTATTGTTAATTGACTAAGTTTTGCTTCCTGTCATGCTGCTATAATTCTTCCTGAATTTGCCATTTTCATGACCTCTCCAGTGTCTCACAACTGTGTGCACAGTCCAAGGACAGTGTTTGGGTAAAATCTGGAAAAACTGGCTGTCGAAACAACTGGTGAAAAGAGACAAAGAAGCAAGCACATACAAGAGTGGGTTAAATTCATCTTCTTAGGGACTTAGTAGACTGAAGTATGCCCTGGGTAATGGCAGGATGGGAGGCTACAGAATGTCAAGAAAGGAGACAAAGGTTCACAGGCTAAGCCAGGCAAAGGTGTTCTGTGGCCAAACAGAATATCCCTGAGATTTCTTCCATGTTTTCAACATATTAAATGTCAGTTAAACAGTCTTGCACAACACAGAACATCCCATTGATTCTGTTAATGATGTTATTTACTACAGTGTTTGGGATGTGTGCCAAGGTCACCTGGTAAGGATGATGATAAGGATCATGATGGCTGTGGCTGTGCCAATCTGCATCCTTTATGTAGAATCATTAAGAATAATGTTCATTATTTGAAAAATATTGTTTTAAAGGATGTCTATAGAAAAGAAACATATTATGCACTCCAACTTTGACTGTTTATAGATGCACAATTTAGAAATATATAATCTTCATAATGAATTAGTTTCTAAGGACTATTACTTACCATTACTATCATAGGTTTATGAAATATAAAGATATTGCCAGTTCATAGTGATAACTCAATAGGTATGCTTAGTGAAAGTGTTCTGTCTTTTATTTCTGTTTGTTAAATTTTATTCTTATTATTTTTCAAATTATGTGTGTGTGTAGAAAGGGGATATATACATATTAGGCTTTGGAGGCTAGAGACGTTAAATTTCTCTAGAGCTCAGAAGTTTTTTGTATAATAATTAAGATAATAAATTCAAGAGACTAACGAAAATGAAGTAGTTTTAAAATATACTATTCTGAAGTAAGAAACCCAGGCACAGAGAAAAGGCAAAATGACTAGCTCTCTGCTGGATAAAAGGCAATGCTTTTTAAAGTTCTGCAACACTAAGAAATCCCTGACATCTTCTTCACACCTGGAGTAATGTATAATTTTGGAATTGAGATTGCCCTTCTTTTCTCATGTGGGTATAGTCACATAGCCAACTCCTGTGCCTTTCCAGCTCCATAGGTTTCGAGATAAGGAGGTACTAGCTGCCAGTGAATAGAGAGTTCTGGCATCTCCTGCTTATCTGTAACTCGCTTATACTCTAAGTACATCTCATAATGAAAATAGACCACAAAAATCTGTTTCTTACATCTGCAAGAAAAGTGCATGCTCTTTACCACTGAGTCAGCTCCCCAGGCTCTACAACATGTTTACAGTTAAAATAATGAAGAAAGGACATGTTTAAGTGACATTGAATCTGACTGAAGGGATTTATGATAGAGTTTACATTATCAACTCTATGATTTTAAAAAATTCCTTTTATTAAGTTTATGAGGTAGTCATTCCTCTTCCTCTTAGTTATATGTCTATATAGTATTCATATAAATAAACACACAAATACACATCCCCAATTTCTCTACATATTATATTATTTTAATTTTGTATTACTGTATAAAAATAAACTAGTCAACTTTGAGTGTACATTTCAAAGAGTACTGAAGGTGACCTCAACCAAGAGGAATCAAGCCTGAATCTTGTATTTTGGGATTGACTAAGATGATTCTAATGCAAGTCCAGAGTGGAGAAACACTGATGAAAAGTGTGGATTAGAACCTAACAAGCTCTGTAATATATATTGTCTTCTTTTCCCCCTTGCTTCCAGGTAGCAAACATTATGATATAAAGCTGCAGAGGGAAGGGCATTTGAGTACTTCCTGGATATTGTCATCAACTACTCATAAAAAAATAGAAACAGGATTTCCAGGAGTGTAATAATGGAAGACAGCTAAGGATCATATTCTGGTTAGTTCTAATACTTGCCTATCTCATGCAAGAGAGGCTTTCCTGCTGGCTTCCAATGGACACATCAAGAGACCTGACCCTAGGTGAGACAGTTTGCTTCAAGAAAGTGTTTTATTTTTAGAATATAACAAGGAGGGTGTTTTCTCAATCATAGATTCAGAAGCTAAACAATGGGTGGGTAAGAAAGGTACAAAACTCTATCTTGAAAATCATGAAGGTCTTGCTTCAGTCAGGGCTATTAATGAAGAAGGGGAATTCTATATCAATTGATGTATATATAAATAATATATAAAATATATATAAAGATCGTTCTTGTCATTAAACATTATTTGCATTAATTTTATATAACTTTATATAACTGCTTTGCATACAAATAAATCTAGAAATGAGTTTCTAGTTTCTAGATTCTAGCGCAGTACAATTCTCTAAATTTTGGGGTAGCAGAATACACAAATGGAATTTCTACATACTGTACAACAGAAGTGCAGGGGCAGGAGATTTTCAAGTCAAACAGATCCAAGTGTGGCTTAGAGGGAATTTGGTTTATGCATGTGGTCAGAACAGGTATGAAGGTGAAATGTTAATTTTAACTGGAAAGTTTCAAAAGTTTGAAATTTCTTTTCTCATGGACAGGTGAAATTGAAGTGTATTAAGGCTATCATGTACTGTTATTAGATGGTTTTCTTTTTCCACCAAATTTTGTATTTTTATGGTAAATTTATAAAGGAAAAGTTGTTTAATTAATGAATGACTACTCTCAACTTTCAGCTTTTTGTATCTCTGTATCATACTTTAAGAATGGTCGCTTCTTCCAAAGTTTGAAAGATTTTCATTTTCTTCCCTGAAAAAAAGATGAGTAAACAGCCTTCCAGGTGTTTGCTTAAGGACTGATTTACCATTTTCATTCATTGCTACTGTTTGTTCCTCATGATTCTGCTTGCAGTGGAGTTGGTACTGCTGTTGGTTTTGCATAGTTTAATATTTTTTTCCTCTGAAAATTTACTAGAGGGTTTTGGCATGACACTTTCAATCCCAAGAGCCTATTTATCAGTTGGAGAGTTTGCAGATTCCGGCTTAATGCATTGAGACAGGAGGCAGAGGGCAAGCTTTTGTCTGCAGGGAGTTAATTTACCTTCATCAATAGGTGATTACCTTTCTCCAGCAGCAGCAGAACCACAGACCCTAATCACTTCCCCTGCTGAAGTCAGCGTCAGGAGAAGCGTTCACTGATGCCTAGAAACTACCTGATGCTTGTTTTGGGTAACAATGTTAAAAAGTTGTTGTGCAAGCTGCTGTCTCTTAATTCTTCTTAATGAAAAAGGCTCTGAAAATAAAATTAAGTCAGATGGTTGAAATATGTAAATACTATCCTGGGATGGCATATGAAACTAATAATTAGGTGGCTGTTTTAAACTATTAATAAATACTAAGAATTCACATATGCCTATATAATTTTCCATTCCTACTTCAATTTTTGCTCAATGCTGTACTTATTTTTTATAAAAAAATAAACTATTTTGTATACTTATTCTTTACTTTTCTTCCATCATGAAAGGTCTGTACGTTCTAATCAGCCCTTAGGTAAGGTAACTACTTTGCTCAGTATTAATGCAAGGACAGATTTCTTCCTATCACAGGTGAGGTACATAACCTCTCAGTTTTTGAAAACATTAAAAATATCATATATATACATATTCATTTCTATTTTGTGAGAATGTGAAGGAAAGCTGTGTGTATGTACTAAATGTGTATTTGTCTGTATGTGTGTGCATGTTCATGTACTGAATGTGTATGTACTTGTGCCTGTGCGTGTATTCAATGTGTGTATGTTGTGCATTTGTGTGGGCGGTGTACATGTGCATAGGGAAGTCACAGGTCAATACTGCACACTAAGTGCTTCAGTCCTCTTGCTAAACCCAGGGCTCATAGATTGACAAGACAATGCTGGTTTGCAAATTCTAGGGTTTCTCTAGTCACTGCCTTCCTGGTGTTTGGGTTATAGGAACATGTCTCCATTTCTGGATTTTTATGTGGGTTCTAGGAATCTGAACTAGGGTACGCATGCTTGCACAGAAAGCCACTTTTTAGTATACAGTAGGAAACTACATCCATATTAACTTTCAGCAGGCTTTATCTTAGTCTTTGAAATTGAGGCAAGATCTTTAAAAATTATACGAATAGTCATTATATGTTGTGATTTCCTGTAGGGAAAAACACATACATTCAATTTTAAGTCATTTTCTTTTCTATTTATTATTTAGGAAAGAACCATTTAAGATGTCTTATTTTAGTGAACAGAAAAGTAGACATTATACATGCAGCGATGAAGACACAATTTATTATAATGTTTATAAGTGAATCCTAAGAATATATGGCATCTGCTGGGTAAGGCAGTCAACAGTTACACTTCGTCAAAGTAAAAAGTGACAGTTGGGAAATCTCGCCTGCCTCTTTATATCCTTGTGCTACATCAGAAATTGTCTTTCTCCTCTTTTTAATCTAGGGATTAGAAATGTAATACATTGGTAGATATTGTGTTTCAAGCTCAAATCCACACACAAAGCCTTTAATACATGGTTCTATCCTGTTCTTAATTACTAACAAATGTATTTCCTGTGATATTTAAAACCTAGTACAATACTCAAATAATATTTGTAGTTCTAATTTAAGAATATTTATGTAGTATTGGGAGTAGCTGGTGAATGCCTATATTCCCAGTGTTTGGGAGGTAAGGGCAGGAGGTTCAGGAGTTCAAGGTAAACTACATGAAGCTCTATATAACTTGTATGTGTATGTATTGTGTAAGTGCTCAAGTGTGTGCGCATGTGTGTGTAGACATTGCAACTGAAAGAAACTCTTTGTTTACTTATGAGTCAGGACCTCATTCTATAGCTCTTGCTGGCTTGGAAGGACACATAGACCAGGTTGGTTTTTAAATCACAGGGATCTGCCTGCTTCTGTTTCATGAGTGCTGAGATGACAGGAACCTACTGCCTTGCCTGGCATGGACATATTTATTACACATTAGTTGACAGAAGTAAAAAAAAAAAAGATGATGATTTAAGCTATATATTTGAAATGAAGTAACTTAAGACATAGAATCAGTTAAATTATCTCTGCAAGATTATATACATCAGAAGTCAGTGCAGGATTGTAAACAAAGCTCCTTGACTTTTTAGTTCTGCAGCTTGAATTGCAGTAATGGCCTGTCTCTGTGCTGTATAGTCCCAGAGAGATATGACAGCAAAATCCTTTCAAGAATGTGGCAGGCTTCGATCTTTCATCTTTGAAATATTACTGCCTGCAGTTTCTAATTTGCTAAATTCTTTCATTCTATCCAGCCTTGTTTATTTGCATAATATGTTGGACATTCATTTTTGTTATTTTGGGTGAAGAAAAGAATTGCGTTAGGTAGCATTTATAGTCAAATATAATTTAAGTTCTAAAACTTGGAAGAACAAATGTAATATCCCTAACTGTTTCATCAACGCTGACCCTGGCAGATTGATGCTGTGTCCATCTTTACTGGGCTTTCCCTTGGCATGCAATGATTATATGATCGCCTTTCTTCAGTATTACTTGAATGATTTCTGAAGCACATTCTTGACACGTGAAAAACATGTTGTTGGTGATGATTCACACACTGTGTGCATTATCTCATTTACTGATCCACTGCAAATCTTTAACAGCTATTAACTGAACACCATATGTGCCCAGGATCTTAGCTTTAAAGATTCAACAAACAAACAAACAAGCAAGCAAGCAAGCAAACAAACAACACACACACACACACACACACACACACACACACACACACACACACACACTGCAATCCCTCTATAGAGCTTTCTTTCTGGGAATAAGACAGTCAATAGAGAACATTGTAACATATGCACCATGATCATGCAGGGCACAAGGAAATCATGAAAATTGGGAGGTGTGTTTGGTTTCTGGGGAAAGCACTGAGAAGTATTCTCTTTGTTTACATTGGGTTTTCAGAAAAATAAAGGAAACTAGAGAAAACTGAAGACACAAAAGTACAATGAATCCACAAAAAAATTATTAAATGAAAACAAGTAAATATAACCATTTAAAGAAATTTAGAGTTTATTTGTAATTATATTAAAAGGAACTTGAATATTCTTTTGAATAGTATCAATGAATGAAACAGAACCTTGAAAAAACTATTAATTCTTTTATTTTCTTCTTATTTAGTGTATGTGGTGTGTGTGTGTGTGTGTGTCTGTGTGTGTGTGTGTGTGTGTATTGTATGCAAGTATGTGCTTGACTATGGGAACATATTTAAAGACCAGAGGCAAACATGGGTGTGTCCTTTTCAATCTTTTCTTCACCTACCTTTATTTAGTTGTTTTTGAGGCATGATCCCTTATTGAACTTGGAGCTCACCATTTTGGCTAGGCTGGCTGGCTGGCTCATTTTACCCCACATCTAATCTTCGACTTTGACCTCCAGAGATGGAGTTACAGATATGTATTGCTGTACCTGTGTATAACAAGGTTGGTGGCCCTACAAATCACATGCTCACATTTGACTAGAAGTTGGTTATCCACTAAACGGTCTCCTTAACATCACATCATTAATTTTAGCTAAGAAATAAAAATAAAAATAATTATAATAATGAGGTCCAGAGTAAGGTGGAGAACTAGGAACTGTAGGAGAAGCATAATCTAGCTGCTGACTTGACACAGAGCCAGAAGTACATGGGAAAGTCCTCTATATATTTTGTTGTTTTAGAGCTTTATTTATAACTAATGTGATATATTAATAAACATTTTGAAACTGATTTGGATTTTCATTCTTAGTATTAACCAGATGTGATCACAGGCTATATCAGAAATACTGTTTACATTCAGTTTTATCAATATGTTCTAATGCGCTAATATGGAATTTGAGATGTTTTTTCTCATTAGTTTAGTTCTTACATCTATTGTAACTAAATTTAGTTTTTCATCTGAACTATGATTCTATTTCTGTTTTTAGGATACCTTCAAAAGATTAAGTTATTCATTCTTTTCTTGGTCAAATTATCATCTGTAATTGAATTCAAGTGTGTCCACTTTTACCTTTATGAGTTTGTAATTGTTTTGTTAGTCTTTGATGCGTATGTTTGTTTGCCTTTTAAATTCTAAAGATGATTAAGTATCTCAGGTGTGTCTCCATATTCAGTAAGAAAACACTAGTAAAGTGTTAGTTTGTGACTTCACATTATTTAATCTGGTGCAATTGGTTTATTACTACTTTCTGCATTATCAACATGTGTAATTTTATTTCCTCCTTGGTAATTACTTAGGACATAGACAAAGTGCTGTAGCCTTCTACTGTTTTGTTCTCCTTTATACCATTACAATGGTCAACAACACAGAGTGGAAGTAACATTGTAAGATTGTTCTGAGCTCAGCTTCAGAAGTTGTATACTTTTGGCCAGTCTTATTTTGTCAATATCCACATCCTATATGTCGCCCAAACTAGCTGGAACAAAGTTTACAAATAATAAAATTTAAGTTTTGCATGTCAAATGTTTCTTTGGCTCTCTAAATTCCGTTTAAAAGATATTCTTCTCCATAATTTTCTTTTTCTTCTATAATTTTTCATATTATTAAAAGCCAAACACAATATCCTAAGCAATTTTCACTGTGAATTTCTCTGTGCGGCTGCCTCCCCTATCTGAAACGCTCTTTTGTTGTTGCTTTTAATACTGATGTTTGTTTTTTCTTAATCTTTGAAAAGCAGGAGTTTGAACAAAACTTTGCATTTGGTTGACACTTCTCTAGAGTGTCATGAAATGACAATCCTGTCCACACATGACTGCAGTTCCTTCCTTTCCTGCTCAGTAGCAGTTGCTTCATTTTGGTTTCAGAAGCATGTCAAGCCAACTAATAAACCTTTGATTCTTTCGAAAGTTATGAGGTTTATACCACAGTGAAATTTTCTTGTCAAAAGTTGTTGATACCAGAAATCATTTTATTCAAAAAAACACCCAAAATAAATAAAAGGCAACTTATTGTACTTTTCAGTTTACAATACTACACTGGAGTGCCCAAACCTTCAGAGATTGCTGAAGCTTTTAATGCTCTATTCACTCACAAAAAAATTCATAGCTTTGACATTCTTAAATTTGTTAAAATTTTTTATCTATGCAGCTAAGATTTTTATCATGGAAAAATTTTAGACTGTGTTAACTTTCCAGACAATTATTTTTCACCAACTGAAGAATTTTTCAGAGAGCATGTGAGAAATGAAGAGATTTCTTTGTTTTTCTATAACCTGCCTACATTTTTCCATCAATATATTTGGTAAATGTAATATAAGTTATTTTTGTGCTGTTTGTGGGCAGGAGGAAAGACAATGAACATTGTCTTAAAGGGCCATAAAGCACCCACTTTGATAACGGTTATAGCAAAACTAAAACAAGTACCAGAAATGTCAGTCATGTCGCCCCGTGTATCCTCTGAAGACCACAGAACAGCTGGATATATACCAGAAGTTACAGATGTTGTTCAGCTGTCTTGTCCTTCTATGGAAACACCTCCGGATACCATAATCACCAAACCCCACCACTTAGTTATATCTTTAGGGGTATCCCCCTTACCTTCTCCTTTCTAGTGGTACCAACTTCTCCCATCCTCTTGTTGGAGAGGGACGCCTTAGCCAAATGGGAGCCTCTATTTCCATCGCTCTCCCCATTCACTGGACCCGAGACTCACAGGCCGTTCTCCTTCTCTTCCAATTCACACAGTCTGATAATAGTTTTTTTCTTACCAGTTTTCCAGGTGCATCCTCAAGAATAGGTTACCCAAACCCCCTTATCTGCACTGTCTTGAATCACAATGACCTCCATATGCTCAAGGGGAGTGTCACTAGAAGGATGTGTGTCCTCGTATGAGTAGTTGGCAGGTCCTATGGCAAGTGGGTCCAAACAATGGTGGTTGACGAATACACTACACAGTGTTTGAGTGTGGAGGTTATTTGAGATAAAGGATATGGAAAGGGTAGAAAGAATGGGGGGGCATAGAGGGAGAAAAGAAGTCCTGAAGCTGACTCACAAAGAATAGTAGAAAGAAAGAGAAGAGGGAGTGGGCAGAGTTTGTCTCTTTGCACCTGTGCACACACTAGGACCCTGGACTGGTCAGGATAATCAAAACTAACTTTCATGATTAAATTCAAAGTAACAGAGATTTTAAAAGCATACAGTAAAAAAACAAATATATATATATATATATTCATATTCATAGGTTTAATGGTGTGTATGAGTTCACATTATATTCTTATTGACTTTTATACTTAATAACCTCCAATAGTTTTCTACTTTCATACAATGGTTTGTGCACAATTGGATAAATATATTGAACATACAGAAGTTTTAAAATTGCATGGTAAAGATTTATGAAAAACAGCTTTCTGAAATAGTTTTAATATCCTACTTCTTTGCATGAGATAAAAATAATTCATTAATTGCATTTTTATTTCTATGAAAATTACTAAAATCTTTAAAATAATAAGATTTATTTTTCTGGTTTGATGCTGCCAGCTTTTCTTATGGCTGTTCAGTTAATGTGTGTGTGTTCCAAAATCAGGAGAATAAACTGTACAGTTTAGGTTTAAGCTTCAATTCAAGTAGCTATTGTTCTCCTTTTTTTTTCTGATTATGCCCTTTGGGATTTTGAAATAATCTCTAAATTCTGTTCCTTCTTAGCCGTTAGTGGCACTTACACTAAATATTTTCTTTTCTTCTGAACTCTGAAAGTAAGTTATTTAACTTAACTCTAAAGTGAAGTCACCAGTTTGGAAGATAAAACTAATCCCATTAGGTCGTCACCAATCTCCGTCTCCTTCCATGGCTTTATTTATATCTTCAAAAGGTCTAATCCAGTTCCAGCAAGCAGGCAAAGATGTATGTCATCAGTTTGATCCAAAGGCAAATCCAAAGAGAACAGTACATTTAGTAAACTTATGACTGCTGTCAAAGCCAAAATTAAAAGCACAAATAAAAATAGGAGCAAACCAAGATGCTATATAAATTGACCTCACAATTAGATTTACGTGTTGGATTGTCAAAATTGTCCCTAGTCCAACCCTTAATTTATTAAGGTCATCTTTACTTTGGGCCTACTCATCTTTTCTTGGTGCTCCTAGACTTCTTCTCTGGAGTTCCTTGACTGCCCTGACACATAAATCCTCCTCTGACAATAACATAATAAATAGTAAAACAAAATTTATTGCGTTTCTTCTTCAAAATTTTTGCTCTTCTGTATTTCTTTCCCATCTTCCTGAACTAGAAGCTATGAAAATTCTTCTGTGTTTTAATGATAAAAAGAATAATGTTCTGTGAAGCTATAGACTTATTCTTTTTATCATCAGAATAACCCACTGTATTCCTAAAATGATTAGGAAAGCACAATATTATACTTGATGGATTTATAATATGGTTTTGACTTTGTTAGTAAATTTGCCTTATCCTCACATATAAAGACAAGATTTTGTTTAAAAAGGTGCTTCTGATGATCAATAAATTTTACATCATTTATCAGTTAACTATATAAAATATCACGTTTTGATTGAAATCCACATTAGTTGGTCTGGTTTTTTTTTAAATTTTGTTCTTCATTAATGTGGTCTTTGAATATAAAAGGAAATGAGTCAAACAAAAACATTCCAATGGTAAATATGTGAAAAATTAAAGAGAATATGTTAATAGAGAAATCAAGGAGGCATAAAGAGAGATCACAAAATCCACAAAAGAGTAATAGGTGTTGTTCTCAGTAGTCCTCATTGTCCGCTATGTAAGTCCGGTTTTTTCCCATGCTTTTTCAGACCCAGGCTTAGCTGGTCTTGGTGAATTCCCGAAAGATCATCCCCATTGTCTCAGTCTGTGGGTGTACCCCTCACGGTCCTGAGTTCCTTGCTCATGCTCCCCCTCCTTCTGCTCCTGATTTGGACCTTGAGATTTCTGTCCAGTGCTCCAATGTGGGTCTCTGTCTCCTTTCATCGCCTGATGAAGGTTAATATTCAGGAGGATGCCTATA
>NC_022009.1:73408217-73410294 GCF_000317375.1 Microtus ochrogaster
CACATAAAACCAAATTTAAAAGAAAAAAATAAATAAAGTAAAAAAAAAGAGTAATAGGTGTTGCAGAAATGATTTCTTATGAGTCCTGTTTTTGAATGTAAATTTACCAAACACTCCAAATAGAAGATAGAGACTGGGTAAACTGGCAAAATAACAGGCCCAAATGTATGCTGTGTACAGGACACCCTCATAGGAACTGCAAACATAAATACTAAAACTGTGAAAGAATGGAAAACTATTTTAAGCAATTGGCAAGTGAAGCTAGATTAGGGTAGATTTACTAACATAAGAGAAAGTGGATTTCCAATAAAAAGAATTTAAAAGAGACAGAGGAGCAATATATTTTTAGGTAATATACACTTCTTTTATTTTCTTTATTATTATTATTTTATTTTATTTTGTGTGTGTGTGTTCATGTATCAGGGGTGGAGCTCAAGTCACATTCAGAAGGTAACTATGGGAAGTTGATTCTCTCTTTAAAACTTGGTATTGCTTCCAAGGATGGTGCTCGGCTTCTCAAACTTGTTCAAAGACCTTATCAGATCTGTATATCTCTTTAGATAATTTTCTTAGGGGCTAGATTTTGTTTTTAATTCTATGAGTCAAAAGCATTTGCAATATGTTGTATGTTTACATATGGAAGATATAAATGATAGGATAATAGAGGGGCAAAAAATTTCTTGGTTAGTAACTACATTAAAAATCACTAACAAATATTTATGAATGCACAGATATCCTTTCTGTTTCTCGTTGTCATTTGCATATTTAAAACCATTTATAATTTATCAGTTGCTGGGGAGGACATGTGTGCTCTTCTTTAGAGAAAGACTTTTCCTCACCTCCATTATTTTACTCACACATTAGAAATTTTTATCTCACCTTTGTCTTAGACTTTCTTCTGAAATAGTTTAGAAAGCTTACCATAAGATCCTACTGTCACAGGGGGCAAGAGTGAACACATAGATCAGTGGGCAAAAGAGTCAGTGTGGGCCAAGGAAATAGTGTATTGACAATTGGAAATGAAAAGTGGCTGAAGCTACAAATATCTCTTTGGCTTCTGAAATATGATCTCCATACAGAAGAAAGTAAGGCAGCAAAAGCACTACCATGTGCAACTCACATGGAACTAGGAACATTCTGTGCTTAATATGATTACAATGCTGAACATGTCTAGTTGTGCTTTTATCATTAATCACATACTTTTAAAGGAAAGTAAATTTAGCTTTGTACCTTTAAATGCTTTGAAAAAGTTTATGAACTGACCAACTTACATAAAATAATATACAACAGTGTTATTAGAAACTACATATATATATATATTTGTTTAAGAACAAAAGCTTTCTATATAAAAACTTATAAAAAAGTATCATTTGAAAGATAGAACTAAAAATGGAAAAACAAGCTATGTAGAAGGGAGACTCATTTTAGTATTACACCACAATGAAGTGTAAGTTTCTATATAACCATAATTTGTATATGTCTATCTCTATCTCATTTATTTTTGAAAAATAATTTTACATGCACTGAGCTCTTTCTATGAGCTAGGAACTATGATGATATAATAACACTAACGGGTCTATTTCAACAACATAAGCAAACAGTACCATGAAAAATTCATCATAAAACCATTCTTGAATTTCATAAAGACACTTAAAATCTTGAGATTTTCCAGTATCTTCTTTCCTCCAGGGATTTCCAAGAAGTAATAAACTTGAGAAACAGCCTGATGCTAGCTATTGTTTCTATGATGGTCCTGGTTGGTACATAGTGGTACATAATGGCACATAATCGTACATGATGACACTTGAGGCTGCATGATGATGCCTGATGACACATAATGGTAATTGATGGTATGCAATGGCACACAGTGGTACTGGACAGCATGTGATGGCACTGATGGTATTAGCTGGCACATGAGGGCACGTGACAGTACTCATGGGACATGATGCTTGATCTCAAAGTCCCAGTTATATCTACATGAGAATAAAATTCTTTTCTCTCAAAAATAGGTTCCAGATTCAAATAAAGAAATACTAAAGGTGTTTATCAGCTGTAAAAGTTCTTTGGTGAAGTTTTG
>NC_022009.1:73411325-73436698 GCF_000317375.1 Microtus ochrogaster
TTGTGAGCCACCATGTGGTTGCTGGGAATTGAACTCAGGACCTTTGGAAGAGTAGGCAATGCTCTTAACCTCCGAGCCATCACTCCAGCCCCTAAATGGTTCTTTTTTGTTGTTTCTATTTAATGTCCCTGCTGGTCAATTCCCCCCACCAACCATTTATTTTGCTCTGTGTATATGTTTCATTCTTTTACTTCTCACTGGGGATCAGAACCATTGAATTCTTATCTTTCTAAGTTGACTGAATTTAGTACAATATGTGACAGATCAGAATTCTGTTTGTCCATTTATAGAATATCATAATAATAGGTGATATCTAATATTACTTTTAGACTTAAGGTTTTGAACTGAAGGACATATGAAAGGCTACTTGACATTATAAATCATTAGTATACTAGGTTTGTTTTCCATAGCTGTAATATAAAAACTAAAACTTAAGGAAAGAAGTGTTTACTATGGTGTACAGGTTAGTGAGTTCTTTATGTCTCAGCAAGGAAGGTATGTCACCAGGATCAGGAGGCAGCTGTGGACACCATATTCAATCAAGAAGCAGGGAGTGAGGAATGCCTCAGTCCAATTTGCTGCCTCTCATTCTTCAGGATGAGATCCAGCGGATTTCACTCATGGGCTCTGAGCTGAGAACTCTGGTGCTCTACCACTGACATGTTGTGAGTCTGTGCCACATAGAATCTTCTCCCTAATATTATCCATTCCTGTTTGAGAGTGTTCCAAATTCCCAGTTTTGGATTACCTGGGCCTTAATCTTCTTTTCAAGAAATTATCTTATCTCTGGTATCCATTATCAATCACCAATGTGCTTTCTCTTATTGCATGTTCACGACAGCACAATTGATAAGATTAGATCATGTCTTCATAGTGAGTTCCTAGAAGAAACTAACTCTTTTCCAGTTAATGTGGTCCAGAAAGGAAGAAGGAGAAAGAAGATGGGGGAGGAAGTGAAGGAGGAAGGCAAGGAAGAGCAAGACAAGGACAAGGAGGGGAAGAAGGAGGTGAGATCTCTGTTAAGGCACCCCATTCAGCAAAGTGTGTGTGTTGCCTTCTTTCATGTACAGTAGCTATAGACTATGCAGTTAACATTAAACTCATTTAACACACCGTGATGTAAGTGCAATATGATAAAAAACAGCAGGTTGCAGACGCTACTGCTAAGCCACTTATATTAGCAAAAAGACTACAATAAAATAACTAAGAGTAAAAGTGATAAGGCATGAAAAGTGTTGGTGGAAATTTAATGTTTCTTCAGTTTACAAAACTTGTAGATATGTCCTTAACTAAGGCAACTGCTTACAGAAATAAAAGGGACAAATTCAAATTCCCATATCTCTGTGTCAGTTTCATGTCACTAGCAAAACTCCTTCAAGGCTTATGTGCAGGCAAAGGTTAATCATAGCATTTCAGCTGGTGAATTTTCCAGGCTATGTTTTCAAAATTATTTACCCACACATTATTTTCCTTTTCACTTTATGGTAAAGTACAAATTCAAAATTACAAAGCTGTAAGTTCTGATTGATAGAAGAGGATAGACATGTTTGAAGAGAAATAGAGTTTATGTATTCTTGGGTTCATATCTAAGTGGTGGCAGCTAGTTCAATATTTTCATATCAATAACAAAAATTTGTAAAACATGCTCAAATAGCTACTAGTCATAATTTTTCTATGTAAATATTTTGTTTATAAATGGAACTTTTTAACTTGTATGTGACAATAAGCAATTTTATACCTCATAAAGTATATACTATACCAGCAAATGCTAAAATTGAGCTTAAATTTATAACCCATCTAACTGAAGAACTTTTTAGTATACACTGTGTATAAAGGCATATATTATTCATCTAAACTGCTAGCTCATTTGCATTTTCATTAAACTGTGAAGACTATGTTACTGTAATGTGAGTAGAATTTTAACTTAATTCTGCTTTATATATGCACACTTAAATTTCTTGAGTTTAAAACTCAAGCTATTTATGCATAACTACTTCTATATGCATAGGTGGTCATTTACTATGCCTATATGTATACAACTGAGGAAAATAACATGTGAATAAAACACTTAAACCTAGTTTTCTGTCCTAACATGAAAAAGCATTTTTCATGGTAAGTAAATCTTTCAAATAAAGAGAACAGCCATAGTGAAGGAGAAGAGGGGGGCAACCAGACATGGAAAAGGAGCAGAGGAGACCTTCTATGGAGAAGAAGCAGAGGGGACCAGCCATGGAGAAGGAGCAGAAGAAACTAGCCAAGGGGAAGCAAAGAGGGGACCAGCCATAGTGAAGAAGATGAGCGAGCGGACTAGCCATGGAGAATGAGCAGAGGGGACCAGCAATGGAGAAGGAGCAGAGTGTGCCAGTCATGGAAAAGGAGCAGAGGAGACCTTCTATGGAGAAGAAGCAGAGGGGACCAGCCATGGAGAAGGAGCAGAAGAAACTAGCCAAGGGGAAGCAAAGAGGGGACCAGCCATAGTGAAGAAGATGAGCGAGCGGACTAGCCATGGAGAATGAGCAGAGGGGACCAGCAATGGAGAAGGAGCAGAGGGGACCAGCAATGGAGAAGGAGCAGAGTGTGCCAGTCATGGAAAAGGAGCAGAGCTATGTTTGAAGGTTTTCCTCTGTAGTTTTAGTTTACTTAATTATAAAAATGTGCCAAGTTTAAAGAATATGTATTTAAAACATTGAGATAGAAAATTCGAAATTTCTTAGGGCAAAAGATAAATATTTGGTGATCATTAAAATGAATAAAGACAACTTTGGCCAAAGGAGTAGTTGTTTTTTGCTATTGCAAAAATAATGAGACTCAAATGTAGAACACTCTTGGTATGCCAAATACTCTTTTTTAATTCTGAATTCATGTGTATCTTCAAAGAAAGTTGTAAGACAGTGTCCTCTAACTTGCTAACATTTCTTGGGGGTGTTAAGCAGACAAGAGGTGTCATTTAGTCTGGAAAAGATTTAAGTGTTATTTTAAAGAATTGGAAAGAATATGTAGTTAGAAATATTTTAAAGTGAGTTCTCCCATAAGATGAGGAAATTCCTTGCTTTACGTTCATAAACTAGTCTTGGATATTTTCATTTGTGCTTACTTTCAAATGAGTAAATTAGTTAAGATTTTATTTTAGGAAATTGGATTAAGCCCATACCTTAACCATGGCCCATAAATATTTTACTCAGGATGTTCTTGACCTTAAAATTACTGTTTGATTGGAAGCCTATATCATATAGGCTCCAAGGAAAGAACAGTAGATTAAACAATAAATTAGTTTTAAGAAAAAAAGGAAGTTTGAAGTTTTGATGGACTAAAATAAAAACTAGTGTAGTTCTATATTCTAAAAGGGTAGCCTAAGGCTTGAATAATTACGCTGGAATAAAAGATAACAGTGACTGGAAGCCATAATAACAGGTTTAGATTCTGGTAGACATGGAGAGCTTGTGGAGATCTTTTGAAAATAAAAATGACTAGAATATTATTTTTGATTAACAGAAAAAATTTTATATTGTTAGGTAAAGACATGTTGATTTTATTATGAACTGAAATGGAGGCAAAATGCAAATAAAAGTCTATTGTAGCAGTCAGGGTCATTAAAACAATAATAAACATTTGGGTTTACTTCCCATTCATTTGTTTGTGTATTTGTTTTATATTTACTTTTTTTTTTGGTTTTTCGAGACAGGGTTTCTCTGTAGCTTTGGTGCCTGTCCTGGAACTAGCTAGCTCTTGTAGACCAGGCTGGCCTCGAACTTTATATTTACTTTTTATCAGAGGTTACTGACAAAAGTCTTTGCCTAATTTTTGATATGAAATGAGAATAAAGTGTTTTAAATAATTCCAAGAGTTTCATTTTATATAAAAGTAGTTATTTACTTACTGGGGGAAAGGCTGTACATTCTAAACAGATCCAAAAATGAAATGAGAAGTTAATAGTACTTATTTACAGTTTTAATTTGCAATGGTATATATTGATTCTCAACATTACAGAAATTCAAATCACAGAAAAGAAAGCCTTTGGAAATAGCTACGAGGAATCTCATAAGAATTAAGAGGTGGGAAGATACTCCTTAAACGTGCATGATATCATTCCATAGGCTGGGGTCCAGACTGTTTAAAATGAGAAAGCTAGTTGAACACTAGAAATCATATTTTTGCTTCCTGACTGTGGCGGTTTAAAATAAAATGATCCCAAAGGGAGTGAGTGACACTATTAGGAAAGTATGGCCTTTTTTAAAGTAGGTGTGTTCTTATTGGAGTATGTCACTATGGAGGCAAGTTTTGAGATTTCATATATGCTCAAGTCATGCCCAATGAGATAGACCATTTCCTATTGCCTGCATATCAAGATGTAAGACTCTCAGCTACTTTTGCAGCACCATGTCTGCCTGCATGTCACCATGTTGCCCCGTGATGTTAATGGACAGAATGTTTGAAAATGTAAGCCACCGTAATTAAATTTTTTTTTTCTTTATAGAGTTGCCGTGTTCATGAGGGTCTCATAGAAGTAGAAATTCTAGCTAAACCACTACTGTGGATGCAATATGACCAACTGCCTCAGGTTTATGCCACAAGAACTTCACTACTCTGATGGACTATATTCTCCAACTGTGAGCCAAAATAATCCTCATTCTCTGTTAGTTGCTTTGCCTCATATTTTATCACAGTAGGAAAGTGACAGAGATTCCCCTTACATCTAGGTCAAAACGGAGAGGTCAAATTAACCGATAGATATTGGAGTCTACGCTTACACAGTGTTCCTGCTGAGGCAACTATGAGCATCTTGAATGTGAAAAAAAAAAAAAAAACACAAGCAACTATGAATTCATGATTGCATAAGGTAGCTCTCCTGTGAGAATAGAGAGAGGAGACATCTGGGAATACAAAGCTTTTTGGACACATGTATCAACTATAACAACAAACTTGAGCATTCAGAGAGGATTTGGGCAAGAACTATTTATTTGAAAATTGAATGAAATATATCTATATAATGACATAGAAAGAGCCTGGGAGGAATCCAGAGAGCCAAGACACACTATTGTTATATTGCAAAAGTGAAAGATGAGATATAACCCATAGAAACATCAAATTTGATAAGCATAATAAGTTTAAGAAATAAATAAAATGTGTTGAATACATTCTATATTTCTTTTATCTAAGTACTTCATGTGTATTTTCTAACATAGTCTTCTTAACAACTTTCCTTCCCCAAAGATAGAACTAGTATTGAAATTTTAGAGATAATTGATTTGTTCATGCTAAAATAAAAAAAAAATTACATAAAATCATTTTGAGGGTTTAGTCAAATGTTAAAGTACTCTTGAATTAGGCAGCACTGGTAGCAATGCATTCATAAAGCTACAGTGTAAAAGTGTTGGTAAGGAGCCTTTACACTCAAAGTAAGATAAAGAGGACACATTTGGTTAAAAAAAAAGTGGAAAGTTTCTTTTTAAGGTGCAAATGGTTATTTTCTATTGGTGAAGTGTCTAGTTTGAGGTTATTTTAGTGCATTTTGATTGGAAGTTTTTAATTTAATTTTATTGTTTATACTGGAATTCAGTAAAGTAAAATAGCAGCCTAAAATGCTGGAGCCATTTCCCAAAGATCAACTAATTAAATTATTTTAATTAAAGAGTGCTTAATTTTTAAGTGATATAGTCAGATTTAAGCTTAGAGAGCAGGGCTAAACATTCTCACTTTCTGGTTATTATTTTCTGAAAGTGATTACAGTAGGAAAGTAATTTACTGTTTTCCCTGTGTGGGAAACTATTACTCAATATCTCCACAGTATCTCCCACATACCTCCTTAGTATATTCATAAAATGCACTGTTCTCACAGTTCCTTTCCCTAACACTCAATCCAGTTATTTTCTCTTCATTCAACTTAAACTTTCTATTGTAGAATTTGCCAACTTATTAAATTACCACTATTGGGGCATGATTCTGGAACCTCTGAGGAAGTACCTGAGCCAGGATCTATGCAGGTCTGAGTGCACCCCTAGTCTGCGACCTCTGAGGGAGTTGAGCCAGAGACTCTTGTGGGACTAAGCCCAAGCCAGAGATCTCTGCAAGAATGCACTCAGATCAGGAACATTTACAGAAACAGGACTGAGCCAGCAACCTAGCTAGAGCAGCCCTGAGACAGCAAACTCCACAGGAGCTACTCCTGAGGGAGCAGACCTGAGCCAGGACCTCTGAGGGTCAGGACACCAGTCTGGGACCTCCGAGGAAGTAGGCAGGAACCAAAGACCTCTGCAGGTCTGGAGCGTGAATCCAGAACCCCCAAGGGAATAGGCCTGAGCTAGGACCTTTGCCAGAGTAGGCCCAAGGCAGCAACCTCAGCAGGAAGAGCCCCAACCAAGCAATCTCTGGGGGTACAGACCTGAACAAGACCTGAAATTACAGAACAAACCCTGGGAGCACTGAGTGACTTCCAGAAATATGGAATGACCAACGGGGTGACTGGAACTGTGGGCCTGACTGCTCCACAAGGAGCAACCATCAGGGCCTTGAAGTCACTGGTACCTGGAAGATTGATCACCAGAGTCACAGAGAGCCCCAACTATATCAATCAGATGAAAAGATGGATAGGCAAGGTAACAATGCACACAACACCACAAAGAGCAACATGACACTAGTAAAATCCAGTGACCGTATAGCATCAAGAAATGAACAACTAAATATAGATGAAGCAGAAGAAAATGACCTAAAAATAACTTTAGGAGAATGTTTGAGGTCCTTAAGGAAAAAATGAAAAAAAGAAACCCTCAAAGAAATAGAGGAAAAGACAAACAAAAAATTGAAAAACATCAACAAATCCTTTTTTAAAAAAACAAAAAAAGAAAAAGCAATTAAACATATGAAAGAAACTATTCGAGACTTGAAAACTGAAATAGAGACAATAAAGAAAGCACAACCCGGGGAAATTATAGAGACAGAAATCACCAGAAAATGATCGAGAACCACAAAAGCAAGCATAAACAGCAGAATATAATAGATGGAAAAGAGAATCTCAAGTGCTGAAGCTACAATAGAGGAAATGGACTCATCAGTCAAAGAAAACATTAAATCTAAAAAAAGCTTAACACAAAATATCCAAAAAATATGCGACACCATGAAAAGATCAAACCTAAGAATAATAGGCATAGAAGGAGAAGTTCAACTCAAAAATCAAAGAAACCATATTTGATGAAATCATAGAAGAAAACTTTCCCAACCTAAAGAAAGATATACCTATGAAGATGCAAGAAGCTTATATAACACCAAATAGACTGGAACAAAAAAAAAATCTCTTGCCACATAATATTCAAACACTAAACATACAAATTAAGAAAAATATTAAGATCTAGAAAGGAAAAAAGCCAAGTAACATATAAAGGTAGACCCACAAACACATGGAAATTAAACAATGCTCAATTGAAGCATTGATGTGTCAAGGAAGAAATAAAAGGAGAAATTAAAGATTTCCTAAAATTCAATGAAAATGACCACACAACGTACACAAATTTATGGGACATAATGAAAGCAGTGTTAAGAGGAATATTTATAGCACTAAATGCCTACATAAAAAGGGGGAAATCACAAACTAGTAAATAAAAAGAACATTTGAAAACTTTAGAACTAAAAGAAGAAACTCATCCAAGAGAGCTAGACAGCAAGAGATAATTAAATTGAGAGCTGAAATCAACAAAATAGAAACAAAGAACACAATACAAAAATCAATGAGTCAAAGAGCTGGTTCTTTGAGAAAATCAATAAAATAGGCAAATCTTTATCCAAACTAACCAAAGGCAGAGAGAGAATATCCAAATTAACAAAATCAGAAATGTAAAGAGGGACATAACAATAGACATGGAAGATATCCAGAGAATCATTAGGTCATATTTAAAAAAAAAAAAATCTGTACTCCACAAAATTGGAAAACTTAAAGGAAATGGACAACTTTCTGGATAAATATCACTTATCAAAATTAAATCAAGACCAGATAAGCAACCTAAACAGACCTGTAACTGCTGAAGAAATAGAAACTGTCGTCAAAAGTCTTCCACTAAAAAAAGCCCAGGTCCAGATGGTTTCAGCTCATAATTCCACAAGACTTTCAAAGAACTCAAACAGATACTTCTCAATAGTTAAAATTCCATGCAAAAGAAACAGAAGGAACATTGCCAAAATCTTTTTATGAGGCTACAATTACCCTGATACCCAAAGCATCACAATCCCTGACTTCAAACTCTACTACAGAGCTACAATACTAAAAACAGCCTGGTATTGGCATAAAAACAGACAGGAGAACCAATGGAACCCAATCAAAGATCCAGATATTAATCTACACACCTACAAGCACCTGATTTTTGACAAAGAAGCAAAAAAAATATAAAATGAAAGAAAGAAAGCAAAGGTATGGGGATTAAAAGTGGAAGTCCTGCCTCAGAAAACCACATGAGATCCATTCAAAGAACAAATATGATTTCTTTGGGAAAGCAATAATAGCCAAATTTAGTAAATATTTTTAAATTTTAACTAAGTGTGCGTTGGTACAAGTAAAAGTATTTACAACTTAAAACTTAGATTTTAGTACCTTGGTGTTTAAAATATTTTTTATACAGCTGAGTTTTTCCAATACCTTTGTTCACTATATGCCTTTCTTATCAACAGGCTTATTTTATTAGCTAGTTAAATGTATGACTAAAATTTGTGTTAAGAATAGCTACCTTTCCACATGTGACTCGAAGTTGGCTTTTCTGGGAAGTACCAACTAACAGAAAGCAGATTAAAACAAATAAATGTCCTATGATTTCGTATAAATGTAAAGAACTTGTCACATTAGGTCTGAGACATAAATACCATTTCTTGTTTTATATGTAACTTCAAAGGAATTAATACAGTGTATTTAATGGAAGTCCTTAACGATATTATAAGAACACATCCAGTGTTCAGTGGCCCTGGAAATACTTAATTTGTACTTTGAAAAGTGCATATTTCTCAATGATAATTGTATGCAACAGAAAAAGAAGCAAAAGTTCTTTTCATTTTCACAAATTGAGTGGTCCATTTAGTGGCAATTTTACAAGTTAATAAATAGGAAAACATATTAATATTTGATTTACAAAAGTGTTCAGGATTCGTGGCATGGTTTATTGCAGCTCACTTAGCACATAAGGCATGCATATTGTGTTCAATTTTCTCATACTCCCAGCTGAGTATAAAACTATTCTAAGTAGCATATTAGTAACAATAATAGAGAAAAGGCTAGAGGGGTTTCTGAGATATCTTAAAAATTTATTTCTACATTTATTCTCACAACCACTCAAGGCACACTGTTCTTAATGTGCCACTTAGAGACTTCAAGGATCGTTTAAAATCAAATATAAAACAATAAAACATTATCATTATTGTAGAAGAAATGTCCTGTTAAAAATCTCCATTTTGCTATATTTAAACATTCATATGTCAATTTTCTTCCTCAGCTACACCGTTTCCTCCTTTTTTATCAAAGGGGAATGCTCCATGAAAGCCAGAAAGAATTCCTAGTTAAGTACTTTATTGTGATTGTATAATTAAAATATATTTAAAATTTTTGATTCAATAGTGTTCAAGTTCAAATTGAATCTTTTAAGAGCAGTGGTCTAAGAGCTTTATTCCCATATGAAAAGAAGATTCAGTGACTATTTATCCCAGCTGCCTGGAACCTGTGCTTCCCACAGCATCACATAGATTTATAGGAGACCAAGATGCCATACACCAATGGATGCGTCAGGGGTCATGAGAAAAAAAGATTATGTCTTTTTCTTTCTTTCTTTTTTGCTTCCTTCCTTCCTTCCTTCCTTCCTTCCTTCCTTCCTTCCTTCCTTCCTTCCTTCTTCTTCTCCTCCTCCTCCTCCTTCTTTTTTTTTTTATTTTTTTTGAGACAGGATTTCCCTGTGTAACTTTGGTGTTTGTCCTGGAACTCACTCTGTAACACAGACAGGCCTCAAACTCATAGAGATCTTCTTTCTCTGCCTCCCAAGTGCTGGGATTCAAAGCATGTACCACTGCCTGACTAAGATTATGCATTCTTGACTGTCATAGAATAATATGAGGATTAGGTAGTTTACTTAAATTATCCCTTATATGTGTTCTGAAACCATTAATTCTTGAGGAAAAATTAGAAATAACATAGTTAAAGCTCTTTGGGGGTCAAGATGAATAAGTAATTGAAGCTTTGATGAACATGTAGTGTCCTTTTTCTATTGATTCTCATTAGTTTTTGGTTTGAAGTTTATTTTGTAAGATATTAAAATGGCTACACCAGTTTGCTTCTTAGGTCCATTTGCTTACAATATACATTTCATCTTTTCACCAAGCTATGTGTGTTCTTGATGTTAAATCATATTTTTTGGATGTAGAAGAGAGGGGAATCCTGCTTATGAATAGATTTTTTTTGGCTTCTTATTGATTTTTATTGAGCTCTACATTTTTCTATAGATTCTTCTTAGACTGTGTCATTTTATTTTTAGTTTTTATTTACTCCTCTCTCATATATAACATCCCTACCAATTTTCCCTCCCTCCTATCCTTCCAGTCCTTTCCCCAATCTCTCCCCATCCACTCCTCCTGTTCTTCAGAAATGGGTGGGCTTCCCATGGATATCAACCAAATATGGAATATCAAGTTGCAATAAGGCTAAACACCTCCCCACATATTAATGCTTGAAGAGGTATCCCAGTAGGAGAAAAAGGTTTCAAAAGCAGGCAAGAAGATTCAGAGAGAGCCCCTGATCCCATGTTAGGAGTCCTCCAAGAAGACCAAAAACTGTTTTATTATTGATTTTTATTGAGTTCTACCTTTTTCTCTGTTCCCCTCTCTGCCTCTCTCCTTCCCTTCAACCTTCTCCCAAGGTCCCCATGCTCCTAATACTTGGAGATCTTGTCTTTTTCTACTTTCCATGTAGATTAGATCTCTGTATGTCACTCTTAGGGTTCTCATTGTTGTCTAGGTTCTCTGGAATTGTGATTTTTGGGCTGATTTTCTTTGCTTTATGCCTAAAAACCACTTATGAGTGAGCACATGTGATAATTGTCTTTCTGCATCTTGGCTACCTTACTCAAAATGTTTTCTAGCTCCATCCTTTTACCTGCAAAATTTAAGATGTCATTATTTTTTCTGCTGTATAGTACTCCATTGTGTAAATACACCACATTTTCCTTATCCATTCTTCGGTCAAAGGTTATTTAGGTTGTTTCCAGGTTCTGGCTATGACAAACAATGCTACTATGAACATGGTTGAGCACATGTCCTTGTGACAAGGACTAAAAACTATTAAACCAATGGTTGCTACATCAATGAAGCACTAGTTAGCAGTGGGGAAAAAAACAAAGGATGTATGCAGTAACAATTCATTAGAATGTCACAGTTATTAGATGAATTTATTACTATAATGGTTCCAGTGGGGGAAACCAACACACTTTTAGGAACAAGTAGAAAAAAGAACAGTTGTTGACAAGGTTTGGTACTGTAAGGAGCCAATATGAAGGAATTTAGGGATGATAGCACTATACTTTTAATTCAGTGGTACATGAATAGCTATATTTATTTGTGTAAATTTATGGGACTAAATATCAAGAGTGACTTTTAAAGAATTCAAGTATGAATGAAATCACTGAATCACATAAAAGCACATATGATTAAAATAATTTGGTAGTTTTTTCATTTACAGATAAGTTATGTTTTAAAGTGGGACAGAGATAAAAGAAAGAGATGGCATGGTTATCATCAGTTGTCAACATTATAGAATCTAAAATTATGTAGGAGCAAGACTACTAGCATATCTACAAGGAATTATCTGATGAGACTGGGTGAAGTGGAAGGGCAAACCTTCATTATTTTTCGTACCAAAAGCAATCTACAGATTCAATACAATGCCCATCAAAATCCCAGGAAAATTCTTCACAGACCTTGAAAGAACAGTACTCAACTTCATATGTAAAAGCAAAAAACCAGGATAGCCAAGACAATCCTGTACAATAAAAGAACTTCTGGAGCCATCATAATCCCTGACTTCAAACTCTACTACAGACCTATAGTATTATTTTGAATTCTATTGCTAATATATGCCAGGAAGCTTCAAACAATACAAATTGTAATGGCTTTATAAAGCACCGGTAGTTTCTATAGATAAAAAAAAAATGTTCTGGAATAACAATTCAGCTTTTAAATTGAAAAACAAAATAAGATAATACAGAACAATTGCATTTGGGACTGTGAAACTGGGATTCCTAAAACTTTTTCCTACATTAATTGTCATTTTACTTATCAGTATAACTGGTTCTTACCCTATGAGTGTCAAAAATCTTAAAGGAAATATTTTGCAGCCTTAACTTTAATTTTATAACCTATACTTGAAATTGTTTTGGAGGAATTGAGAGTTTTCAATTTGATAAAACTTTTATTGTCAATTAAATTTTATTATCAATTAAAATTAGCATACTTGTTAAGGGATGGAAACAGAAGACTGTTGAGAATGATTTTAGCCTTAGGCATTTTGTGTTTGTAGGTGGATCGTTCTTTAATAATATTTTCAGTATAAGGCTGTACTGTTAAGGGTAAACTAAGGAATTTTGACATCAGTCACACTCTGCTTGCAGATATTCTCTGGTTATTTGTGTTTCCTGTTGATTTGGAATAAATTTCAGTAGCTTCTCGATCACAAACTGTAGCGCTCACATTTTCCTAATAAATTTCTGCCTGGAGAACTTGTAGATGGTATACTTTTCTGCTTGGATTTCCCTTTAAAACATACTGAATTCTAATAGTTGGATATTAGCTTTGTATATAGCTAGGGAATATTTGGATAAAAGAACAATAAGATATTAAGTCATTGTACCTTGAGTATTTAAAAATATTTTAAAGAAACCTTAAGATAAACCCTTTCTCCTTGTAAAACTTGTGATATTTACTCTGAGAATAAGCATTTAAAATCGGTTAGTGTGGTATTTTCCCTTTGTCAGCCTTGGTTTGTTTCTGGACAGACACTGGTCATGAGGCCGACCATGTCCTTTACACATACTTGGCAGGCAGGGCTGGAGATATAGAGATCATACAGAGGAGGAAAATGTAAGTTTAGAAAGATTAATTTGACACCCGTGGTCAAGAGATAATCTGTTCATTCAGTTCCTCCTGAATAATGAATGTTAATAGTTTCTGAAGGATGAACGCTGGGCTTTTATTAAGATCCTTGACATATTCTTCACTATTTGGACTTTGAAATGCAATGACACAATTGAGCTAAATTTCAGTTTAAATGTCCTCAATGCGAATTTGACCTTCATCACAAGTATAAAGACCTCACAGTGCTCTGAAGGTCTACAAACCTGTACCTATGAGGGTAGATTTCAATTTTAAAAGATTGTGCTCCCAAATGCCAGAGCTGCCAGCAGTTATCTACGGGAAGCTGTTTTGGGACCCTGTTCCTAAAATTATTGCTTCTAGCAGATGGCTTATCCACAGTGAGAGTGATTCAATACTTAAAGTGGTGAAAAAGATGGGACTTTGGGAGGGGGTGGTAAAAGAGAGTCACAGCACCCAGCTTCTTAACAACCTTCCACTCACGAATCATATCTCACCAGTAGAGACACTGGTGTGAAGTGCTTCTCCACCTCATCACAGGAATTTTTTTTCCCTCTCAAGTCTGGCATTCATCACCAATCATTGAGGACATTATGAGCCAGGATTGAAATAATTTTCTAAGTTTTTATCAAATGCTACACTTTCTGTTCTCATAAGGGTAGCAATTTATTAATTTCCTGTTGTAATAGATTCCATGACAAATGATTTGGGATAATGGCTTGCTCCCTGCTGGTGCTGGGCAGGTTATTGAGACAGAATCCCCCTCATTAAAATGCACCTAGGAAAGTCTCACTGTGGCCAGGACTTCAAAGATGGTTAAGACAAATTAATATAGTTGAACCCAGGAGATACATTATGAATTCCTCTTTATGCTGCCTTTCTTTCTTTCAAGGACAATTTACTCCCAAAAGACTGAACAGATCTCTTAAGCTTCTTATTGTCTCTTCCTGAAAGGTACTTTAACTCATTGTTTCACAACTTAAGATTCATTTTTTGGTATTTTAATTTCTGAACTCAATCAAAACAATATAACCTCAATTTCAAGAAATTATGTTGAGAATTAGAAATCAGAGGTAATGAGGTAAATTGTATTTTAGAAAAAAAAAGTGTAGCAAGGTAACAGAAACCATGACTTCTGATAATTACATTTGACAAATACTTCTAAAAATACATTATTTACAATATTTTCCATGCATTAGAAATTCTCATTTGAAGGAATAACTCTGGGTAGAGAGCAAAGCAAGGTTAAGTGTATGGGTTTTTTATTCATATTCTTGAGCTGCTTTTATTTTTAATATAGTTAGAAGGAGGTCATTCTTCTTTAGGAAAAAAGCACAGTTCATAATAAAATAAATGAAAATAAAACATGTATTTCCTAACTTCAGAGCTTATCATTGAGAGGAGTTCATGTCCCCAGATTAAACACAACATAGACATTAGAAAGAAGAAAGAGTAATTTAGGAATTGGTTTATGAAAAGCAGCAGTAGCGACACTGGTGTGAAGTGCTTGAGATAATTAAAGTGGCAGTGTCATCTAGGAGTTGTAGTGGAGTGGGGATCACACTGCCTTGAGTGTCATCTAGTAGTCTTGGTGGCTTAGGAATCACACTGTCTTGCTCTTTCTATCAATAGTCAATTCAGATCACTGAATTCTACTCGACTGTAGTCCACCATCTTTCAGGACTGATTTAATTGTATTTACTGGAAAACTAATTTTGAAACATTTTCATTAAGCAAACTGAAGGTCAAAGTTATAAAAATATGAATACCTTGAAAACTAAACCTTTTACTCTACTTTTGATATAAGGTAGACTATAATCCGTTAATTAAATTCTCTCAGAAAGTGTTTCATAACAACTGGAAACTTGTTGTTCAGGAAAAAAAAACTGACAGTGAAAGCTTGAATAGCTGAAGGACCAATCTACATCCTTGACAGTGTTGGCTTTTGAAACTTTCCACAAGGATGTTTATGTATCTGTGATTTCTACTGTCACACCTCTTTAGAATGCATATAAACAATGTAATTGATGGTGAACACTTTTCTTCTGGGAGTCGGTAGTTTTTATGAGTGTGTGATAACCTAGCAGAGGATACATGGAACATTATTAGCCCACAGCAAACAAGTAACTACTAAAATAACTACAACAACAACAACAAAAACTACTTGGTTTCTTAGTTTCAAATAGGTAAATCTAAGCAGAAACTCTGTCCACTGCTGGTAAAATGAACAGTAAATACAAAACAGTTTTCTGTTGTTGTTTGTTTTTAATTTATTTATATTTTCCCTTGCTGATTTATAGGAAGAACTTTACTTATTTGTTGGTATAATGACCACAAGGAATAAGGAATACTTTTAGACAATTACTGAACCTATATATGGGTCATGAGGGTTCTCAAATGTATGCCCTCAATTATATTAGATAAAACATCAAGCAGTTGGAGAATATGTTGAATTTTACAAAACAGACAAATGACCGGTTGTTTTATTGTGAGGACCTGGTAGTTATTCTAAACTTGCCAAAAGGACAGGCAGGCAGAAATAAAAAGGCTGTTGGTCATAGAGTTTAAAAAGAGACATGTGTGTTCTTCTATCATGGATTTTTCAACATGGCAGCCGTATTTAGAAATGGCTTGTGATTATAGTGCCAAGCTGTAGAAGTCCACAGTGCTAGCTGAAAACAAGGTTTTACTATTGATTTGGTGCATGACCTGGAGCTTGAATTTTTGTAAGTAATAAACATGTATGCTATTTTTAGAACAGCGTTATACAAGTCTGGGTTTTTAAGCACCATCATCAGGAAATCATTTAGCATGACTTGGTTCCCATTTGACAGCACTGTTTGGGGGTCTTAGGGGATGGGACTTGGAGGAATGACATCATGTCTGGCCCTACTTGCTCTTCTCTCTCTGCTCCCTAAGTTTAGATGCAATTAGTTAAATCACTTTCTACTCCAGCTGTCTGTTACCGTGTCTTGCCAACTGTTATGGACTATATCCCTCTAGAACTGAAAGCAAAATAAAATATCCTCTCTCCTTTTGGTCAGGGTATTTTATTACAGCAGGAAAAGAATATACTAATACCCTGCATTTCTTAATTATGTTATAAAAATATTATTATAGATATTTTTAAAGAACAAATAAAATAAGAATAATTTATAGTATTATTGTTTACATTTCAGTTCTTCCTTGGACTCTTGTCAGGAATACAAACTCAAATTTGCAAAACCTGTTTTTGGATTCTCAACCTCATTCTCTCCTGGAAAGAATTAAGTATCTTTTGCAGAAATATTTGATGCTGGTACTAGAGGAAAAATACAAGGTGATTTAGCATTATATTATGGTATCATAAAGTAAGGGCATACTGAAGAATGTTATTGACCTACCATAATGATAAAGGAGCTGGTTTGAGAAGATTCTTACTAAGTCTAGGAAACATTGAATCATAAAATAAACATTTGTCTCAAATTTAAATCTTTTGATCAAAATAAGCTACTAAAAGTTCAGACATCTGCAAATTATTAATCTCAACATCTTCTTAAGAGAAAAATCTCAAATTTCTACCTAAAATAACATTTGCACATTGGTTATTAACTCTATGATTCATATTAATTTTTTGCTGGAGGAACTTGACAGCATCTTAATTTAGTAGTAAAATTTAATACTAGCAATGGGACATAACAGCATCAGATATTCTCTGATGTGATGTGACAAGAAAAATATAACTTAATATCTGTGTTTCTCCTGCTTAAAAAGAAAGTAATCTCTTCATGAAGGAAAGTCTAAAGAATCCTGAAATTAGAACTTTCTACAAAGGTGCAAGCCTGTACTCAATAAGACATGCAAATTATTTCTGTGATTTAAATGTGCCCTCCAAAATTTCATGGTCTAAAATTTGAGCCCCAGTACTTGGGAAGCAGAGACAGGTAGATCTCCAAGTTTGAGGCCAGCAGTTGGGAGACAAAGGCAGGTGGATCTCTGAGTTCAAGGCCAGTACTTGGGAAGCAGAGATAGCCGGATCTCTGAGTTCAAAACCAACACTTGGGAGGTAGAGACAGCTGGGTCTCCAAGTTTGAGGAAGTAGTTTAAGGTGGACAGAAAGGTGGAAAAATATTGACCGAGGAGATGATCCAGGTGTGAGGAAACTGGAGGGATGTAACAGGTCAAGAAGGTCCTCTCTGGTACCCAGGTAAGACAGGCCTGAGTCTTGTTACATAATAATTTAACAAGAGAAGAGCTTGTGTGTGTGAGTAAGAGGAGAGTGAGCTCAGTGATAGATCTTCTCTCAAGCAAGCACCTGGCTGAGGTATTTGTGTTTGAGTTCTCCAAAGGAAATATATTTAAATGTTTTTTTAACGTGTTAGACTTCTTTTATCAGTAGTGCAAGCAATTAAACACACAAATATAATTTTCCTGTCCAGGCTTTTTCAATATAAGCTTCTGAAATTAAAAGGTCAAATCCTATTAATCACATTTTTGGAGAGGAAATGGTCTACTCTCAAAAATATAACACACTGATTATGTACATAGCTAGTTAAATAAATGGTAGGCACAGCAGATTGAAAGAATAACTATAGTCGGCATCCATGAGCTCTGTCCATCAAAGTGTCCTCCTCACTGTGGTCACCATTCTCATGAATTCTCTTTGCTCAGATCAAGGTGATCCTTGGCTCTCCCTTTTTTAGATATGAATATGTCCTCATGGGATTTTGTGTGTTTCTAAATGGTCAAAGTGAAAGAAAATTGGTCTTATATCTGCCTTCTATTTGAGGAATGCAAAATTCAATAAGCATGCTATATTTTTCAAGCAATAGCAATTCTAAGCTCTATCATTTACAGTTCTACTCACCATCAGTTCTTTACTGGCTGAGCCATCTCCCCAGTGCCAATATTTTGATTTTTTTAACCTGTTCTATAGCTATGCAGTACACATGGCATAACATTTACCATTTCAAAGTGTAATATTCGCTACTTTTTTGTATTTTCATTGATGTGTGTAGTCATGATAATACCTTCTTTAGAGACCGGATCACTCCCAAAGAAACCATACACCTAGTAACATTTCTTTCTATGTTGTCTTAACCACAAGTTTGGAGAAACCACAAATTTTACTAGACTTCTTTTCTCTTTTGGATTCCTATACTCTGGTCATCTTCTATAAATAGAATTATGCAAAATATAGTCTTTTTGACACTTTTCACTTAGCATAATGCTTTTAAGGTTTATTCTTCAGCATCTACTTATGCTTCATTTCTTTTTATTGCAGGATAATATACCATTATATGCATAAGTCACATTTTATTATCCATCCATGAGTTGGCAGCCAGTGCATTCTTTCTACCTGTGCTGGGAACAGGCAAAAAGCACCTTGCCCTAAGTGCTTCCATTTTGACTTCAGACTCCATTTTACCTATAGGGTGAAACAAAGTTCAGAGTCTCAAGCTTTATGGGAGCTGGGAACCTTCCAATAACTGATCCACCTATCTCTAAACTATAGAAATATTCATTATACATCTTTAGTTCTCTAGAAACATTGTGGCTGTGCCTAACAACAGAAAGAACAAATAAATCTGATTGTTTGGACTGAAAAGTTTGCTTTGTTTGTATGTCAGTTCACATTGACAGAACATTTAAGGAAGCTCCTAATCTCTAAATCTTGATTGGTGAATATTGTAACTGTCACGTGGCAACAAATGTTTGCGATTTTGTGCTTACATATTTACTTCAACTGACATTCGGGCTTACAGTTCAGTTCTGGAGTCTGTTCTACAGCTCAGATTGATCAGCCCCCTCCCCTTTCTTTTTTGCTGCCCTACTTTAAATTTTGCCTCTTGTATCTGCTTGGGTTGATTCGAACCTCGGACCACAACACATTTTGTTACCATGAACAATCTTCTTAACATTGTGTTAATGTTTTTGTGTTTTTTTTTTTTTCTAGAGCACCTATGCTAGGTCCTAGAGTAGGTCTACATTCAACTTGAGAAAAGCTGAAATCACTTTCCAAACTCTCTCCTCATTTTACAACACTACCAGGTGGATTCTGATTCTTCCCAGTCCCAAATTGTGTTATAAGCTTTTTGTTTTATATGTACTAGTGGATTTCAAAAGAACTAGGGGTTTTGATTTACATTTTCCAGTAAAAAATGATATTAAACTCTTTTCTAGTTTTAATGCATTTGTATATTTTCAATACAGGGATGGCTATTCAAATTCCTTTTCATTTGCAAGTTCTATTGTATTTTTATTTACTGAGTCATAACAATTATTTATCCATTCTGAAATTGCCTGTCTTGCAGATGTGCTTTTCAGATGTGTACCGGAGCTATGCAGGTGTCATTGTCCTACCTTAAGGATGCCAGTAGTGATGGTTAGTCCTATTTGTCAACCTGATGGGATCTGGAATCAAGTAAATTATAAACATCTGGACACATCTGTGAGGGACTTCTCTTAATCTGATTAATTGAAGTATGAAGACCCATCTTCAATATGAATAGTGCTATACAACATCCTCCCGGGAAAAGGGAGATGGGAGAGAGAAGCTTTGCCAGTTTTCAGTCTCACTGTAAAGTTTGTTTTCCCTGTTCCTGTTGCATTCCCAGCTATTGTCAGAGCCCAGCTTCTCTGGGCTTCCATTGTGGTCTGAGCATCAGCAGCTTTTCAGAAGTCCTTGAGGCTTTCAGAGTCACCTCTGGTAACGCTGAGACACCCACCCGGCCTTTTTAACTGAGAAACTACAAGGTTCTCAGAACTCTTGAGTGTGAGACAGTTTTTGTTAGGCTATATCAATTCTGTTCCTCCTCTAGAGAAACATGACAATACAACTGTTAAGACATAAAAGTACTTTGGTCAGTAAAGTAGTACTTAGCACTACTTAGTAGTCTTTCTTTACCTTTTTATACACTTATTTATCAATTCCTCTATGTATTTATGTGTATGTGTGTGCAAGTCCATGCTCACTTGATTTTCCATATGGACATCTAGTCTCCAAGCATCTCACATAGATATTGAATTATAATTAAATTATAACAATTATGTATAGGCATGCATACACCCAATAATAAAGACATAATTATCAAACATTTAACAAATATTCATTTTTTTTTGCTTACCTAATTTCCTCAAATCTTGTTTTTATTGCTGTTTTGGGACTTAGTCTCACTGTGGAGACTAGGATGACCTTGAACACTTCATCATTTTCCCAACATCATTGTCACTAAGGCTAAGAAAATAGGCATGCGCCATCATGCCTGAGACATTTTAACAACTCTTGCTGGTATTCTCCCAAAATGTTTTTGTTTGTTTTCCTGTGACAAGGAAAATCTAAAAGAAAATGTTTTCAGGAAGTATATTTTAAGAATATATCAGTCAAACATCTCAAGGAAGGCTTCTGTTGTGGAGAATCCTTGTCCTTAAGTTAGCTGACAATACTAAATGCCAAGTGGTAATACATGAAAGTCAGATTTTAGTTTCACTCTGGATAACGTCCCAGATTTTAAAGATTTTAGCATTCCCTTAGTGAAACTCTATTGATTTAAGTCATTTGAACCTAATCAAGGATTCTGTGAACTCTTAGGACCATATACTACATTGCAGTTTTGAGTAGTTAAAGGTCATAAGGGACTACTTACTGTTAATCTCTTTATTTACATGAATATCAATAAAGGGGCTGCCAAGTGTGTGTGTGTGTGTCTGTTTGTGTTTATGTGTGTAGTTTTCACCCAGATGTTCTTTATGCTTTTATTTCTAGTGCTCACAAAGTGAAATATAAATTTAATTTTTATATTTTAGAGTCTAAATCTAAAGTTCATATAAGTGCATGCATTTCCAGAGTTTTTCTTTCATTATTCAATGTGTGAAATAAGAGAGTATAAAATTACAAAGATGTGTACTCTCTGAAATGTTATCAGCACTCTTAGAAAGGTGTCTAGAAGTCTACCCTCACACTGTATTTGCCAAGTGTGATTTGCTTTGGCACAGATTCCAGTGAGCAATATGAACTGTAGTATCGTAGGCAGTTGTACCCCATCCCATTTCCCCTAAGTTTTGTTTAATCACAAACATATTAGGCAGGGATCCTAGAGAATGAATAATTAGGCTCATATTGGCAGTAACAAAAAGAATTTAAAAAGTTATATGGAATTATGTGCAGCTGTTGGAATCTCAGAGACTCCTAAAGAGCAGGGATTTGGGTTTCAACCTGATCAGCAAGAAAGAACTCCCAAATTTATTATTACTAAATACTTAAAGACTGGGCTTCTTACCATGGTGATTCTACTTCTTGGAACAAATTTTCTGTATTAGTTACTGCAGAATATTCCTTTACACTGTTTAAATATATATCACTATGATTGGTTTAATAAATGTATTGACTGGCCAATAGCTGAACAGGAGAAGGTTAGGCAGAAGAGCCAAACTGAGAATACTGGAAGAAGGGCAGAGTCAGGAGTCTCCAGGCAGAAACAAGATGGGCATGGAGTACCAAGAAAAGGAACCAGGTCATGTAGCTAAGCACAGATAAGAAGTATTAGTTATTTTAAATGTAAGAGTTAACTAGTAACAAGCCTGAAATATTTGCTGGGCACTTAATAATTATTATAAGCCTTGGTGTGTTTATTTTGGAGTTACTGGTAGGACAGGAAAACTATATCTACAAGTTGCTGAGACAAAATACTAACAAAGAAGAGTGTAAAGGACCATGGGTTTATTATCTTGGTTCCCAGTTTTAGGTACAGACATCATTGCAGAAAGCATGGAAGTGAGAATGTGAGCCCTCTGGTCACATTATATGTGTGGTCAGGAAGTACCCAGCAATGAAGGCTTCTGCTCCGCTTATGTTCTCTTCTGTATTCAGTCTTGGTATGTTTCTCTTCTTTGGTTAGGCCTCTCTGTCGTACTGTTGGAGGCATTCCAAGAGTTGTATCCCCTAGAGGATTCTACACCCTATCAAGTTATCAAGACTGGTCATCCCAGGATGAACGACCAATCCCACATCAAAAAATCAATGGGGTCTTTAGGTGGAACAAATTTTGGTGGGAGGATTATCTTCACATATCAGTTATGAGGTATTTCAAAAGGTTCTTGAATGATGAAAGTCTGATTTCTAAATTTAATGAATCATCTAATAAATCATAAAACCTCTTCATAATCTGAAATATTGAATGTGTCTATTTGTAGCCTGGGGCAGCACTTTGTTTGTGCATCATGGTCATGCAGTTAGAATCTTCTTAAAATATTCTTTAATATATTGAATAATTAAAATAAAATTTAAAATAAATATTTAAACACTATTGCTTAGCTTTTCCTATATTTCATCTGTTTCCATGTGTGAACTCATGTAGACTCATCTACAGGTACATACACACAACCTCTGAAGTGGGACCTCTGAAGTGTGAAATCTTTATTTTCTTGTCAATTCTCTCACATTTAATTTTTCAAATCAGTCTTTAAAATAAAATAAGTCCCCAAATAACCTGATTGTGTGACGAAAATCAAGTCCTCAGCAGTAGGTAGGTGAGTTTGTAATGATTTTTAATCAGTTTTATCACTAACCAATCTAATTATAAGAAAACAATATGTGGCAAAGAGGTAATGGATGAGTATCAGTGAGCATGCAACAGAAAGCAATAAACTTGTCAACAGGTATAATTTATTGTTTTATTGGGATTTAAGAAACCATTTTAGGATCTATTGTGATAAATAAGTTATTGACTCTGGCCTCTTTAAAATTTAGCTCAAACGTTTTATTTTATTTGTGCTGGCATTCCTCTTGCCTGTAAGGCATGTATAATCTGAAATAATACTGACAGTTGCACCTAGAGGATACAGAAAGAACAGAATAAAACCGAGTTAATAGCAAGAGTACCATACGCTTTATATCACACTAACCCACACTCTCTCACCCGGCACATGCATTTTAACCTCTGATACAACTTTCTTTCCATCTTCCGCTCTTACTCCTGCAAAAAAGAGCATTGTGTCATGACACTAATAGATTTCTTTTTGTGTTTTAAGGGAAGAAATCCTAATCATTATCAATTGAATTTAGATTTTTTCCATATTCTGAAAGAATGTATTTTATAAATGATAGGATCTCTGTCATCTTCAAATCCTTGCAGATCATACTGGCAAGGTCCTGTTGTCTTATGAATATGAATATTATATGTATTGGTTATAGTCAAGGAGATCAGATGGAATTACCTAGGAGGCATCTTTAGGCACAACTGTGAGGGGTTATTTGATCCCTGTGTAAGCCTGTGAGGGAATATTGGGACTAGATGGAAATAAGAGCCACGGGTCCCTGAGCATAGTCCTGGATGATAACAAATAAGAAGCTAACTGAGCGCAAGCATCTGTTGCTCTTCTTCCTGATCATGTGTCATTTGGTCAATTTACCTAAGAAAATGCAATATTGGATTATTAGCTGTTAGCACAATATAACCTATGAAAGTACTGTATCTGACCCTCTATTTTGTTACTGTACCAAGTATCTTAGATAAGCAAGGTAGAAGGAAGTATGTATTTTGGCTTGTGGTTTCAGATGTTTCAGTTTGTGACTGTCTAGTCCATTTTTTAGGCCTATTATTGGGCAGAGCACTTCAGTCAAAGGACATGGTGGAGAAGAGTTTCTTTTTTTAATTATTTTTACTGAGCTATATATTTCTATCCACTCTGCTCTCTTCCACCCCCCTCCCCTTCAACCCTCTCCCATAGGATTAACTAAAAAAAAAAAATCAGTAGCCCTTCTTTACACAGATGATAAATGGGCTGAGATAGAAATCAGAGAAACATCACCCTTCACAATAGCCACAAATAGCATAAAACATCCTGGAGTAACTCTAACCAAACAAGTGGAAGACTTGTACGACAAGAACTTTAAATCTTTGGAGGAGCATTTCTTACATCGTGGTTTCTAGGAAGATGGCAGAGTAACATAAGAATATATAGCAGACAAGATAAGCACTTCTAGGCCATGCTTCTGAGAACTACTTCATTAAACCAGAACTGACTCCTATTTTCTTTGAACTTCCAATAGTATCATCACATTATCAGTATATCAATGAAGCAAAGCCCTAATTATACGAATGCGCTCACAGTTCAGCTGGGTGGATTCATCAGCTGCTTACTATGCTTTCAATAGGCTCTCAGGTTGGGGAGCTATATCTATAATAATTAGATGGTCTCGATGAGGGAGGCCCACAAATCTATTGAAGCCAATTTTGTTGTGGGATATAATGATATCTTTTTTTTTTTATAATAGAGACACCAATAGTATACTCTTTACTTGACAGTGTAATGTGGTCATTTGACAGATTGGTGTGGCTGCTTGGCCTCCATAAGTATCCAGGTTTTCTTACCACTGGCAGGGGAAAGACTATAACCAAAAGAAATTTGGGGAGAAAAGAGTTAATTTAATTTATTGGGGTAATTAACTGGAGAAGTCAAGGCAAGAACTTTAAAAAGGGCAGGAGCTTGGAGGCAAGAACTCATGAAGAGGCCTTGGAGGAGTCCTGCTTACTGGTGTGCTCCTTATGGCTTTCTTCGTCTGTTTTCTTATCAACTCAGGATTACCTGCTCAGAGGCTGTACTACCCATACTACAATGGGCCCTTTCACATCATTAATCAAAAGAATACCTCACAGATTTGTCTACAGCCTAACCTGATAGAGGTGTTTTCTCTATTTGGTTCCCCCTTTTCAGAAAGCTCTAGTTAGTGTCAAATTGATAGCTGACAAATGAAAAAAAAAGAAGAAGAGAGAGAGAAAGAGAGAGTGAGCAACGAAAGAAAAACTAGTAAGTGTTATAACATCACACTGGAGATATAGTCAGCCTGATACAATCAGGGCTCTTCTCTTTGTGAAGATCACAGATTAACTGGAGAGACAAATTTTACGAACTTAATTGCACAGAAAGTTTGAGGCATTTCCAAAACAGCATTTTAAAAGAAATTGGTCACTCAGTGTATAAAGATATTTCCAGGAAATATCTTGGAAAGGGCAAATAATGTAATCAGAACAGTCTATGTGCAAATAGGTAGCAGTACCTAACAAGGTGACCATGAAAAATGAGTTGGGCTGTAGAGCCTGTGTAAATAGAATGTTGAAAATAGCTCTCAGAAATTGACTTTTGTAAGTGATACATGGTCATAGCAAAGACTTCATGATCTGCCTTAATCAAATAAAAGAGTTATGATTTCTATACTATGAGCCTCTATGCATAGATCTGGCCTTTAATCCCAGCACTCGGGAGGCAGAGGCAGGCGGATCTCTCTGAGTTCG
>NC_022009.1:73436798-73445012 GCF_000317375.1 Microtus ochrogaster
AAGCTATCTCTACCATGAATGTTGGGGTACAGAGGCAAGTGTACTTAAGAGACTAGGTAGGAGACCATTTCAGTAGCAGGTAGGCAGTGTAAAAATGAGTGGTAGCAGAACACGGTGCACGGATGGTTCCTGCAGGCAGAAGCAAAGAGGAATCAAATGTCTTCATTTGTCGAACACGAGCCAAGCTTTTTTCTCCTCTTTTCTGCGAGTCTCCTATTAGATACAAATCTTGGTAGTGGCATTTCATCTAAAATCTACAAGATAAAGTCACTTCTGTGCTTCTTAATTTTCTCAGTCAATCATCACCCCAGTTCTAAACAATGAAGAGACAGACTGAGTGAAGAGCCAGGATTGTCCTTAATGGAGAAATAGAAATGTGAGTCCTTTATATTCTTGTCACACAAGGTAACCCCTGGATTTCTCATTTCTTGAGCAAATGAATATATTGTATACCTCTTGACTCCAAAGTTATACCAGTCTCATTTGAATTCTGAGCTGCTGACACTAGATGTTTGACTTTGGGCGAGTCAGGCAATTTTCTGTCCTCGGTGGAGTTATTAATAGCTACCACAGGGGGATGATGAAAGGGTTATGTGGATAACAGTAAAAAGGTTTTGGTGTGAATGACACATGCTAAGCTTGCAACAAAAGCTTGCTCCCTTTGAATAAGATCCTGGTTTTTATAATAAAAATTTTTGTGATTGATTTTAGTAGATGTACATTTGTTTAGTATACGAACCAAGTTAAGAGTTTGTTCAGAGGTCAGATACTTACACGTTTGGTCTTTACTTGTGTGATGGTGATAGTATAAATAATTTAAAAAGGTTAATACTGAAATAGCAGACAAATTTACAACAGATTTTTGGTTGATTGCTAATCATCATTCATATATGATATGGGATTATTTTAAAGAAGCATTTTCTCTTGTCTTATTACAATCCTTTATGCTGACACTTCCTATGAATATGATTTCTATTAATATCATACATTACTATTATTTAATCTTTTCACTTTCCATAACTAAAACCTGCTTCATGTGTTGACTGACTTTCACTTGCCTTTGCATCCTTAGTAACTACCTGTGAAAGTGAGTCCTATTAATGTGACATCATCACGGAGATTATTCAAAACAATTTTAGTTGGTGTTTACCTTTGCTTCAAGGAAGACAGCTAACTAATTTTAGTGTCTGCGTGACCTGAACTAGCACAATTTCCAGATGCTTTGTATTCATTACTTTATATACAAAAGCAAAACAACAGTGACATGCTGAGTCTAAAATAAAGAAGAAACCTTAAGCCTTTGAAAGTCATTTTACTGTGTTAAAAGTTACTTCCCCTCAATAAACTGTTTACTAGGATAACTAATTCAGTATATAACAGGGGTAACTTTATAAATCAAGATATATGTAACTCTTAAGGAACCATAGTTTGTGCCAAGGTAACTCCAGGTATCATTGGGCCAAATAGACTAATCACATCAATTTACTAAAAGAATTAATGTAATGTGAAATTAGTAAAATATGTAATGAGATAAGGGACAGGAACTGAAAAATAGGGCAAACTTTATATTCTGATTATACTTGAGGAGGTGTAATATCATTTGAAAATAGGTTGCTAAGTTAAAACACATATTTTAAATTATGTTTTAGAAATATATTTATAGAAAAATTCCTTTAAGGAAACAACGAAATATACTATGCCAACAATGAACAGATAACATGATAGCTTTATATTAATCCTAAAGCTAAAATTTATCAGTTGTTTTTTCAGAATTAAATCAAAACATTTAGTTGAGGTTGGAGAGTGACAAGAGATGATCAAAGAGACAGACTATCATTGCTTTTATATGAAAGATTCATCAGTCTATATAAGTTATAAAATCACTACTTACCACATTTCACCTAACTCGAGTAATGTTGGTGAGATCTCTTTACTCGTTCCTCAATGGCTACATCATTCATAATTGTCTTTAGGAGAAGAACTTTGCTCTTCTGTTTTATATAATGCTTACTCTCTATTGTTTTAGATACTGCGCTATATTATATATTGAAAGTGATTCCTGAAAATAGATTTTCATTCAGTATCAAATATATTTTAAGTCTCTCAAGGTATCATGCTCATGTTATTTACATGAATGCCATCTGATTGCCAACATTTGGTGAAACTACAGATATATTTTACGTTAATTTCTAGTTTGATTCTACTACAATCTGTAAACAAGATTTTCATGATTTTTCACGCTTTTAAAAATCAAGGTGATTTTTTTTCCTCAAACACAGTTTATCCTCTAGACCTTTCCGTATGAACTTTAGAAGATTCAGCTGATTTTGAAGAAAGGATCTGCAGTGTCAATCAGATGGAGGATGATAGTTCACCCAGTCCTTATTGGCTTTCTGCCCGCTTCATATAGTAGTCACACATGATGAGAAAATTTTAACCATCAGCTATGTTTATGAACTTGCTTAAACTTCCTCCCCTGTGGCTGGTCTTTCTTTTGACAAACAGCTCCCAAATAATGACATGGAAACTTCTTATTAAGTTTGAAAACTTGGTCTTAACTTAGGCTTGTTCCCAACTTGTTCTTACAACATAAATTAACTTCTTTATATTAATCTACATTGTGCCATGTGTCTTATTACCTCTCCTCAGTGCCATACATCCTACTTTCTTTGTGTCTGGCTGAAGAGTCCCTGTCTCTCAGATTCTTCTCCCAACTTCCTCTCTATCCCCAAAGGTCTAGCCTACACTCCCCTGTCTAGTTCTTGGTCATGGCACACTTAATTAAGCTCATCGGAAGGTGCCTTATGCAGGGGAGGAAGTACAGGCACATCTTCACATAGTGTGATCAAATATCCTGCAACACTTGCTTCAGTTCTATGAATATTTGCTCTTGCATTTTGATGTCTTGTAGGGAGACACAATACCCCGCAATATTGCTGTGCTTCCTTGAAACGATTCCCTTAGTGTTATGTTGTGTCCCTTTTTATGACTTCATTTTACTTATTCTGCAGTCTGTTTTGTATGAGATTACTATTTCTCTTTCAGGTTTCTTTGGAATATCTAGTCTGCTCCTGGTTTTACATTGTTCTTGCCAGAATCTCTGTATTTAAAATGGTCTTCTCCCCCCACCCCAGGGAGGGTGAAAGGGGAGGAAAGGGGGAGAAGGGGAGGAAGGAGGAGAAAAAGAGGAAATGGTATGCTCAGGAAGGTGGAAGGACAGTGACAGAGAGAAAGGAAAAAGATATCTTGATTGAGGAAGCCAATAAAGGGCTAGTGAGAAAGATAGCACTAGGGAAATTCCCAGGAATCCTCAAGAATGACTCCACGCTAAAACTCTAAGCAACAGTGGAGAGGACACGTATACTGGTTTTTCCCGTAATTATATTGATGACTACCTTAATTGTCATCATAGAACCTTCAACCAGCAACTGATGGAAGCAGATACAGAGATATACAATGAAGCACTGGGCCGAGCTACCTGAGACCAGCCTAAGAGAGGGAGAAACAATAATATGAACAAAGGGGTCAAGACCATGATGATGATACCCACAGAAACAGCTGATCTGAGCTATGACAGCTCACTGACTCTGGACAGGCAGGGGGTGAACCTGCATAGGACCAAATTAGGCCCACTGAACATAGGTAACAGTTGTAAATCTTGGGCTGTCTGTGGAGCCACTGACATCGAGAAGCACATTCTTTCTGGAGGGATACTGCATTCAGCCTAGATATAGGGAGGAGGGCTTTGGTCTTACCTCGAAGTGAAGTGTCAGACTTTGTTGACTCCCCATGGGAAGCCTTACCCTTTCTGAGGAGTGGATGGGGAGGTTGGAAGCATGAGGAGGAGAGGGAATGGGAATGGAGACAGTTATGTAAAATGAGAAAAGGTTGCATTAAAAATCTTAATAAAAAACAATAAATAAAAATAAATGGTCTTATTTTAGATGGCAATGATTGGCTTTTCTTTTGTCTATTGAGACTATATTGTAGTTGATATGTTTGTAACAATCTCATTTAAAGTCATGACAGATAAAATATAATTATTCTCTACCATGTTCTATAATTTTTATTCATTGTGAGGGGATTATTTTGCTAGCGTCTCTCATTTTGAGGGTTTTTAGCAATTAATTGTTTTTATTAGTAATATATTTTATAAGTACTAATTGCTTGCTTTGGAGATTGTAAGTTGGAGTTTAGGTACAGATAATTGATAACTAATACCTTGCTTTTAGTCATTTTCATTCAGCCACAAATAATAATCTCTCAACATTTGTTTTAAATAAAGGTGATTTAGATATCCAAACTTAGGAAAAGAAAATTAAGATGTCTTAATTTCAGCTTTTCCTTCAGTGTTCCATCCTTCCTTTTTTTCTCTCTTCCTTCCTCATCTCTATTTTCTTTTGATGCAAATTTCTGATCTGATTATATTCTTCCCCAAATAGATCAACTCTTCTTATAAGCAGGTCAGTGGGGAATACTACTTTATTATTATTATAGGGAAGGGCATCTCTTCAAACGTGTTGTCTTGGACTTTGGTTTCTATTGTTTCTATATGAACACATCCATGTGACATCTTGGCTGTGGATCAATTCGATGGTCTCTGTTTTCTCAATTTTGTAGTTTGATGCTCATGATTCATTTAGAAATTTCACACCTATATTTTTTAAAGAATTTTTTAGATTTCTTATGCTCAGTTCTCTCTTCTTTCAACATTTTAAATACTTGAATATTCAATCTTCTGAATTTTGCTCAAAGCTTTGCTTCTTCCTTTTTTCTTACTTTCTTTATCTTTACTGTTGGAAGTTTCTGTTGATAATATTTTCTTTTTGTGATGCTGATATTGAACATACACAAATACACCATGTAATTCTCAGCTATTGTACTATGGCCCCTGATCAGTATGCTGAACTGTTATTTCAAGTGTACTGTTGGATTCCTCACAATAGTCCTTTGTAACAGGCTTTATTTTATTTACAATATTTCCTTTGGATCTTTCATTTTTCACAGATCTGTGTATATTTTCTGGTTTTCTTGAAGATTTTCTTTTTTTCTATTATTTTCCATCAGAAGCTTTAGTGCTTTTCTTTTATCACCATTGTCTTATATTCCCTTATATTGTTATGCTAGCATAAGTGGAGATTGCTCACAGTTTCAGAGGTTTTGTCCATTATTATTATAGCATGAAGCATGGCAGCATGCAGGCAAACCTGGTGCTGGAGAAGTAGCTGAGGAGTCTAGATCTGAATCTACAAGCAATAGGAAAAGAGACACTGGGCCTGACTTGGGCTTTTGATACTCTACCCCAATGACATGCTTTCTCCAACAATAAAGTATGGGGAATACGAGGCATCTTGTAAGTCTATTCTTGTAATACCATTTTCAATCTCCTTAGTAGGACTTTCTGGCTGGCGATGTGAACACTGTGAGCCCTCACTACTTTGCTTACCACCTGTTTCTGTGATTGCTCCCCAGCAGCAAATCGATACTTGTTACTTGAAAATGTTTCCATTTGTTTAATCATCCCCAAAGCTACACTCTTCTAATGTCAAATTGTTGGGGGTATAGTATAATACAGGCTTAGCTCTTAACTGAATTAGTTAGATGAATCTGTAATGATTCAGAAAAAAAAATAGATTTTGTTTTCTGTCAAGTCCGAGTGAGGAAATCAAAACATTTAATTCAGTGTATTATTAGGACCCAAACTCTTTTATTGTTTTATTCTATTAATGTTTAATTCCAAAAAACAATGGTTGTGTTTCCATCAAGCAGAAATATTTGAAAATTCACTGGTGGAAAGCTATTAAAAGTTGTGGTTATTTCTTTCATAAGTTATAGTATTTTGAATGAAAATGACCCCCATCATTTTCTAGGGAGTGGCAGCATTAGGAGGTATAGTATTAATGTAGTAGGCTTGATCTTGTTGGAGGAAGTATGTGACTAGGGATGATCTGATGTTTCAGATGCTAAAGCCAGTGATGTTTCAGATGCTAAAGCCAGGTCCAGTGTGACTTTTTCTTTCTGCTGTCTGCTGATCAAGATATGGAGAGCTCTCATCTACCTGTCCAGTACCACATCTACCTGCCTGCTGCTATGCTTCCCACCATGATGACAGTGGACTAAACCTCTGAAACTGTAAGCTTTTAAATATTAAATATTTTCCTATATAAGAGTTGCTGTGGTCATAGTGTTGCTTCACAGCAACAGAAATCCAAAATAAGAAGAAGTATTTTGAATAATACCTCAATTTTGAAAAAATGTATATGTGTTTTATATATTTAGCAATGTAATCAAACATGTCTTATGATTTGTACTAAAAAGTTAAATTACCAAGCTGCCAAACATTTTTTTCAGTGTGCCCACAAAATATTGCTCTCACTGTATAAATGTTAGCATTTTACAGACTTTCACATGAAAACAAAACAAAACAAAAACAAAAACTAATACTGAGAGATCATCCACAATAAGTTTCAATTTGGACTGATCATGATTTCTTTTACTTTCAATAAAACTTACATATGATAATTTGTTTTGTTTAAAATGTACTTTTATAATGACAGGTCACATAAATAGTTATAACATCCTTTGTTATTGCTTTCATATTGTATTATCTATTTTCATATTTTATTAAAAATAAAGATGGTGGTGACACACACCTTTAATTCCAGTGCCCAGGAAGTTGAGGCAGTAGGAGCTCTGAGTACAGGGCCAGCCTGTTCTACACAGTGAGTTCCAGGACAGTCAGAGATATGTAGAGAATCCCTGTCTTGAAAAAAATAAATACATAAATAAAATAAAATACCTAAATTCTATAATGACTCTAATGACTAAAGAGTAATAGTAATATTTCTATTTTATGTGGAAGGAAGATAGAATTTATGAAAACTTTTAGATTTTGTTGAAAAGTAGATAATTAGTGAAAGATCTTAAGGTCCCTTTTAATTAAGAAACTTGTTTGAATGGTTGCTATATTATATCCTTTTCAAAGTATATTTGATAAATAAAATATATAATAAAGAGATATAAATAAGACAATAGAAAAAATATTTCCACAACTTTTGACTCTGTGAGGTCATTCAGAAGCCAGGTGCCAAAGGTACTGCATAAAAAATAATAACAACAGTAAAAATATGGAATTACAGTCCTTATGGTTTGACATGAAGATAATTTCCTTTTTATTCCTTTAAGACTGCTACGTTACAAAATATGTTCAATAAAATAATATTGGAGTTTATATTTCTTACATTATAAAAGTTATGTAGAAAGACACTTGTTGAGAAGTCAGCGATAGAGTTACTATAATTGGCCATCATTTCTTCATGACAGTTTATATCTAGGGGTTATATATTTATATTTTATAATTATATTATATATAATATAAACAGTAAAATAAATTTATAATATAAATATAATACCATATAATATGTCGTGCACCGTTTCTGCGCTCTGTGCACTGGCACCCAGTTCGCGACCATCTGTCAAGGGAGGTGGAAGTTAAAATACACAGACACACACAGAAGAAAGACAGCGACATGGGCCATCCTTGAATTCCCCAAGAATGCCCCCTTATTGTGTTCAGGGGCAGATTATATAGAGATAGCCACGCCCCAGCCAAACCCACCAGAAACCACTCTCCTGCCATCAGGAACTCCTGAAGGTCTCCTCAGAGCAGCTGTAGGTACTCAAATCAGGGGATTACAAGAAATTCAGGATCTGGGCTCTCACTGCTCCCAACAATATTTATACTTTATATTCATATCTAAGGTTCTATATTTATGTCTAGTTTATATCTAGGCTGAAGATACTGGCATGAGAATAAAGAGGGACGGGGATGCACCAGAAAGACCATAGAAAGATGATCAGGATGAGACAGCTGAGATCCACCATCACCAAAGCCAGAGGTCAGGTCAGTTAATATTTTTCCATAAATTTGCAAACCCAGATTTACCTATCTGTCCACAATAAATGGTGATGACAATGAATATCCAGGATTTCTCCCCCTCTTAATATAGGATGTTTTTCATCCTATAAAGAAACACGTGATCTATTATGAAATAAGAGTCTGGAATTTTCTCTCGACCCTACACAGCACAAATTGTCTTCCCCAAGTCTTGATTATATTTCTCTTTTTTTTTCCATATTGCTCTCAGGGCAGTGTCTACTCTCTATTCAGCAACTTTGAGTCTCATTCTATTATCAACTGCTTAAACACTGCAG
>NC_022009.1:73445382-73450889 GCF_000317375.1 Microtus ochrogaster
TGTGTGTGCGTTCCTAAAAGACATAAATCAGGCCTGTTCTATCTGTATACTGCTAATTGTATACATGTGATTTCAGGGTTGTTTGTTACTAGATAGCCAATTGGTACGCTCTTCCTGAGAAGACTATTTCTCCCATTCTTAGGGTAGATTATTAAATCTACTTTTAAACCAAAAGAGCAACTACTAGTCTCAAATGTTTTGTATGGGTATGGATTTTTGTATATTGATAGAAAACAGGTTATTTTTGTTATACTGGATAGATATTTCAGCCCTTTTGGATACAGGAAAAAAGACAGGTAAGAAGCAACTGTCTGCTCCTCCTCTGATTCTCTGATCTTCTGATTTTCCGCTGGATATATGACTAGCATTTTTTTATTTATTAAGATTAATTAGATTAACTCATTATATTAACCCTTCGGGATTGAACCCCCACCCCAGCCTTTCCCCACCAATGTTAGCATGTCTATTGCTATCATAGTTCTTTATGTATGTTCAGGCAACCTTGCTGATGAGACTTCATGAGTATAGCTTCTGGCATTTCCAGAAGCTGTAGCTTCTTTAACATGTCTACCTCACCTAGAATCCCTTTCTGTCCCCTTTTTTGTTTCATATTTCACCAGGAAATTATCACCATAAGTTTTAATTCCTTCATTTGTTCTTTACAGATCGTATCTTGGAAGTAACCAGTACTGACAGATTTGTGCAGCGTCTTTGTGTATCTATTACCTGTTTTCTGTTATATAGGCAAATGCTTATTGAACCATCCTAAAAGTTTATCATGAGGTGTGGGGCTGGAAAGATGAAATGATAAAATGTTCTCATTGCTTTGGTTTTTAGGATAGTTCTAAGGAAACACAATGCAATCTTTTCAATCAGTCCTTCCTATCCTTGTAGTGTGTATGTGGTTTGGTGCTTGACTTCAGCTCTACCTAGAGCATCTTTTGTCTAGCTGTACATGCGTAGGCAGAGTTCTGAAAGGAAGCTGAGAACTCTATTTCCTGAATACCACAGAAGTCTTTATGATCTGTTACAACTGGAGTTAATCATCAAGATATAATTATTATTCAAACCACTATAAAACTGTTTATATTTTAATGATGATGGAATTCTAAAGTTATTATTATTTGTAAAAGACATCACAGCTATAATGAGCTCAAATTAAACTGCCCATTTGTTAACATCTTAGCCAAAAGTCACACTTGGATGTATTTGACTCTTCTTAATGAGCAGTAGATGATGGAATAAACCCCTGCAAAGATTATTTCTTAGTATAATTTAGTGCAGAGCCTGTTATAAATCATTAGGAATGGTTCTGTGATTATAGCATTTGTTTTTATATAGCTGCAACATTTAAATTAAAGGGAGGAGGTCTGTGGAAACAGAGGAATAAATTCCTTATTAATGCTTAGGTTCTGGAGGAATAAAGAATGAAAGAAAAAGCAACTCCTTGCTCAAGTGAATTGTGGTGCTGTAGTTTCTACTATGTGGCTTTGTGAGATGCGAAAAGATGGAACAACTTACTGCAATTTGATATATGGGAACTCCCCACGTAGCATAAATAAAAAAAAGTATTTTTAAAATAACACTTTTCTAATGCACATCTAACTTAGCTTCTTGTTCCACAGTGGCAAGAACCTTTTAACAATGGTGTATTTCATAACTATTTTTAATGTTCCTGTATTTTGAATTTATTTTTTCTTCTAAAAAGATGTGTGTGAATAGATTTATATCTGGAACCATAATTACTGTAAACAATCAGCAAAGCTTCAACCCTTCTAGATGATAACTAGGGAACTGAATTAAAAATCAGTTGTACCAGCAAAAGAAAGAGTTCTAGGAAACCTAAGAGTTTGAAGATGAAAGACAATTTTAAATCAAGTATGTTCCTCTTACTTTCACACAGTATTTGTTGGAAAAAGATAGCTAACTTAAATAAGTTTGGGAAAATAGCTAAAAGTAATTATTTAACATATTACAAAAACAAAAGTCAACTATACTTTACACATGTTTATCACCCATTTTTCAAATTAAAGAAAGACTTTAAAATAGAGAAAAGCATTAAAAGTCAATTATATAAGCGAATATTTTCATATTTTAAATTGAAATATTATTTACCAAGTTTAATTACTACCAGCTGGAATGAATGTCATTTTAATAGTTTGCAGAGCAGACCCATATCTAACAACCAGGAACCCGTGACCTCATATTTCATCTCTAATTAGTTGTGTGGCTTTCCCCAAATTAAATAGCTTCCTAACCCAGGCATATATTTAATATATTATATAGACATAGATATTACACATAAAATACTAATCTAATACTAACATATATCACATACACAGAATTTATATAAAATAACTTGGTACACATATAAATTGTGCTATTGTCACCAATGTATACTACATATATTTATATTAGTGTTTCTTGAATTCTGTAGTCTCTTCTAGTTCTGACTTTCTAACTAACCCAGTTCTGTTCTATGGTAGCAATTTAATGAGACACATTACCTTCTCAGGCCTCTAAGGAACAATTTCCTCAGCACTCAAACACTGTTTCAGCCACTGTCTCTCCTATATCTGAGTGTGTTTTGCCCCAGGGAAAAAGGAACCATGAGTTCTATGATGACCGTATGTATTTTCTCATTTCTTTCAGTTTTATTTAAGGGAGGAAAGTGGCATTGTAACTCCAGTGAATTTATTTCTTCTTACTTTAAATTCTAAGAAATGCTTGGAAATATATTCCCAATGTCAATGATTAGGATGTCCTATGCAGACCAATTAACTAAATGACATTCAAAAACCTGTTCAGGGCAAAGAGAAGGATAGTGTAGCTTTCCAGTGAGTCATTTTATACATTTAGGGAAAAAATGGTAGCTTATATAGTAGGTATTTGTGGAGCATACCAGACAAGGTGAATGTTCCTCAGCTATGAACATTCCTAGTCTAGAAGGGGGAGGGATAGCAGTCTTAAAAGTTATGGGGCCCATTAAAATAACTAAATGTGCTGTAAACATACATGCCAAAATTTTGGAGACAAGACTTGAAAGACTTATGAATAAATTAATACATAGGGACCAAGTTGGATTTATGAGGCATGAAATAATTACAGACAGTTTGAAGAAGGGTTTTATGTTAATGCAAATTGATAATGATACTCAGACTCTAGTGTTTGCAAATTCTGTTAATACCCAGGAAGTGTGTAATAGAATGGAATAGAAATAACTAAGCAAATATTAAATCATGTAGGTTATAAGACATCTTGGTTTTGAACATGAAGTTTCCTGCTCAAGGAGTCAGAGATGGAATATGGAGAGCAGAGGAATGAATGGAAATTTTTCTCACTGACACATGGGAATTTAAACAAGACAACTGCTTTCTGCTGCTTGCAGATTGGCTACATTGTGGATGTGCATGTGTGTGTGTGTGCGCGCGTGTGTGCACATGTGTGCATGTGTGTGCGTGCATGTACATGTGTGTGAGTGAGTTTTCTCAATACAGAGCACCAATGACAAAACTACACAGGTTTTAACATGCTAGACAAGTGATCTACCACTGAGGTTTATCTTCAACACCTTTTCTCTTTTGAGATGGTTTCTCTGTAAAACCGAGGTGGCTTTAGACTCTACACTCCATGTATATTGGGTATGTGTTGGTAGCCACTATTTATATTATATTATATTTGTTTTACTATTTTTTGGGTTTGTTGTGATTAGAGAATGACATATCACTGGGATGACCTGTCTAATGAAATATCTTGTCAATCACACCTCTGTGAAATAATTTATTCACTGTAGCTTTTAATTGCCAGAGGCAGTGTAGTCTCACCTAAATGCACAAAAAGAAATATTAAGTTAGATGTATGCAATCTGTTTGACAAAAGAAATGAACATGTCAAATTTTAGAAATTAAAAATAATTTAGAAGAGCAACTTTCCTACAAAACAACCAAGTTAGGGTTATAATATTACATCAGTAAATTTCAAGATGTAAAAATGTTATACCTGGCTGGGCGTTTGTAGCACATGCCTTTAATCTCAGCACTCGGGATGCAGAGGCTGGTGTATTTTTGTGAGTTTGAGGCCAGCCTGGTCTATGATAGCTAGTTCCAGTACAGGCCCCAAAGCTACAGAAAAACCCTGTCTCAAACCCCTCCCTTCACAAAGAAAGAATGTTATACCAAAGTTCAAAGTCCGGACTCTCAAAGACCATCAAAAGACCAGATCCAATGCAATAGCAAAGAGTCTTTTAATTATGAGTTCGAATCTGGGTCTCTCATTAGTCCAGTGATGAGCAGCAGTGGGGCAGGGTATATATTGGGGGCTAGGCAAGGGGTTGTCTAGGGAGCTATAGCCTGCATAGGAAGAGACTCAGGATTGGTGTAATGCCAAACTGAGGACACCTGTCTTTTGTTAATTGGTTAGTTTGCAGTTGCAGAGAGGTTGCTACCTTTTGGGCAGTTGCTGTGATTACTACACTCCACCTTTTCAGAAAAGCAAATGCAGAGCCTATTTGCTTAGCCTCTGATTTTTTCTTTATCATATGTGGTGGAGTATCTCGTGTATTTTTTGTGGGTTATTTTTAACGTAGTGCAAGATGGGGCAAGGTCGGGCGCACAGCACACCCTGCTGCGTCAAGGACCTACATCCTGCAGGGTCTTTTTTGCAGCCTCTCATGGCATCACAATGTCAAAGCAAGGGCACTGGTGAGGGTCTGGATCCTTCAAGGAAAATAGATCCCCAACAGCCCACAATACAAATAACAAAACAATGTACAGAAATCTATTCAATAAGCACACAAAGATAAACAAATCCCAATGCCAAGCTTACACACACACATGAGGGGTATCAAAATTTCAGAAGATTAAAACAACAAGAACTTAAAAGAAACCAAATAAGCAAAGCAATAAAATTTGTATTAAATAAAAGTGTAGTAGTGAAGATTTATCACCAGCAGTTGTGAAAAAAATGCTAAAATATAATTTCTAATACATATTTCATGCATTGAAAATTATCTTTTAAAATGAGGGAGACAAGTCTTTATCAGATAAGTAGACTAATTAAATTTATCCATTAATGAAAGAAGAAAAATAATCCAATAAAAAAGATTGAGATATGACTAGTTAGTGATGGCCATCACTGATGTTTCTACAAGGAAGTCATATTTGTGATGTCTTCACAAAGAATAGATTTAAAAAGTGCACTAGGTATTGTGATAGCTAGATTTAATTTTCTACTTGACACAATCTAGAACCATCTGGGAAGAGTCTCAGTGAAGGATTGTCTACATTGGGCTATCCTGTAGGGAAGTCTAAAGGGGATTACCTAAATTAATTGATGTGAGAAGATTCAATCTTCTCTCTGCAGCACCATTTCTTGGGTCTTGAAATGTAGACAGTCCGGTGCTCCAATGTAGGACTCTGTTTCTGTCTCCTTTCATCGCCTGATGAAAGTTAATATCCAGGAGGATGGCTATATGTTTTTCATTGGGTTCACCTTCTTATTTAGCTTCT
>NC_022009.1:73451372-73486537 GCF_000317375.1 Microtus ochrogaster
GAAAGAAATGTAGACACATAAAAAAATTGAGCTGACCACAAGTAAGAAAGAAAGTAAACATATATACAATTATTTCTGTTTGCTAGTGACTGTGCAGATAATGTGACCAGCTGCTTCTGGCTTCTGCCATTGTGAGTTCGGTGAAATTGTGGAGTATAACTTAGAATTGTAAGCAGAATAAAACCTTTTTTATTTTGCTTTTGACAAGATATTTTATCACAGTAATAGAAATAAAATCACAAGAAATAAGAAGTGGTAATTATATTAATATAATTATGATGTCTAAGTTATAGAATATTAAGGAATGAAAGAGAAAAATTGTTTAATAATATTTAAGTCCAGTGCTGAAGTGGAAATTTAAAATTCTAATTCCAAAAGAAGGGATAAAGTATAATACTTAAGGTTTAATTTATATTTTATATTTAATTATTTTTATTTTACATATTGACCACAGTTCCCCCTCCCTCCTTTCCTCCTGCTTCTTCCCCTTCCCTCCACCCAAGCCCCATCCACTCCTCAGAAAGGGTAAGGTCTTTTATGGGGAGTCAACAAAGTCTAGCCTATTAAATTGAAGAAGGATTATGTCCTGTCCCCCTGTATTGGGGCCAGTATTGGGGCTGAGCAAAGTATTTAACCCTAACCCTAATCTTAAACTCTAACCCTAACTGCTAAACCTAACCCTTTTGAAAATCATTAAAAAAAATAAGTAAAATACATAACTTCTAACTACTAAAAAAAAATAAACCAGGAAAAATAACTAGAAAATAATAGTATTTTAATAGGCACAAGTTAGTAGAAATGTAATTGAAGAAAATAAATGGAGAAAAATATAACAAAATTGTTAGGTGAAAATAGATTCCAGTATATCTGTAATATGTAATATCAGTATATCAGTGGCTAAAATATGTAAGATAATAAAGTTATGTAAGTAAGGAGATTATAAGATTGCATAAGTAAAAACTCATAGAAAATACATTCACCAAAAAAGGAAAATCATAAAAATTGTAAATTATATAAAAAGACAACAGTATCAGGAAATGAACGTATAATGGAAAACACAGCACAAAGTTATGAATGAAAATATATCTGTGATACATAAGTGAATTGAGTAGATTTTTTTTCTATGCATGGATGTTTTGACTGAATGTATGTCTTTACACCACATGCATATAGTGCTTGCAAAGGACCCAAGTGTCCGTCAGATCCCCTAGACCTGGAGTTAGAGAAGGATGTGAGCCTCCAAGTTGATGCCGAGAATGAACTCAGGCACCCCAGCTGCACCCCGGCTGCCTGGCTAGCTTATGCCCCAAAATAATTACACGGACACTGTATTCTTTTGTTTTTTGTTTGTTTGTTTTTTTGATTTTTCAAGACAGGGTTTCTCTGTGGCTTTGGAGCCTGTCTTTTAAGCACTGCTTGGCCCATTTCTATCTAGCCTCTTTTAGGCTAACTCTCACACCTGGACTAGCCCATCTCTAATAATCTGCTATAGCCCACAAGGTGCGCTTACTGGAAAGATTCTAGCCTAAGTCCATCCTGGGTCAGAGCTTCATCACGTGTGCCTCAGAGAGCAGAGCTCTCGCCTCTGCCCGCAAGAGTAGAGCATCGTGTCTCTCTGAGGCCTCTGTCCCCGAGAGGAGAGCTGTCGAGTCTGACCTCACTTCCTCTTCCTCCCAGCATTCTGTTCTGTTTACTCCTCCCAGCTATGTTTTAACCTATCAGGGCAAGCAGCTTCTTTATTAAATTAACTAATGACCTTCCTCCATCAAACTAGTGTCCAGTTACCCTTTAAAATTGCAAGGAGATCAAATTTTGGAAATTGATAAATTATTCACATAATAGGGAAGCAGTCTAGACGTATTTCTAAGAACACACACACGCTTTCCATAAAGCAAATATGGTGAAAGTATTACCAATAGTTCATTTAGTAAACATTAGCTGAATGTTTCATTTGCCAGTACTGGTAGCGATTATGAGCAATTAGAACAAAATAAGAATTCCTTAACTTCGCTCCTTAGGAAGGGCATGGAGTGAAAAGATGAGCCATAAACTTAACATCAAGAAAGAGCAATGGTGCTAAAAATAGTTACAGAGCAGAGGTAAAGCGTGAGATAGGGATGTGAGCAGGGTTCCAGTACTGGACACCATGGATAAAGAAGTCTGTGCCAAGAAGATGATCTTAACATTGCGCACAGTAGGAATTAAGAGAAGCTGGGTGGCTCTGAGAAAAGCATTCAGGCACTGGGAAGTAGTACAGATTTGTTAAGTGTGAGTATTTTTTTTATTAGGATGTATTTGTACAGCTTTATGGAGTACACTGCAATGACTCAGACATAAGAAAGAATCAAATCATAGGAATAAGCATTTCCTTTCTTTCAACATTACTCATTTTTATGTGTTGAGCGTTTTTACTTGGTTGTTTTGAAATACATTCAATTGCTTTATTCTATTACTCCCCTACTGTGTTGAAGAACTGATCCACCATTCTCAGCGTTTTGATGTATTTCATTGAGCTTCTCGTCCCCAAGCCAGATCATCTCTGTGTCTAGTGCTGACAATTCCATTCAGTTCTTCTAAAAGTCTAACCTGCTAGTTTTCAAAGAAGAGTGAGACTATGTGGGTATTGATCTGTCTTTCCAGGTCTGGTTTGTTTCAGTTAACCTAATGACCTTGATTTCTGTCCATGTTGCTGCAGAGAAAGGATTCCTTTATTTTGTTATAGCTGGATAATATTACATTGTGTGACTAAGCTACATTTTCTTCATTCACCCACTGAAAGAGTCTGGGTTGATTTCATGCTATTATAATTATGAATAGTGCTGCAATAAATATGGAAATATTGGTATCTTTTTGTTTCAATCATTTTTATTCTCCTTGGAGGTAGACACAGTAGTGAAAATGTTGGATTATAGGACAATTTTTCTTTTAGTATTTTGAAGAATCCTTGTAACTTTTTCTCATAATAGTTGCAATTATTACATTTGCAGCAAAAGAGTATAGAAAAATCTACTTTCTACATAACTGCCAATGTAGTGTCCACTATAGCTAACAGGAAATGATCACTCATAGTGGTTATTATGTGCATTTACTTGATGGTTATTGAGCTTGTGTTTTTTATATTCGTAAAATGGGTGACCATTAGTTTAGCTGTAAGAATGGTCTAGCTGGTTTGTCAGTCTTTCTTGAGCTCTTTATATATTTTAGATATCAGTATGTGGTCAGTTTTCAAGTACTTTATTCCATTCTGTCTTGACTCTATTGATTATTTCCTTTGTTCTGCAGACACAATCTTGTCTGCTATTTCCTGGAATATTTGGAGAATGATAAGGGTCTGGTACTGCTTAGGCAGAGGGATTAGAGGGAAATAAATTGAAATATGTTTAGTAGAAAGATATGGGAGTATGGAAAACAGAGAAACCCTTGTAGGCTAGGGTAAAATATAGGGGGGCTTGTTGACTAAGAAAATATAGTAATGTTTTATTTATTTAAAAGATTATTTAAACTATTTAATTTTATATTTAATTTAAAATTTTATATAATATACTTTCATCACATTTTTCTCTCTCTCACTACTCCTCCCAGATCACCCTCATTTCTGTACCCATCCAATTCAGTTCTTTCTTCTCTTTCATAAAAGAAAAAACAATGTAAAACAACAAAAACAAAACCCACAAAAACACAAAAAAAAGAAAATCAAAAATAACAAACACAAGATCAATAAGACAAATTAAAAAATGCCAAAATAAAATGAAACAAGGGTACCTAAGAAAAAAATTAAGTTAATTTTACTTTGGCCAAATTCATCCTGGGTATGGGACCTGCCCAGGAGCATGGGTGGTCTGGCAATGACACTTCACTGTAACAGAATGGTCTTCTGTTACGATTCAGTAGATATCTTTTACAAATAATTTCTTGGTTGGGGTGGGCTACTGCATCATTTCCCTCTGTCAGTGCTGGGACCCTATCACAGTCTCTGTGAGTTCATATGTGCCCCATTACTGTGGTGTCTGCAAGAGAGTTTCATGGTGTAAGAGGTTTTTCGACCTATGTGTTGCTTTCATTGGTTAATTAATAAAAAAAAACTGCTTGGCCTGATAGGTCAGAACGTAGGTAGGTGGGGTAGACAGAACTGAATTCTAGGAGGAAGAAAGCAGGGTCAGAAATTGCCACCATGGAGTCAGCCGCCAGGCCAGACATGCTGAATCTTTCCCAGTAAGCCACAACCTCATGGTGCTACACAAATGATTAGAAATGGGTTAGATCAAGATGTGAGAGTTAGCCAATAAGAGGCTAGATATAATGGGCCAGGCAGTGTTTAAATGAATACAGTTTCTGTGTTATTATTTCAGGTGTAAGCTAGCTGGGCGGGTCAAAACAAAGGGCCCCGCGCTCCCTACAATAGTTTCATTCATGCCATCTATCACTTTTGTCTCTGAGAATCTTTCTGACACCTTTTCCACATAGAAACCTAGATGGGAATGGCTTTGATAAAAAACAACTAATTTTGGACTCGTGAAGTGGGCCCTAAATTCAGTTTTTGAAGGTGGTTGGTTACCTTGATGAACTTTGTGTCACTCTCGGACCAGTGTATCTTGCATGTGGGTCACTGTTGTGGGTGTGCAGAGCTTCTAGCGAGATGATGCTGATGATTATCTTCCTCCTATAGCAGCATGCAGACTGCCTTCCAGAGTCCTGAACACTAGTTACTAAGGTTAACGCTGCTAGTTGGGCACTAGCTCCATATCTACAGGTTTGATAGCATAAATAATTAATAGTGCATTAATATCAAGATAGAGAGAGTAACCAGTATTCTTGGTAATAGCCTGTGCTGTTTGGGAAAAATCCATGGCTGGTACCCCTTTTATCAAGGACTCAATAAGATGTATTCCATTTCTGGCACTAGAAGCTTTACTTGGTAAGATAAATTGTGACATTCTCGCCTCAATAATTTCCTGAGTTCACTTTGATTTCTTTCATAGATGCATGTTTTGTAGAAGGCTTCAGAGTAGCAGGTTTCCATATGGTTTTTGAAAGGGCATTTAGTGTTAGTTATCCTTCTTCATAGTCTTTCTTTTACCACCTTTTTCATTTCATTCCAATTTCTATTCAATCTCTCTATTCCTCTTTACCTTTCCATAACACCATATTCTATGTATCCATTCTTGGGAGGTTACCGCTTTTTCCCTGGTTACATACTAGGTACCTCTCCATTCTGGTTATTCGGGTTGTAGCATACATTCCAAATATTAATAGCTAATAACTACATATAAGAAAAATCATGTGATACTGCCTTTTATGTCTGGGTGACCTTACTGATTTTTCCTAGCTCCACTCATTTACCAACAAATTTCATATTTTCACTCTTTTAAGCAGAGTAATATTCCATTATATAAGTGTACCACATTTTCATTTTCCACTGATCCTTTGATGGACATCTAGTCTGCTCTCAATTTCTGGCTATTATGAATAGAGGAACAATGAATATGAATGAATAAGTATCTCTTCACTAGAATGTAGTCCTTTGGGTATATGCCTATGAATGGTACATGTGGATTGATTGTGAGCTTCCTAGTGAACTGAAACACAGAAACTGAACTAAAACATAATGGTTGTGCCAATTTTCCCTCCTTCTAGTAATAATGAAGAACCCCTCTTCCTTGCATCCTCTCCAGAATGTGATTCCATTTTTTAATTGATCTTTGGAGTCCTGAGTGGAATAAGAAAGGCTCTGAAGTGGTTTTAATTGTCTTTCCTGGATGGATAAGAATGTTAGGTATTTCTTTATGTGCTTCTTAGCTATTTGTGTTTCATCTTTTGAGAGCTGTCCATTTAGATCTATTCTTTCTAATTAAGTTATTTATTTCCTTGGTGTTCATTTTTTGGTTTTTTATATATTGTAGATACTAACCTTCTATCAGATGTTTAACTGGTAAAGATCTTTTTCTACTCTCTGCTTTGCTCCAGTCGTAATCATTTGCTGTACAGAGCATTTCTGCTTCATCAGGCACAATATATTAAATGTCCACCTTCATGTCTATGCTCTCTGTTACTAGGACTAACCATTCAATGGTAAAAAGAAAAAAAGGAACACCTGTTATAAGTTGTCGCAAACTTTTGTTGAAATATAACCTTTCTTCATTATTCTGTAATACTGTTTTTACTATATCAAGTTTTCAAACGAATACATTGTTTTTGACCTTTCATGAAAGTTCCATGATTTAAAAAGTTTAAATTTGTCTTAAACCACATCATCTAAAATACTGTAAGCATTAAATTTGTAGTTAAAGAGGTAAGTTCTCTCTAGCTCAAGACGTTGCCTACAATCCATCAGTGGGTATCCTGAATATTCTTAAATACTTTGCTAGACCTACCTATTCAAAACCAAGAAGGAATTTTCCAACCACATTTTTATTTTTTAAATGTTTTGTATAACATTTGACAGTTAGTACACACCTATTGTGTATGGTCCATTTGCACATCATCCATGCTCTGCATGGAGGGTTATATTACTAAACGGCATGGATATGGTTCTAGGTCTACGGAAATCCAAAATCTGTCTGTTCAGTTCTCTCTACAACCTTGTAAGATGTAAAATTAACATGCATAAAGACAAAAAATATGGATATCTTATTTTGTGTTGGTTAAAAGTTGCGAAGATGGCAAAAAATCTACCACTCTAGAGTGCATATAGGAGGAGCTAATTCTTTCATATACCATGTGCACTTCTAAAAGGTCCCATCCATATTACCACTGTCTTGAGTTGATGACTAAGCTGAAATGGTTAAAGAATTATGTCATCAGGTAACAGGAAAATCAACTAGCTTAAAACAGTAAAACTTTGTGTTACCTATAATTGTAAAAAATATTTTAATTAGGAAATATAAGGCACTTTAAGGATTAAATCATTTGACTGTTACTTCCCAAAGTTTCAACTAAATAATTGAAAAAGAAAGTTAAGAAAGAGGAAAGACTATGTATAGAAAAATGCCCAGTCTGAAACAAGGTATTCAAGAGCAAAATTGAAAAGGAGAGGAATGGTGGAAGGAAGCTAGAAAACAGGGAGTCACAGCTTCATCTAGTTCATCCCATTCGTCCGTGTGGACTTTGGTAGTGAATTCTGTTTTCAAAGAACACTGAGAAGTTTGATTGCAATGTTCTGAAAACGGATGAAACCAGGTTCCATAAAGCTGTCAAAGTTCAGATTAGATAGCACAGATCTGTCAATAGACTAACACTTACCTTTCTCATAAAGGTTTTTATAAAGAGTAGAACATGGCTACATAGCAGCAGGAGTATACTAAGATTCAGTTGAGGAAACCATTCCCAGCAAAAGCCTGATCGAGTTCAGCTTTCAATCAATGTGAATGAAACCTCTGAGAAACAGGGATGGAGGACCACGAGAGGGTGGAGCTGAAACAGGCAAGGGAGGAGTCACTTAGACGACAGTGGCTTCAATCTATGTTGAGGAAACTTTGGAAATTCAGGCTGCATTTGCAGGGTTGAACTCTCAGCAAAGCTGGCTCCTGATGCTCATTGACTAGTTAAACTTTCCATAAGCACTGATGTAATTTCCACAAACGCCTGGAGAGTAATAAGAACGGGTGATCTGCGGGGAAAGAATTCAGTTCTCTTTAGGATGAGGAAAACTCCTGCTCAACTGCTGAGATTTGCTAATTTGTCATAAAGTGATTATTATGTAGATTTCTTAATGAGTTCCTTCTCTAATATAGTTGAACATATGCAAACATCCCATATGATGCAGACTAAACCAATAGTAAAATTTGATTTTCCAGGGGGAAAAAAGAATTTCCAAGATTTCCTCCTCTCACTCCTTCAATTTCTTGCCTTTATTTTTTCCATCTTTTTCCACCCCCTTACTTCTTCCATTTATCTTTTCATCTCTTTACATATGTCCTCTTTTTGTCTTTATACCACCTACCATTATAACACAGGAGTATCATAAAAGAAAGCAAGGATCCAAGATAGATAAATGATACTAGAATTAAAATATTGATTGAGGCTGTGGTGTATTTTAGCATTTTAACTCCCTTATAAATTTTAAATAGAATTCCAACTTTGAAGAAGGAAACTCTTCATAACTTACTCCTCGTTCTCACTTTCATGATTTTTCTAAATGTTTATGTTCCTAAAGTTCTATCTAGTGATGATTGCATCATACTTATACTATGCTCTTTATAGAAGTCTAAGACAGGACACTTTCCATCATAATTGCTCTGAAGCCAAACGTGAACCTATTTGATCACATTTTGAATGAGAGGAAATTTTCTAACTCAGATACTAATCACTATTTTTAAGATTATTTCATCAGATAAAAGTTTTTATTAGTATTTTCAATTTTTACTACTTCATGTGTTTTCTCTGAATTATGTAAGTGAAGGAATATTTCCTAAGCTAATGCAATTTTTACTTGGCTTTTGTAAAATAATTTTATACTCTCTTTTTATTTTTAAAATGTATGTAGAAGCCTTTGGGTTAAATTTTATTAAACATTAAAAACTTTTCACATCATTTTCACATAACTACAGTGTCTGGGAAGAAAAGGTGAATGCTGTCAAGCTTCTTGTAATCTTTCCAGAGATACTTAATTTTGCACAACAGGATTCAGTTAACCTAGAAGATGTAATTATTTAAATAAATCACCTATTCTCTTAGAAATTTAAACCAGACATATGACCTTCATAATCTAAAAAAATATGAAGTTGCCACAAAATAGCAAATGAATTCCAGCATGAAAGGTCATTTGTAAAATTTCTGACAGTTTAGGATATTAGAAGGTCAAAAATCAGTGGCACATTCCTCTGTAGAAACTGTTGGTGTAATCAACACACTGGACATGCTTGGATAATCTAGATGAATATATTGTGTGAAACAGACATGCAGATAGTCAGCGACCATTTTCATAAAACTATATAAAAGTAAAGGTCACAGTACCTTTGTGTTTTCTTAGAAACAAAGGTAATCTTATTGCAAAGAATTATATCCTTCCTCTATGTACTTCCTAGCATTATATTTGTACAATTTTATTTGCATAATTCATATTTATTATCAACTAATAACATACAAGTGTAATAATTGTAATTTAAGGATAAATTATCACTGAAATGTAAGTTTTATAATATTTCAGAAAATGCAAATTTGAAATGGTTTCAAATTAATTATTAATTAGTATAAACACATTCTCCCATAAATACCTATACTTTAATCTTACAAAGTTTACTGTTACCTTATTTAAAATAATAAACATATTATTTTCCTTCATATTTGTTTAGCTACAGAGAGTAGAAAATATTTAGGATTAGAAGACATTATTACCTAACCAGGTTAACAAATTAGTTATATCCTAGTATTTTATGGAACAGAATATTTGTTTAACTATGTAAAGATCTGTTTCACTTGTTTGTGTTGAAGAATAATTGTTTAACTATGCAAAAATGTGTTGCATTTGCTTAGCTATGTAAAGATGTGTTACCATTTCATCCTGCCTGCCTAAGGCAGCCAGCCAATTCATGTAGTGAAAGCTGAACAATAAAGAGCTAGGCAGGGAAGGGATAGGCAGAGCTGGCAGGTAGAGAGGAAATGGGGATCAGCCAGCTGGGGGCCAGACAAACAGACACAGAGGAAGTCAGAAAGCAGTGTATGGTACATAGATGAGGCAGCACATAGATGAATAGAAATGGGTTAATTTAAGATAAAAATGTTAGCTAGAAACAAACCTAAACTAAGGTCAAGCATTCATAATAAGTCTTTGTGTCGTGATTTGGGGACTGACAGTCCAAAAAAGCCTGCTACATTAGCAAGTTAAAAGTATAATGGAATTTTATAAGGTGTAATACATATTATTTTGAAAAGCGACAAAACTAGTTACCAATAAACAGTTAGAATTTAACTTCTACCCAATATATGCTCTGTAGGAGAAACGTGTCTGAAAATTCCACCAAATATGTGCTCTGTAGGAGAAACATGTCTTCAAATACTTTCTCTTTTCTCAAGATCTCAGGAAATTATTACTATCATTTCCTGTATGGCTTTGATCGTTCCGATTTTAAGTGTCTGACGATTACATGGAAAAATAAATAAAGGGGATGAGATATCAGAGATCAACAGTCCCATAGGTCAGATTTGACATACCAGTGACCATCAATTTGTGTTACCCGAGTCCCACTACTTACAAAGAATCTTTTCTCTTTAGCTTCTGCCTTTAAAATTGATCAAATTTAGTCATTTCTTTCCCTGGTATGATGTTTTCTCCTTACTCAATAAATTTAACTGCTTCCATTTTCACTTAACAGTGTGATATAAAACTCTACATCAGTAGATAACGATCTTTATTTTTTCTGACAGCATTATGCTCCATTGCATGACTCCAACTAGATATTCAAGTCTTCTCCTAGCTGCGAGTACCTGTTTAGTTTTTTTTTTTTTTTTAACTTGACAAAAATCTAGAATCACATATGTTGGGATTCTCCTTGAGCAATTATCTAGATCAGGTTAACAGGTAGGTTTTTCTGTGAGGGATTATCCTGATCATTTTTATTGAGAATGGAAGTTAACCTTCCTACTGAGGTTGAACCCGTTGCCTAGGTAGAAGATGACGAACTAGATGAGCACAGAAAATACCAAGTCCTTAAAAGAAAAAAAAGAGTAGTTGGGTGTGGTGGCACACACCTTTTATCCCAACACTTGGGAAGCAGAGGCAGACAGATTTCTGTGAGTTCAAGGTGTGGTGGCACACACCTTTATCCCAATACTTAGGAGGCAGAGGCAAGCGGATCTCTGTGACCTGGTGGTACACAAACCTCTGTCAACATGTGATACTATTCCTGGGGAGACATGAACAAATGTGTACTACTCCAGATATGATAAACCAATTACCAAATTCCAGTATAGTGAATCAATCTGTTTATTGGGGTTACTAACAGGAATATCTGTAAAGGATTACCAACAGAAGTAGAAATAACTCAGAACTTTACCGACAGTCTACTCCAGCACATGTGACAGCTTATGAAACCTGAAACCATGTGGCTTACGATATGACTTCCAAGCAGCTCAATAGGATAGAGGATCTCTGCTAGGGATTCAAGGCGTCTTGGCTGATCTGACCTGATCAACACTCTTCACTGTTTATACACACTAACTGGTGCTGGTTAGCACCAGTTTCATGGACTTCACATGTTGACAGAGGTTTGTGTACCACCAGGTAACTTCAGCTCACTAAAAATGGTTTTTGCCTGAATATAAATCAAAATGAAGAAATTTAGCAGTAGCCATTTTCAAATAAAGATGTCAAGTGCAGGGGATATAAGTGTCAGATGATTCAACACCTGTTTGGCACATATGTAGTACATAAGTGGAATGAATTAAGTGCCTTTGAAGTGGCATATCAAAACATGGTATTGAAATTCCAAAGATGAAGATATATTTAGATAAAAGGCAAAATTTCTCCTAAAATATTCCTGAAATAATTAAATCGCATGATTCCAGAGGATCTATCTATCTATCTATCTATCTATCTATCTATCTATCTATCTATCTATCTATCTATCATCTATCTATATACTTATTTTATATGCAAAAATATTTAGAATCTAGAATGTTAGACATTTGACAGAAACCAAATTTTTATAATGGCATTAGGAATTTTAAGCAGAATTCTAATTGTAGAGAGATATTTTATTTTGGCAGAGTCTTTATAATTTGGAAAGAATTTATAGACTGAATACTGAAGATGTATAAACAAGGTTCTTCTGTTCAGACATCTACATAATGTTATTTTTGCTATTTATTGTTCCAAAGACCATCAATATTTGGGGAAAATTTTAATATTTGCAAAGATTTTGTTATTGAATTTTCATCTATTTGCAGAGTTTGGAAAGTTTTTATACTATATAATTATTGATTAAATAAATAATAATTAATAATGTTCATAATAAATAAAATAAGAATGGGAACTAAAAAACATACTTCCATGGTACACTGAAAATCTGTCTTATTCAAAGTACATCATTAAGAATTAACTTTCCTGTTTGTTATAGTATAGTTGATCTTTAAACAAGTGGGAATAAATCTGCTGATTATTTAATTAATTATAACTTAAGTAATTGGTGCATACTTCATTTCTTATCAATGGTAAAACTCAAATGATTATAGTTGACCTTTAATCAAGTCATATGTACAACTTTGCTTATTTTTTATTAATGTCATTTTCATTAGTGACCTTTGATTTTGAATTATGTATAATTTACTCTCAACATTATAGAGCTCAATCATGAATATAACAAAAATACTCTTTCAGGGCTTTTCCATTGTGATTGCCATGATTTTATAGTCATCTTCCAGTTTATTTGCATTTTATTAAAAGAATGTAAAGTTCATTTATAAGTCCACTCCCGTTTATGTGTGTGTGTGTGTGTGTGTGTGTGTGTGTGTGTGTGCAGTCTATATAGCCTTACTTGTGACAATGATCATTGTTGAAATCCTTTTCTAAGCAGCAGTTCTTAATCTTTAAGGAAACATTCCTTCTTAAATAAAGAATATTTAATTTCACTTCTCAGAAACCTCTCTTCAAAGTTTATACAGCTTCTACGTTTTACTTTTATATACATTTTCTTCATTATTTGTAAACATTTTGATATTTTAAATTAAAGTTGTTTTGTTATATTTTGTATTACAAGTACTCAAATTATTTATTTTGATTTACTGAATAAAATTTAATTCATATTTTACTTTCAAACCTGTGAAGTTATATGCTTCACATTTAAGACCAATCAATGGGGAAGAGAGTATTGCCTTTGAAAATGTTATTTATCTTTTGGCCATTGATTCCTATGTCAAATGTAATATGATCAGAACCCCTATAATCTAAAAATATCCATTATTGAAAATATGAGAGATGTAAGATCAAGGTATAAATTGTCTACATTAAGAATATTTTATAATTTTTCTATCACAATTCTTCATATGTTATTTAAATTATTCACAATTGTATAATTGAAATAATCCCGATGCTTACTGATTTGTAATCAGTGTTTTGAAGTAGCCACTTATTACAAATTCATTAATTTCTAGATAAGGATATTTGTATGTATGTGGCCTCTTGAATTTGATATTACTCTGATCAGTTTTAATAGGTTATTTGGAATTATTAAAATAAAGTGCCAAAATATTTCTAATAATTAAAAAAATATGCTCTGCTTTATATAAGTAAACCTATTTCCTGTTTAAGTTGCTATTTTTCTTAATATACTTCCGCATATTTACTTTCAGGCTTTTCCTTGGAGGCAAAGTTTCATGGGACAGGGTAGCTTCTCACTTGCTATGTAGTGTGAGCCTTACTTCTAACTCAAAAGGACTGAGATTACAGGTGTATGTGGTTTTTGAACATTAAGATTGCTATATTCCTTTATGCTGTGGAATATTTATTGAAGAATGTAAAGTTGTATTGCATATTTTTATGTTTCATTTGATTAACTCTGTGAAGCTGTGTTACTTTCCCTTTCTAAATCACTTGATTAGTCTAATAAAGAGCTGAACAGCCAATAGCAAAGCAAGAGAAAGGATATACAGGACCAGTAGGCAGAGAGAAAAAATAAATCTGGGAAGAGAAATCAATGACCAAGAAAAGAAGGGGTCAGCCACCCAACCACACTGACAACCATGGATTAAAAGTGAAAATATGATTATAAAAGTAAGAAAAGGAAAAAGCTCAAAGGCAAAAGTTAGATGGGATAATTTAAAAAAAGTTGACTAGAAATAACTTAAGACTGGGCATTTATAAGTAATAATAAATCTCTGTGTGGATTTATTTGGGAGCTGTGTGGAGGAACTTCCCAAAAGAGTAAAAGTAAAAAACCACCAAATACAGTATGTCACCATAATTTTCACTGAAGTTTTGAATCCTTATGTTTCAATATGATTTTCACAGAGGTACAGAGTGGTTTCCTTAGTCTCTAACTTTTAATTAGATGATCAAAGTAACATTTAACATAACTGAGTAGATATCAATACATGTCTTCAGTATTCTTTACATTTCTGTCTTTTCAAAGCTGTATTCTTTTACTTCAGTATAATTTCCAAGATATTCATGTAATTTTTCTCTATTAGATTTTTAACATTTGAATTCTACTTACATCCTTTATTTAAAATGATTGAAATTCAACTCTGATTATTAACTATAGCTATTTTAGGTTTGATTGGTATCTGTCCTTGTCCTGAATTTGTCAGTACACTGAGGATGCTTTGCACTCAATCTCACACACACATACTCAGAAACACTGAGTATCTTAGTTTTATAACTGGAGATTGCACCTTCGTTTCATAGAAGCTCAGACCTGAATAATCACACAGAAACTGTATTAAATACAACACTACTTGACCAATGACTTAGACATATTTCTACCTAGCTCTTATTTCTTAAATTAATGCACTTATATTGATCTATGTATTGCCATGAGGCTTTAGCTTACCAAAAAGGTTCTGGCATCCTTCTCCTTCGAGAGCACCATGGCATCTCTCTGAATCCTTCTGCTTTCTCTCTGCATTGTTTAGTTTTCCTGATTTTATTCTGCCCTACTATAGGCTAAAGCAGATTCTTTATTAACTAATGGTAATAAAACATATTAACGGGAAATTCCCGTATCATCTTCTCTTTTCTGTCTAAATAAAAAGGAAGGTTTTAACTTTAACCTAATAAAATTTCATATCGAAAATAGGTATTAAGCAAGAACTAAAGTTATAATATTTAGTCTATTTGTATCTGGCAAAAATTAAAGAAAATATTACATCATCTTCGTGAGTCTAAAGTTTATTTCTAATTTATCTTTTACAATAACTAAGGAAAACTATAATTATAACTATCTGTCTTCAACTCCATCAAAGACTCCAGAAGGATATAATATTGCCTAAGTAAACAGGAAGTACATTGTAAGCAACTTCTTGCTTCTTTTCTTTGAATCGATAAAGTTAATTTAAAAATTATTTATTAATAAAGAATGATATGAAATGAAACATAAATGTCTGTTGTTTCAACAGAATTAGTTACAACTCAATATTTGGTAGAATGCAAGACTTCAGTATATGAGTAATGAAGTATGACGTTGTGACTGTGCTGCTCCATGTACTTTATTTATTTCAGCCACCAGGGCTGCAGACAAAGTCATCATACAAATAAGAAGACTTTCTATTCTTTCTTTTCTGTTCTTTAGCATTCTGGTTTTTTTATCCTTAGTTTAAGTCTTTATTATAAGATGAAATATAGAAGTCAGATAGTAAATACTGATGTTTTAATGTGTTCTGACATCCTCTGATGAACAAGATATCATTTATGATTTCTCTAATGGTTGTTTAATGATTAAAATTAACGTTTCTAACAAAATAATTCTGACATTTCTAGAAAATCTTCTGGTACGATAACCTAAGAGCGATGAAGAAAGGATCCTAGGTTCTTAGGTGGGTAAATACCTTCCTTGCCTAAAAAGAAAGCAGAGCCCTTGGGAAAAATAAAAAAAAAATTGACTGAGTATTCCCATTCTAAATATAGGTCTTTTTATTTTTAAAAGCAGTTGTTTTCACACATAAATATTTTATGATATGCCCGGAAGGACACAAAGGACCTCTGATAAGGAGTAGGGACAGTTAAATTTGAAGAATTCAGAAATACTTCCAGCCTTCATAAGCTACACTAGAAACTGTACCTTGTGAGAATAAGCCTGAAAAGTATCAGATATGTATAAGCATATTATGTTTTGCTTTATTCCATTTAACTTTCCAAATGACTAATTTTTATGAAGATTATTTATAAAACAGTTAAATAACATTCTATTCTCAGTGGCATATAAATGTTGGCAGGTTTTCATATGTTGAACCATCTCTGCATCTCTGGAATAAAGCTCACTTGATCACAGTGATCGAGATGGTCTCTTGGGAACCTATTCCTTATGCTGGATTGCCTGCTCAGCCTGAACACAAGGAGAGTGCTTGGTCTTTCAGCCACTTGATATGCTATAAGTGGATAAGGAGGAGCAATAGATGGGGATGAAAGGAAGATCAGGGTGGGAGTGGGAGGAGAGCATTGAAGGGAGGCTGCAGTCAAGATGTAAAATAAATTAATTAATTAAAAGGAAAAAACTTAATGTTTTATTTCAAAGACTTTTATAGTAAGTATTTTATTTTTTAAATGAAATTAATTTTATGGAAAATTCATGCAATACATTGATCACAATTTTTCTTTTCCTATTTCATCCAAGGTTCTCCCAACCTCCCTATTCATCCAATTCCACAACTTCTTTCTTTAGAAAACAAACAGGCAAATAAAAAAAGCAAACAAAGCAGGATTTTTTATAACAAAAACTTACAAGAAATACGCACATGAACAGACAGACACACAAGCAAAACCCGTAAAAACACAAAATCAGGATCTTACTATAAAAGCAAAATGCCGATAGGACAAAAATGTAAAATAAAGCAATATGAGATTAAACACACATACATATATGTTTATATATAAAAAAGCATCATTGAGTTCATTTTGTGTTGGCTTTCTACTGTTATGCATGGGGCTACCCTTATGTGTAGTTTATATACCCAGTGAGATTATATTGGAGAAAACAGATGTCATTTGCAGATTGTTGTCAATTGGAGATACTTCTTAATTAGGGATGGGAAATTATATCCATTTCCACTCCTTTGGTCTGGAACCCTATGTGGCTTGAACCTATGTAGATCTGTATGTGCTGCCACAGACTTTGTGAGTTCATACGTGCATCATCTTGTTGTGTTTGAAAGGCTGCTTCTATGTTGTAATTGCTTTTAGCCTAGTGTGGCTTTAAATAAATGAGAATGGTCCACATAGATGCATATATATATATACATATACATATACATATGTATATGTGTATATGTATATATATATATATATATATATATATGAATATTTGGGCCCCAGTGGGTAGAACTATTTGGAAAGTATTAGAAGTTGCAGCCTTCTGGTGGAGGCATGTCATTTGGTAGGGTGATAGGGTGAGCTTTGGGCTCAAAGTACAAACCCGTGTGTCTTTCTGTGCCTCTAGTGGGGTATTAAGATGTGAGTTCCCAACTGTTCCTTTGCTCCACCATAATGGACTTTAAACCTCTGAAACAGTAAGCCTGGTTAAATGCTTTCTTTTATAAATTGCTTTGATCACGGTGTTTATCAGGCAATTGAAAAGTAATTAAGACAGAAGTTGTTATCAGGGAGTAGCATATTGCTGTGACAGACCACACTCATTTTTGGAGGAATATAGATGACTTTTGAACTAGGAAAATGATTGAATTTTGTAAGCAAGACTTAATTGGACAACCTAATAGGACCTTGTGCTAAAAGAAACCTAGATTATGGAGGGTCAACTCGAAATTCCAAGGGAGAAAAATACCAGCAACTGATCTGTAATTTAATATTTTCTTGTAATATTTTATAATTTGTAGGAATGTGACTTGTTTAATATTTGTTCTAAAAATTTACCTAAGGCTGAATGGAATAGTAATAGACTAATTTCCTTGGTGGGAGAGATCTCACAACAGCCTAACATGGACTCTGTCCCAGTTGATGGAACTCTAAGTATTAGGTGCCGCGGCCTTGTGAGAGGAGGTATGTCACTGGGAATAATCCTTGAGGTTTCAAAATTCTTGTGTGATTACCAGTATCTCTCTCTGCCTCAGGGTCAAGATGTGAGTCATCGTCTGTACCTTGTTCTGTCTGCATGGATTCCAACCCTCTGAAACAGTCTAATTAAGGATTTCCTTTATATGTTGCTTTAGTCATGGTATTCTGTTTCCAAGAGAAAAGTAACTAAGGCAGAGCAACTTGGTCTGCCTGATTTCTCAAAACTTGATTTTGATCCTTCATTCTATTCACATGTGGAAACAGAAACTACCCTGCTTTGAAAACAGAGAGCATGCGGTTTTATGGTGAGTTTGTCTTTTTGAAAGCAACAAAATTATACAATTTCTTTTCACAACACCTTATAAATGTCAGATGTGTGCAATGAAAATGATAATGTTATAATTTAACTGCTGGTCATAAAGGAAAGAAGGATGCTTTCTGCCACTTGGAGATCTCAGTTTATGCTTTGAAGAATACGCACAGAATATGCATCTATGTATCTTTAAAACAGAATTACTAGTTATTTACATTTACATATTTTGAAAGAATCACTAATGCTCACCATTTCCTAAGAAAATGTATCTTTATTGTTTTGAAATATGTAATTTGGTATAGATTATGATGTTGGGTGTCAGGCTATAATCAACTGTAATTCAGGATCTGCTCTGACTTTGAATGTAACCACTGGCATGCAATTGGGTGTGATCCTTTATATGCACGGTGTGTGGTTGAGTTAGAATAATATACTGATATAAATTTGAACCATAAAAACAAGATTATAGGCAGAGGTCTGAACATTTTCTATTTCTCTGAAGGGATTTTATTTGCAGAAGTAAATGATGAATTTTGACTATTGCCACCATAGTGGACACTGTCTTCAAGAGAATCACAAATAGGCCATTTAATATTATACTTTGGTTGTAGCCAAAGAAATACAATTTAAGATGTAGTAAAGATTTTCCTAAATTTATGTAATTACTTTTTTATTTTCTTCCAAAATATAGCAAATGTCCTCAGATAATTTAAATTGTTAACATTATGTTTCTCTATTGAATAATTTATTTCTCTTCTTTAGTAATATAATCATGCAGTTTTTCTATCAAAAGCATAATTACAAACAGTTAAGGAATCATTAGCATCTATCAGAGTGGGAACTTCTGTACTAGCAAGAACAGAGCAAGCTCTGAATAGAACAGCAATCTCTTGTTTCAGAAGAGTTCTTCCCACACTTCAGCAGATGCCAGATTAGAAGTCCGTTAGTCATCCTTAACATCTCTGTATCGCAGTATCTCTTACACACATCCATTACCAGTGGTCGTGTCTTTACTTTCTTAATATTTCTGTAATCTACCATCTCCCTGATTCTATATCACTCATGAATCCACATCACAGATTTATGAAACTGCAGCTTCTGAGTGGTATTAACAATTTCAGAGCAGGACAACACAATTCCACTGGGTTCCAACCAGGTCCTTTGTCATCATGCTCCTGGTACTCTTCTGTTTTTATCCCTGAATAGCACTATGCACCCCAAGCTAACGTCCCTGAAGCAGCCTGTGGGATGCGACAGACTCACCTGTATCATCTGTTCATCTTCTTCTCCTGTTGTGCTCCTTTTAGGCTCACTCTGTTGCACTTGTAAACAAACCATTAATTTATCTTGTTTTATTCTATCTCACGGGCTGTGCACACGCTAGTACTCAAGAGCATTTTTTTCCCTTTTCGTTTGTCTTCTTCCTAAAGTAGGAGACTGAAGGCATCTGCAAAGTTCAGATCAAATGATATATCCAATTTTCACCTTTCTAACCAATGTATCCACTGGCGAGTTTTCCTTTCCACCATGAAATGATTACAGTTTCACATTTGGGGAATTACTTGGATAATATCTTTGTCTGTTATTAGAATGTGGTTCTGTGTTGGTAGATCTCAGTTAATAAGCTTCTTATTTTATTTTCCTTCTTTAGCAAAGTGTCTCCTATCTAGCTGAGCATTGATTGCATGGATGATTATATGAATAAAAGAGTAAGGGAATGAAAATCTCTTTGAAGAGATTGGAAAGAATTAGAAAGTGACTTTGGAAATTGAGTGCCTTCATAAATAAGTGGTCTAGGCCAAGTAAGTTTTAAGATTTCATTTCTTAGGAGGAATAATAATTGTACTCAAAATAATTGTAATCTCAATTTTATAGAATAGTAAAGCAGTAAAAGTTTCATGTGTAGAATATTTGCTGAATTTTGAGAACTGTACCTATTTCTATTGTATGTTCTAAGAAATTTAACCCACAATTTCAGAAGCACCTGGAGTCAAAGAGAATGTGAATGTTCTCAATTTCAGTGATATATTTGTTTCCCATGGGCATAGCTATCTGAATAAAGATAACTACTTTGCTGCACCAAAAAAGAAAAATTTGAATAAGTATGTGAGGCAAATATTTTGAGATGTAGGCAGACGGAAACTTCTTGCTTGATATTTCCATTGGTCCCATATGGCAGACGGGTTAGATATTTTTCCATCAGTTACCCTCAGCTTTTTCTACCCCTGAGCTTAACATTTCTGGGATGAGAAAGCAGAATGAATGGGAACTGTGAGCGTGCTAGGCTTGCATGCCTTGGAGTTCCCTACAGAGAGAAGAGAAAAAATTTATGTGTACCAGATCTGAAGACCCATGCCTCAGCTGTCTGAGGTGTGTAAGGGTCAGAAGAGGAGTTAGTGATACTGGTGTCTGATAGTATTACAAATGCAGCAAGGCCCCAGAATCCTATTCTTTTTTTCCGGTAAGTTGAAAAAAAAAAAAGAAATGACTGTGCTGGTTATCTCTTTATGTAATTTTTGTATCCTGTCATAGGCTGTACCTAAAAGACCTTCAAACAGTTGAAATGGCATTCATCTGTATGATACACACTTGAGCAAAATAAAACATTTGCAATTAACTTCCTTCTGGGAAATGAATAATTTAATTTTACCACATTGTGATCTTGCTCAAGTGAAAATTCTCAGATGCTATATTTATTCTGTCCTATGTGAAGGTGTCAGCTCTATGCCTATTGTAATGAACTGGTAGGAAAATCCTCTGTGAGTATAATAATTTTATCTCGGACTATGAAACTCACTGCAGAATGTATCTCAGGATTCTCCTCTCAGTTGATTAGAACTATGAAAAGATATACCCATACTCCTTACTGCCATAAATTTATGGTATTTTGGTGATTAGTTTTAGGTCAGCTTGACACAATCTTGAGTCACTGGGAAGAGGAAATGGGGCTGAAATAAAGCCTCGCCAAGACAGCCTTTAGACAAGCTTAATTAGTGGTTATGTGGGAGGGGCTAATCCATTATGGGTGATACTACCCCTGGGAAGATTGTCCTAGGGTGTATATGCAGGCAGGCTGAGCAAGTCATGAAGATAAAGCTAGTGATTAGGATTTCTCCATGACTTCTGCTTCAATTCCTGCCACCAAGTTTTTGCCCTAACTTCTCTTTGTGAAGGAATATTACCTGAGATTTGTAAAATGAAGTAAACTCTTTCATTCCAAAGTTGCTTTTGGTCATCTTATTTTCTCACAGCTATAGACACCTAACTAAGGTCCGTACCATCCAGACTTTGTCTCCTTTATTTCAGGTTTCTACCTGTCTACAAACTTTCCTATGTCACTGTAAGCAATACCTTTGGCTGAGTGGCAGGTATTGAGACAGGAATTTATCTTTGTATGGACTCTTTCTTGAGTCTTTTCCATCTTTCTAGCTTGTAGTTCAGGAGAACTGAAGTGAAGTGACATCAATAGGTACTATGGAACCTTGTGGCCATGTCCCATTAGGTTCAAAGCCTCAGGTTTCTGCTGTTGTTACTTCTTTATACCCAAGGTTACATCCCATTAGCTTATCTGTGGAAATTAGATGCAAGGAAGCAGATAGTTTCAATTTCCCTTGCGATACTTGAAATGTTAAGAGGTTCCGTATATTAAACATTTTATAATCTGCAATTATAACTCAGAGTAGTTTTAATATTGTTTATATGCTGAATAAATCAAAGAGTAAACTATTTACATTATGTTTACTGTGGATAATATGTTGAGTACCTCATAATATCAAGAAGAAAAAAGTACCTTAAATTCATTTACTATGTAAAACTGCAATGGAAAGCGTGGTCTAAAGCATCAAAATGAAATATGTAGTTGCATTTATATGTATATAGTTCCTTGTTGGGTGTTATTTTAAGATTCAAATGGGAGGTCAGATGAGTAAATTATACATCTAATTTGTGGTTACGATTTGCTTTGTTTCTGGTTCTGCTGCTGCTGTGAGATAAATCCTAGAGACATTAAAAGAATTATCCTTGCTTTTTTCTCAACAATTTTCCACTGAATTCACTGCATCTTTGATGTTCAGCAATTTTAAATAATATTGAATGAATATCACAAGCTTGTCCTTTGCTGAGTTACTAACAAAGTTCACTTTGGTGAATAATATTAAGACAGAAAAGCAAATAAGAAAAAAAAAAAGGGAGGAAGGAGAGGGGAAAGTTAAGCAGGGAGGAGGACACAGAGAGTAGAATACACTAATAGCTGGTATTAGTTACAGGTACCCTGGTACATATAAGACAGTAAGTAGTGAGTGAATAATGATATCTGGTATCCTAAAAGCAAAACATCTCTTAGGGATGCAAGTAGTGGGTGAACTGTACTACTCATAGACAAACAGACTTTGAAGAAAATTTCACAGGATAAGAAGGCAGGTTTCTAAAAAGAACTAGATGTATTGCAGCTCCTTAGGAAATTGCAATCTTACTGATTATGCAAGAGCAAGAGCTTCCTGCCATCTTTTACATTTTATGGATGTTTTCAGAGAAAATAAAAATCATATACTTTTTATTCTGAAAAATAGAAGTAAAAAATAATCCCTTTGAGGAACTTCATATTTTTGTATTTTGTAGAGAAGAAATTTTCCATGTAAGCATTTCTTTGGATAAGGTAATGGTTTCATAGCTCACATAGAACATTAGACTTATATGTAATGCAGTTTTGTTCTTGACTTACAGGTTCAGAGACATTTTAAACTTGATGTTATTTTATTTTATGTTCGAGAGAGGGTTTCTCTGTAGTTGTAGAGCCTGTCCTCAAACTAGCTCTTGTCGACAATGCTGGCCTCGAAATCACAGAGATCTGCTTGCCTCTGCCTCCTAAGCACTGGGATTAATGGTGTGCACCACCACTGTCCAGCTTAAACTCGATGTTACTAATTTCATATCATGATATGCTTCTGAAACAAAATGTTTTTTTCAAAATTTAACGCATAATTATGCATCACTGTTGTCTTCATAAATTTCTGTGAAATAAACATGTTATAAAAAAGTATACCTGTATCAGTAATTAAGCCAACATGTTCTTCAATATTTCCCAACTCTGGCAATTCCTAGTGAGAAGGCCACTTTATGTTCATCATATGCTCACCTAAGTTCCATGTCTCAGTTCTTCATGAAGTCAGTCGGTCCTATGAACCTTTTTTTCCAAGATATATTTGCAAATAAGTATCTAATTTGCTTCAAAAGGTAAAAAAATGCTATGTGAATCTTAATAAATTATGTTAGATTTTTCTATTTTTTTTCTCTTTTGAATATAAAGAGGCTACTGACTATTTAGCTAGGGATGTCATTAAGCAGGAAGCCAATACAATTTCCTTCTTGAAGATGTATAGTTTCTAATATCGTATTTCTAATCCCAGAACTCATGAGGCAGAAACAGGAGGACCACAAGTTTGAAGATATTCTTACCTGCATACTCTGTCTGGAACAATGAGAGAGAAAAAAAAGAAAAAATAATAAAAAGTAAAAATCAGATTGACAGAAAACTTGGAACAAGGGATGTTTGTTCTTTTTCAAATGCTTTTATTTTTGTTGAATGCATGTGAATCTTATTTCTTTAACAGTGGTTACATACATAATGTTTTTGTAGCCTTTGCAGTGTAAGGAAAAATGTATTCACTATAATACACTGCCAGTTTGCAAGTGTGAGAGACCTTTGAATTTGCATATACTCATCATATTCAAACAGATTCTATCTGGAAATAACTAAGCATAACAATGTGATGTCACTGAAGAAAGAACTAATTTTGATATCAGCCAAGCCTTTAATTTTTATGCTTGTTATTTGGTGATATTAATTTTAGGGCTTCTTTAGTGTCCTAAGTAGGGTTGTTACTACTGTTCTGAAATATCAAGACTAAAAGCAAGTTGAGGAGAAAAGGGTTAATTTGACTTTAATGTGCACATTATAGTGCCTATCACTGAAAGAAATTGGGATAGGAGCATATACAGGGAAAACACCTGGAGACAGGGCTTAATTCAGAGGCTATGGAGGGGTGCTGCTTACTGAGTTGTTCCCTATGGTTTGCTCAGCCTGCTTTATTGTAGAACCTAGAACCACCAGTTCATGGGTGGCAGGGTTGATAATGTACTGGACCCTCTCCCATCAATCACTAATGAAGAAAATGTCCTGTGCATGCATTTAATGGAGGCTTTTTTTTCAATTGAGTCCCCCCTCTTTCAGATGCCTCAAGCTTGTGTCGATTTGACATAAAACTAGATAGGACCATTGGTAACAAACATTGGAAATAGCTACCTAATTCTATTACTGCAACAAATATGCATACGTGGTATATTTCAGATTAAATGTTTTTACAAGAATGGAGAGAGAGAGAGAGAGAGAGAGAGAGAGAGAGAGAGAGAGAGAGAGAGAGAGAACCTGTGTGTTTGAGAATTTCCATCACCTCTCATTGAATGATACTGGCATTGACTTCAGATAAATCTTAAATGCATGCTCATTATTTTGTTCTAGTGGAGACAAAAGCTAAATTATTAATGGTTGCTTATCCTTTTGCTGAGAAAAGCAGATGAAAAATACCTCTTTATGCAAAGATTGTCACATCGTGGACCGTATCTGGCAGGTACATGATTGGTCTGTGTGAAGAGTTAGTCACTGTTCACATACTGTGTGAATATGTAAGCATAGGAGGTACATTTGCCTTTTTCTTTGTTTAAAATTGACATAGATTCTCTCATACATGATTCATTTTTCTCTGTATTTCTTCAAAATACATCCCTATTATTTCCCTGAATACTTATTGCTGCATCCAGAATGATAACAAAGTTCTCAGTTTCATGTCACCTATAATATGACATCTACGTGATATTGTTGACTGTAATTTGTTTTCCCAAAAAATAAACAGGCACAAATATCTGCTCTTCTCCTTATTTCTAAAGAGTAGAACTGCACATCAAGAATTCCACCAGGTTCATGAAGGCTGGAACATGGAGGATCCACCTGTACCCGTTCCCCTCACCTATAAATTACTATTTAAATATTGCACGCTTACCCTCTTTAGTAGCAGACAGGTGATAACTTGGAAGATGTGATTGGTTGATTTACTTGAGAAGTAATGATTAGAAAAGAAGGTTCTGTGTTACTAAGTAGAAAATTTAGGCACAATCTCTTTCAAGGGAGCTATAAATTTTAAATAGCCACTTTGATAGATTACTTATTTTATGTTCACAAATTATATTAAAGATGAGAAGTATTATTTCAGCATCAAAGTTTTGTCTGATGGGCTTCAAAGAATGTGTGTGGAACAATAATTTTCATGTTGTAATTAAAAAATAAGAAAGGCTAATTATGAATGCTTTGATGATAGACACAGTCATTGATAAGTAGAAGAATGTTCTAACCTATTTGGTCTTAATCCAGTTTTTGATTTTTCTTGATCATACTGAATATACTTTCCTGCAAGTGGGAAATTAAAATTTTAAGGCAACAGTGTTTGTATTTTGTCTCATACTGTAAATGGTTTTGTTAATTGATTTTATAAGAGCTAATCAGTTATTTTCTTTAAAGTTAAGGCTGAGGAAGCAAAGTTAATCTTTCTCTTTTTTAGAAATGAAGGCCAAAGGTGATGTGTGATGAATAAACATGAGTCATTTTATTCTCTGTAAAGCTACTCTACTCATTTTCCTATTCAATGGTCACACACACACATACACACACATGCACACATATACACACATGTGCATGTACCTTATACAAACATGCACAAACACACAACATTACAAACATGAATATGCAAAAAATGGTTTAAAATGTAACCTAAACATAATTATGTTTTTAATCATAGCCTTACAAAACCTCTACAATTAATTTCCTACATTGATTTAGCTATAACTTCAATTCTTTTTGTCATAAATTGATAAGCTCATTAGTATGTTACAGGCTTCCATATTTACAAGTTAATGAAGAATGAAATAGACCATGATTTTAAATGACACTAATGCTTTTGTCTTCTCATGATCATTGACTCCAAGCTGTAGCTGCAACGGTCATTCAGAGATCAATCTTTCACTTGTTCTACCATGTATTTGTTGATTTTTTCATTCAGCAATTCATTAATTCAGACAACTATTTTGAACATCATTTTATGAGTCCTAAGAAGTCTCATAAAATTATAGAACGCAAATAAATCGGTGCCTTATTCTCACTCTAAATATCCCTAGGGAATGTGGCACATAGGCAGGTTTTCTAAAGCATTTTGTCATTGAGATTTTGTAGGAGAGTTGATGAAATGCACCCAGCCAAAGTTGAGAAAGAATAGAGAAGGCTTTCTGAAGAGGATTTTACTGTGCAAAGTTGAGAAAGAATAGAGAAGGCTTTCTGAAGAGGATTTTACTGTGCAAAGTTGAGAAAGAATAGAGAAGGATTTCTGAAGAGGATTTTACTGAGCAAAGTGTTAAAGGACAAGTAGCTCTCCACCAATTGAAGGGAGGATGATTTTCCGTGATTATAGTCTAGTATGATGAAGCACTTTTATCACAGGTGAAGGGAAGAGAGTAAACGGAGTGTTGATACTCTCTGGTGCTGTGTACTTTTATGATAGACTGTAGAAAGGAGAGGTGAGGGGAAAGGGGACATATCAAGATGGCCTTAGGTAGGCCAGTGTAAAACCAAACCAAACCAAACCAAACAACAAAACACGGGTGCAACCAAATGAGTGCGTTTAGGACAAGGCATATTTTTCTGCTTCACAAACAATTTGTGACATATTTTTTCTGTACCAGAACATTTAATTCTCTGGCATGACTGACATTTCTTTGCCTGTCTGACTAGAAGCAAGGAAAATGTACCGCCTACAGCTTACCACAAGTGCATCTTCCAGTCAGAGCTCTTGAAATAAAGTCACTTTTCACTTTTCCTGAAAAAAGAAAGTGTTACTATTGGGCTGGGAAGTGCTAGAAGGCAATTTCTCTGTTGTCAATCTAGTGACTTTTCTTTTAACTATTTCATGTGCTATTTCATGATATACATAGTCACTTATTAATGGATTGATAGCAAACTGATCACAATGGCAGTCCCCCATGGTAGAATCTAGACTGTTGATTACACTTTTGGATAATTAATATCATGTCTTAAAGGAAAAGATTCTTGTAGTACCCACAGGAAACTTCCTCTTACTATTTCTTCACTCACCATAAGAGTCAGAAAACTATAGTTAACTCTAAAATAATTTGACTGTGAAAGCCCTTAGGGTAAGAGTAAAACACCAATAGTAATTAGCATCTTAATTACCTAGGATGTATCTACATGATATGGAGTTGCCAAAGAAACATAAAATAGTTTCCTCTCTTCATCTCCAAGTTGCCTCTCTTCCCCAGAAAGATTTTTCCCTCTTGAGCCAGCAGAACTATTGCCTTCTCTATGGTCTCATCTTAGCAAATGGTGAGTGGAATTCAGGTGTGTTTCATTTACAGAAGAATTGTATATGATTAAAAGTAATATTTGTCTCAAGAGTGAAGAACTTTTTCATGAACATGTAACTTCCAATATGTTAAAATAGCTTATAGCATACAATGGTTCTTATATCTTCAGTAACACAAAACTGTGAGTGTATGAAGGATATCTCTTTTGCTTTTTTTTTCCTCCAGTTTTTTGAAGAATCCCATAAATCTCCAATTTAAAAATGCCTTTCTTCCTTTTTGTATCAGAAGTTATTTCAAGACTAAACCATGGATGCTAGCCATTGTTAGCACAGCATACATCTCAGGTTTCCTAGGACAATGAGAGTGAAGCAGGTGCTGTCAGTGTGCTGCGTGAAGCTCTTCAGATCTCTGAGTCAGTTCTGTATACACCTCCCAGTGTGATTTTTAACCAAATTGCTAGCTCTTGTGTCTGATGGTGGGGTGACAGCTCTCAAACTCCTATGACCCACTTTAGCTGAATACAGAAAGTTGGAAGTATCTCTGAATCTGTGTTCTTTTGGAGCTGTTCTGAACCAATGATTTAGTAAAGGCCTTTTGAAAAATTAAATTGAAACCTACTTCTGTAGAGGTCTCCTAAAATATTTACATATATAGAAGTTATTTAGATGGAGTCACAATATAATGGGGAAGACCTTGCCCCAATTAGAATTTCAGCCCACCACTTATAGCTCAGGGCCAGGAATGGGATCCAAATCCAAAGGGGTTCCATAAGTCCCTCAAACATTACAGGCTACTGCAGAAGCTAGTAGTTAATTCTCTAAAACCTGGTGGTAAGGCACTATTGTTGAAGACACAGCTTCCTTTGTAACTTTATGTGAGCAAGGCCCAGCTAGAAGTGTCACTCCTAATGAGGACTCATGGTACTAGAAGGTACTTTGCATGCGACCAAAAGAGAAAATAATCATCAGTATCACCCAGTTATAAACTATTCGGCTGTGGAATATTATTTTAAAATGGGTTACATTACTTTACACTCTGAAACATTTGTTTAATGATGTACAGATGTGCTGCATTCTCTTCTGTTGCATTTATTTAACTCTGTGAAGCTGTGTTACTTTGCCTGTCTAAAATACCTGATTGGTCCAATAAAAACTGAATGGCCAATAGTTTGGAAAGAGAGGGAAATAGATGAGACTGGCATAGAGACTGAATAAATAAAAGGAGAAATCTGCAGAAGATGAGGAAGAAGAGGGAGGATAGAGAAAAGGTAATGTAGAGAAGGATACTAGGGAGTCACCTGGCCACACAGCCACACAGCCACACAGCCACACAGCCAGCCACAGAGTAAGAAGGAAAGAGAGACATGTAGAATATAGAGAGGTAAAAATCTCAGAGGCAAAACATAGTTAAAGAGAAATGAGATAATTTAAGTTAGAAACGCTGGTGAGAAACAAGACAAGCTAAGACTAGGCATTTATAAGAATAAGTCTCCTTGTATTTATTTGGGAGGTAGGTGGCAGGTCCCCAAAGAGTAAAACAAACAAACAAACAAACAAACAATAATTACACTATTAAGCCTACAACGTCAACCTTCCTGTAAAATTCATTTTTACAATATTTACACAAATATTGTGGGAATAATCAACCACTATTTGATTGTACATAGGTTCATTCTATGACATGTGACCCACAGTTGACACTACTAATATGTCCAGGAACTTGAGACTATTTTGGTCATGGGTCTATGGAAAACCTAATACTATTATTCTAAAGTAATATAGCAAGAGAATGAGTCTTAATGAATTCTAAAGATAAATTGCTGTACCAGTAGACCAGTGCCTCACTCAGCCCACATCAGTAAAACTTCATCTTGCAGTAGACAGACACTAACACAACTAAGTCACAGCTTGACAATATGCAGAGTGTGAGAGAATTCAGAAAACTCATTCCTAAATAGGATGTCTTCATCAAACCCCTCTTTGCATATCTCAAGTATCTATGTGGAAGAGCAGATGCAAATACTAAGAGCCAGAAAAAGTGAATGGCAACAAGGGGCTTCAAGACACAAATACTGATGCATAGATAAATTCAAGAGAGTAAGTTTACATGTGCTATAACTGCTGAGGTTCAATCCAGACAAGACACCATCACTAAAAGGAGGAAATAAACACAAACCCAACTCTAACTAAGGAAATATTTGTAATATAAATTCCTGTAGCAAAAGAAAATTCAGTTTATCCAAAGGAATGTCACTGGGTGCCCAGAAGTAGTTGATCCGCACAAAATGGCCTCCATGGGTCATTTGGTTTTTGGTTTGTTTGTTTTGGTGGGATTTTGTTTCATTTTGTTTTAGGGTTTTTTAAAATTGTTAGTCTGGGGTTATTTTTTGTTTGTTTGTTTAATATGGTGAGAAAAAAAACAAGATGAAGTTGGGGGTGTTGGAACATAGGGAAGATCCAAGATGAGATAGGGAGATGAAAAACATGATCAAAACATAAAAAATTAGAAATAAAAATAGCATAAAACTAACAAAATACTCTTGTCTTTCCTCCACTTCAACCTCTTAGGCATGGCTTCCAGAGAAATGCTTTCGACCAAAGTGTCCAAATTTAGAAAATAAAAGTAGGACATCCGAAGTTTTTTTTAGAATAAGTATGCTCCATGTAATGTTTGGAAGATATTTGCATATGCTGCACTATATATATATATGTATATATATTATATATATACATGTATGTATGTATGTATGTATATATATAAAATAAGGATATATATGTAATAAGGATATCCTTATCTAGTAGTCTTGTGTTTTGCAACAGTCCTACTCTTGCTAGATTTGCCTGGAAGGGGCAATCTTGCTTGGCTTCTTTCTTTTTACACTTTTCTCTTCCATTCTAAGATATTTCAGGGAATACATCTACATAAATCACTTTAATACAAATAAGGGTCATTTTCTGAGGAGTCTAATCTGATATAACCAAGGATACCTGTCATCTTCTCATAAATATTAATAACTTCTTCCTCAAATATCCTTGTTTGAATAACAAATTCTACATTCATTAAAGCTGTTCCAAGAGCATGAGTTATTAAGGGTTTTATATTATGTTGATAGGAAAGTACTGAGATCATTATTGCATATGGAGGAAGAATTGGCAGCATGGTGATAGAGAAGAAGTTTCACAAGAACTGAGCCTGGTGTTAGGTCTGGCATCTCTCAAAAAAGTGGGGATGATAAGCCACAACACAAGAAAGACTCATAGGATGTTGACTGGTTACTGTAAATGAAGGGCTTGATGATCTATAACTAAGAATTTCTGATTTTGATAAAGCCTCCTGACTAAGTCTGTTACATAATTAGTTGCTGGAGACTCTAGCTATTAAAGTTAAATAGATTTGGACAATTCTGTCAACAAACTAAAACCCGGAGTGAGGAGAGAGTTCTACACATGGCCTTGAGCTGGGCATGGGTTAACTTATCCATCATAGGGAATGGAAATAAATACTATTTAATTCCATTTAAATGAAATCTATAATATGACTTTTGTTGTTATTTACAAGTTTAGAGCAATAATTATATACACTTTGATAGAATTTCACAAGAGAATCAAAAGTTAATCGTTTCTCAAGTTTTAAATAGAGCTAAATCTCAAAGTGGCCAGTAAACAAGGTATGGATTTGCTTAAAATTATAGAATTGAATTTACTTTTTATAACTAAACTATAGATAGATAGCATATGGTTCTGAATCTAGAAAGCTTTAAAAATGGTGCAAATATTTAAAGCAAAGAAATGGTTTTGCAGATGTTTAATATTTCATATTAATTATGATCAAGTCAGAAATACCATGCTGTCTTGAATTACAGCATCAAAATTTCATATATGATTGTGGGGGTAGACCTGGGAAAAGCTGGAGGGGAAAATGGAAGATAGATATAATTAAAATAAAACATATATATCTGTAACATTTCCAAAGAAAAGTATTCTTTTTAATTTTTTATTTTTTTCCATTCAAAAATTTACACTTCCTCCCCTCCTCCCAGTCCTCTCCTGCTTCCCCTCTCACCCTCCTTCCTCCCTCTCCCTCCTTAAGAGAGGGCAGGGAACCCTACCCTGTTGGAGGTCCAAGGCCCTTTCTTCTACATCCAGGCCTAGGAAGCTTTGCATCCAAATAGACTAGGGTCCCAAAAAGCCAGTACATGCAGTAGAAACAAATCCCAGTGCCTTTATCAATGGCTTCTCAGTCAGCCCCCATTGTCAGCCACATTCAGAGAGTCCAGTTTGATTACATGCTCATTCAGTCCTGGTCCAGATGGATCTGATGAGCTTCCATTAAAACAGGCCCACTGTCTCAGTGAGTGGATCAACCCCTCATGGTCCAGACTTCCTTGCTCATCTTCTCCCTCCTTCTTCTCTTCAATTGGACCTTGGGAGGTCAGGTTGCTCTGATGAGTAAACAAGGTTGCAGGGCAAAAGTTGGGAGCATGGGGGTGGGGGTAGAGGTGGGGATGGAGTTGGGGGGAGGGGAGAGAGGGAGAGAGAAGGGAGAAAGGAAAGACTAGAGAGAGTTTGGGGGAGTGGGAGGGTGGAGATGGAGGAAGGGCGGATATAGGAGCAGGGAAGAAGATATCTACATTAAGGGAGCCATTTTTGGGTTGACAAGAGACTTGGCACTTAGAGGGGATCCCAGGTGTCCACGGGGATGTTCCCAGCTAGGTCCTTGGGTAGCAGAGCAGAGGGTGCCTGAACTGGCCTTGCCCCACTATCACACTGATGATTATCTCGAATATCACCATAGAGTCTTCATCCGGGACGGATGGAGATAGAGAAAAGTTATTTTAAAAAAATCACAATGAACCTAAAGCGAAAATGGGATTAATCTTTAATTAATAGGATCCAAATTCATTTCTATGAATGGGATTATATAAAACATATAAGACCAAAGATTACTTTTCCCATTTATTTAAGGGGAGAGTGTAGGGGTGGGTTTGGATAGAGAAAAGGAAAGAGGAAATGGTGGAATTATATAATTTCAAACAAAAAATCATTTTCAAAAGAAAATTGTAATATTAATCAATTTTCTTAGCTGAATTAGCAGCCTGTGACCTTAACGATTAAATGCATTTAATATTCTACCGTCGGTACTTTTTCAATGAAGGAATAAAATTCAAAGGTTAGAAGGAATGATGGACAGTCTTTATTCTAATGTCGGGCATATGACACTTAAAGCTAATGGAAAACATCATTCTCAGCCATAGCAAATGAGCCCTGCCAGCATAATGAACGGCCGATATCAGCTGGGAAACCATCTTGAATGTCAGGGGATATGCTCTTCATTTGCTGTGTTTGATTGTTCAAATAAATATTTAATGAAAATATTATTAGACTATTCAGCTGAGTGAAATAAACTGATGGGCCAAGTAGCTAAAGAAGCAGACTTAATATTCACTAAATGAAGTGGCATAATAATTTATTTTGCATATTATATGAGTCTTCTGAGAGGTTTGGTACTTTTACACTTCCCAGCAGTATTTAAAAGGTATCATTACAGTTATAAGTATGGGATTGGAAGGTGTTTTTATAGTTCATGGAAATATGGAACACACTTTATAGGGAGACTAAAGACCATCATCCACAATTTGCTTAGCAGAAATAAGGTGCCTCTCACTCTGAAGGGTGGCTTTCCTTTTATACAGCTTTACTGAGTTGTGCCACAAATGTTGACATTATGGTACATAAAATTACATAGAGTAGAGCTTAAATAATTAAACACATGTGAAACATAACTCTCTTGTGAGCTTCAAATTTTCAGAAAGAAATATGGATTATTTAGTTTGATATTTATATATACATATATATATATATATATATATATATATATATATAATACTATTTTAATGTTCAATCTGGAAGAAAATTTAGAAACAATTTCTTGAGTTCCTTGTATATTTTGTAGATCAGACCTCTGGCTGATATGGAGTTAGTGAAGATCTTTTCTCATTCTGTAGGCTGTCATTTTGTCTTGTTGACTATGTCCTTTGCTTTACAGAAGCCTTTCAGTTTCAGGAGGTCCCATTTCTTAATTGTTTGTCTCAGGGTCTGTGCCTCTGGGTTATATTTAGGAAGTCGTTCCCTGTGCCAATGCATTCAAGTGTACTTCCCAATTTCTCTTCTGTAAAGTTCATTGTGGATGGCTTTATGTTGAGGTCTTTGATCTATTTGGACTTGAGGGTTTTTCCAATATTATATGAATATAGGTGCCAGATTTTGGGCCATTCATAGGTAGATTTCTTCACGTGGTAAACAATGGTACATTTGGAGTAACTTTAGTCAAACTAAAAGGAGTAGAAAGGAAGAACTAAAAACAAAAATCTTTGTTGTAGACTAAGTCACAAGTGGTTATAATTTGCAATTAGTTTCTATGACCAAAGTAAGGCCTAATCTTCAATTGGTTAGTTAAGAAAGACCTTCTTTTTTTAATGCTGACACCATGAGGAATACTAGTAAAAGAGTTAAAAATGCAATATGTACACATACAAACACACAAACACATATAAATTTAATCTACCTAAGAAATATTCTCACTAATTCTGAAGACTATTAATTTCAGCTGCAATTTGTAATATTAGTCCACCAATGTCTCTCCTAAAAATAATGAAACTTGAACAGAATTTGGTACCAGGATTAGGGTGTGGCTATGATGGAACTGCCACTGTTGCTTTGGGGGAAAATTTTTTAAAATGCTTTGAATCTTGAGCTGGAAAAGTTAGAGATACTATAACAGGAGCTTGGAAGACAATATGGGAGAAATTCAAACAATTGAAACCTGGCTTGTGAAGTTGTAAAGTGAAACAAAGACTCTATTGGGACTGCTCGTATGATATTTAGTATTAAAAATCTGTGTTTGTGAGCCATCTATAAGTGAATAATCAGATGTAATTAGTAATAGAACAGTCCTACAGAAGTGAAACCTCCTAGGAAATAGATGTTGGTTAGCTAGGACTTAAAAATTCATTGTATTATATGAGAAATCTAAGATATTAAGCTGAAATCTTTTGTTAATAGGACATCTTTCTTAGGGTCAGAACACACAAAACCTAGTACAAGGGGGCCAAGGCTTTGTCTCTAACTGGCAGTTGAACATACAATTCATAAGAGTCTTCCATGATGTTCTGGTTTTGAAGATGGGAGAGATGCAAGCATGAAGGGGTCCTGGACAGTAACTGAGTCATGTGCCATCATGTGCTAGGGCCATCGTCTCCAAAGAGAGGTAAGACCAGACCACTGGTGAAGATACAGTATCAGATCCAGTTGAGACCCCAAGATATTGGAAGTGCAAGGTTCATGGGACATCTAAGAAGAGAGGTAGTTGTGGAAGGTAGCTTGTCTGAGCATTCAAGACAAATTGTTCATCTTGTAAGTGATAGAGATGGAGAAGTAGGGGTGCCAAAATCTATTGGTATTCAAAAGATTGTCTTGGGTATCAAACATTGAACAATTTATACTGTTAAATTGAGTCTGTTTTGAATTGATTTCAAGTTTGCCCTGCTTCTTCTCTTTTTGATAAAGAAGCACACAACTTGCTCTTGGTTTTACTGGCACCCACAGTTTGATACTTCAAACTTTTTAAGTGTTGGAAGTTTTAAAGACTGTAGGACTGGGTCTTCTATACGATTCAATTGGTCGATTTCTCTGTTTTTATACCAATACCAAGCTGTTTTTAATACTGTAGCTCTGTAGTTGAGTTTGAAGTCAGGGATGGTAATGCCTCCAGAAG
>NC_022009.1:73488689-73500264 GCF_000317375.1 Microtus ochrogaster
AAATTGAATACAAAAAAATAATGATGAGGTACTAGAAACCTAATTATGAAATTAAAAAAAAGACTGTAGGACTGTTAATTTATAGTGTATTCGATATTATGTTATTAACATGAGATCTTGGAAAATGAACAAGAAATAAAGAATAAGGTTTAACAATGATGTGTTTGGTAAGTTGACAAGGCTTAGAGTGTCTTGGTTAGTTTCTGTTGTCAATGATATAACTAAGTGTCAACCTACAAGAGAGAATCTTAGTTTAGAATTACCTTTACCAGATTGGCCTTTGAGAAATTTTCTTGAATTATGATTGATGTGGTAAGTATCAGCCCATTATAGGTAGCATTTTCATTAGGTAAATGAGCCTGTGTTGTATAATAAAACTAGTAGAGAAAGATATAAAGTGAGCCAAATGGTATTTTTTCCATTTCTGTTTCTGTTTGAGTTCCTGCTTTGAATTCCTTTGATGATGGACTGTGACCTGGAGGCTTAAGACAAATAAAAGTTTTCCTTTCCTAGTTGCTTTAGGTCATAGAGTGTTTGTTTATTTGACATCAAAAGAGTAGAAATTGAGTGTGATACTTGTGCTATCTCTGGACAGGTTTGGGGTTCTATGACAATGAATCACTGGTGTTTCAGAGGAATCACCAATCCCTTTCTTCATAAATTTAGATCTCCTATTAATGCAGTTCCTTTTTTTTTGTCCAAGGCAATAATAATCATAATGATGTAGATTATTCTTTTTAACAATTTTCTGTAATAATAATAATATGTTCCCATGGGTAAATCTTAAGATATAATTAGTCTACTATTTCATATTACTAAGGAAATTAAATTGAAAAATACTAAGGAAAATCAATATACTGAGATACAGGTAAAAGCTTATAATTGGTGCCTGGGAAGGATTGCAAAGCTGAGACTGGTCACTGTAGCCCAGTATGTAAGTTTACAAACTACAAGCCTGTAAAATAGAATCAATACAAATATTTATTTTGCTTCAAAGAAAAAAATGCATCTAGTATGTCTCTAATATTTAAGCATTAATTTTAACACAGAGGGGATTTTTATGAGAGTTCTTATCATTCCATGGAACTCACAGATAGAATCCTAAATGGGCAGTGTTATGTGGTTATCTATCTCTACTGAATATATAAACTGAAGAAACAGCGGCACAGACCCATTCACATATATTGAGGGCTGCTGTGATAGCAGAGGTCACAGAATTAAAAATGATCTCACTTAAAGCAGAACATGTGGGTCCTGCTTCTTTGCAGTTGTTGAATAATAGGACTCACCTGTCCACTGTGACTTTTATGCCTTTGCAGCTGAAGTCACCCGGGTGAATCAGATACATTTTCAAGGTTCCTCTCTGTCATATAACTCTTCAAGATTGATCCAATATATTTTAAAAAGCATAATTCAAAATCAGAAGGTAGAGACATACATAGAATTGTTGTGAATACAAATCATTTCTGCTATATTTACAGATGTGGATACAAGGCTGCCAGTGAGCTTTTCTTTTGTCAAGTTTTTTATGAAGAAGAATACAAAATTCCACAATATTTTAAGCTTTCTGATAGTTTTATTTTATTATATTAACAAACTCCTGGATAATATTGAAAGACATTTTGATGTACTTCATTAAGAACCAGCATATTTGGACGACAACAAACAATTTCATTTCTTTTATAGACAAATAAATGCTGTCTATTGTCAATAGTCAAAATCTGTACTATTTTGTTAAATTTAGTAATTTTAGGTCATCAAGATATTATCATTAGAAAACGTAAGGAAAATTGAACTCTGAATGAAAGGCTCTGTTTGGTAGGGTTGAGATGATGGCACACATCTAATACTTTATTCCAAAGGTTCCTGCAACATGAAGTATTTAGCACCATTTTGGGGTGGGGTCGGTTACAGTTTACTAGGAACATGATGAAAGGTATTGTAAACTATATATTTTGTTGTATCGTACTACTTTTTCCATGAATTTTTAAAGTACTTGTTTGACTTATTATACTTTTTATGGTACATGCTATTTTCCTTTTATTTCCTTTTGAAAAAGCATAATGAAAGGGAGAAAGGGATTGGCTGATGTCAGAATATTGATATGTGGAATTAAACATTAGTTTATAAAGTTAATCTTCTTATGATAGAAGTTTAAAAATTTGTCTTAATTTTCATTTATAGAACTGGGAATATCCCTAAACATCAAACTTAATATGATTAAAAAAACAGGGGATGAAGTTCAAATTATATCAACAAAATCCTATCATGCACACAGACTGTTGGTACTGATTGATAAATGGAAGCAGTAGAAATGTTGTACTTAATTTTGTTACCTTTGTCTGCCAGTAGTTTTACCACTTTGCCACTGAAGATAAACTTGAATTCTTTAACAGCACCCTCTCTGGTCTAGTGCATCTGTCCTCATCTAAAATTGTTTCCAGTAGATGGTGAATTATGTAGCATATCCAAAATGGGCTGTCTTGTCATAGCAACTGTGATTGCTTTACTGATGGGCATTGTGGAAAATTGCAATAGTTTAAGACATGAAAGAGTGTTGCTTATTTTTAAGGAAAATATGACATTTAACAAGCAGTAGCAAACTGATGTGTGTCTACAAAGAGATTCGCAAATAGAAAAATTTTAATATTAACAAAACAGTATAAAATCTGTTTATATACCACACAGAAAATTACAAAAGCATTTTCATCACTAAAAGAGGCAAAAATCTCATTATTAAAGACTACATTAGTTTATCTAACTTAATACATTTCAAATTTGTTTGTACCTATCTACTCTGATTTCATATTTTTTCTCCATCTGACTTTTTAAATATTGATGCATTACTAGGCATCAGAAAAAAGTAATCCAGGACACTCAGGACATGGTTGTAGAGGGGTCACACCCATGTCATTACCTTGCTATTTCAGAGACTCTTCCCCCTACTTTGTAATTTTTTTCTTTCTCATTTGCCCTAAGCATTTGAATTTGTGCACTGATTTTATTTTGTTGCTTATTTATTGTGTGTGTGAGTTCACATTTATGTGGTATATGAGAGTATTTGTGTGCATTAGTGTAGGTACATGTATATGTGCAGATATGCATGCACTTATGTGTGTAGAGACATGAGGTTGATGTTAGGAGTCTTCAGGGGTCTTCTTTCATGCCTTGTTACCCTTTTATTTTCTGAGACATGATCTTCAATTGAATCCAATGCTCCTTGATATTACTAGCCTACTGTTTCTACCTTTGGAAGGGGTGTGAGAATTATGATGGTCTGTCATGCCCACCTGCCATTTGTGTGGTTTCTAGGAACTAGAAGTCCAGTTCTCATGCTTAGGTAACAAACATTTTGTCCACTGAGTCACCTTCATGACCCTGATTCGTTTTTCCCTGCCTTACCTTTTCTTTCTTTATGGGTGCAGACTGGACATCAGTCTTGTTTCCCCTGAGCACATTACATGTGATCCCCAGTTTTACATCATTCTCTTGATCTGTCACTGTCCTCTGTCAATGCCTTCTTGAGATCTCCCGGTGCCTACAGAGTTCTTAGTAGGTAAAATACAAAACAATTAAAAAATGTTGACTTTAAAAACACATCACTAGCAGAATTCTTAGAAAACCAAGTTAGTTCCTTAAAAGGGAGACTAGACATTTTAAATATGAACATACTCAAGTGTGAATGTCCCTCCATACTTCAGAGGGTTGAGAAATCCGCCACAGAGTTGCCCATGTTATTTTGGCATTCCTGAATTTAAATTCAAGGAGATGCCTGCAAGCAAGAAAGCTGAGAAAAGAGATAGCTTTGTTATTCCAGCGACACTTTCTACTTCACAGCTTTAATTAAAACAGATGTCTATGTGAAGATTCCTTTATTTACAGAGAATACAATGGAAATGAAGGCTTTCATTCTCTGACAAGCATATTTTGACCAGGAAGATGAGGCCAAGCTACCCAGCTTCATTTAAGTCTTTTGAAATTTCAAACATTTCAATTTGAAGTGTGCTTTACAGTGTCTCCTGAGCTGGGCTTTATATAGATTTTTACATGGCAAGCAAACACCTAGGGAAGGAACAAGGATGACAATTGTTCAATCCTTGATTTCTATCATACAGTCTACCAAGACTCCTTATTCAGAGAGGCAATAGTATTTGCAGAAGCCTGTCCTTGAAAGTCTCAGAGCCTAAGGGCTGACTCAAGACTGTGCTCATCTCCTGGGTCCTCTTAGGTTTGTAACCTCCTGACCTATGCAGCATTCAACTATAAAACACCATTCAGTTATGTTTTCTAGATGAGGGATTGTTGTTGGTTATTCTGAAATTTCTATTTTGAGTCTTTACTAACCACTGGCTTTTTGGACACTTTATGACATTTGCCTATTTGAAGAATATATCTACTTGGATGATAAGAAATGATTCCATTCTTCCTGATTTAAGGTTCCTTTCAGTCTTACTCAGGGTTTCAGAGAAAGTGTTTTCTTTCCTCCTTTGGATCCCCATCACACCCAAATGTCACTACTTACAAGGCAAAAAAATCTGAGATGCATTCCTATTTTATTTCCCTGTAAACACGCAATGTGATGCTTCACAGAAAATAAATATTTCCATTTTCCCAAGTACTCATTCATAAGTCTAGCTTTTCACATGCAGTGGTACAGGAACCTCACACAACACTAGAATTCTTTTCCTATTATCGGAGTTCAGCCTTGACGGGGTTCACATTTTCCAGGGTAGGGGTGTGAGGATTAGAAATTTAAAGCAGATGGAACAAAGGTACAGAGACACAAAATAGAATCGGGAGGCTAATCCAGTGAATACTGAATTTGCCTGCATTTATTTTTCTTATGCTTATATATTCCAATCCAAATTAGGGGAAAGGCAAAAGACTGCTTTAACATAATACAAAGAACAAACAGAGCAGTTACTAGTTTTAATACCTGAAACATCAAGCAACTATATCCTGAGCTAAGCATTCTATTGTTTAGGCAGGATATTCAAAGACCACACATTAGGCAAGTATCCTATAGGCAGTCAAACTCCCTAGGTCAAACATCCTGTCACATCTTTTATGGAGCAAGAATAGGCGTAAATTCTCTGACCTTTGGTCAGTGTAGAATGGACCCACTTTTGTAGGTCTCATATCCTATATTACTTTTCTGACTCTGTATACATTATACAGGGATTTTTTTGTACTTTAACTGAAAATAGTATGATATATAATGTTTTGATAGTTTTAAGTATGCATAAATTCATATATCTTTAGTAAGACTTTTTTCTTGGATTAAGTTAAAGAAGCTCGTTTAAGCTTTCTTTGATGAGGGAAAAAAGAAAACCATATGCAACGGAGTGTATGCCTAATAGTGAACATCAACTAGACTGATGAAACTTTGAATAAACATTTTGAATTATTGTAACTGTAAATGTTAAAACAGATTAAAATATTCAGCACAAAATTGTGTTTTAAAAGACTTCCATTTGTAGGCATTTGAAACACACAAGAAAAATCTAACACAATGATTACAAAGATCATTGACAATCAAATAAATGCAATGACAAAACTAACCAGAAGAACTTTATATCCCTTGTAGGAAGGCAAGGAATAAGGGGACAATTTTCCAGAGATCACTTCTCAGTGCACAGAGACAATAGATTTCCTATATAAAGAAAATTAGTTACTCCACTATTCTTCTAAAAATATGAATTGCTAATTTTAACTTATCAAAGGTATCCATTTTCTTGGATATTTTTGCCTCAGAATTAGAAATTATTCAAATTCAAGACTCTTTTCAATTTAAATAGAAATATAAAGCTTTTCCTTGTACTTATCAAAGGTAACTGACATTCAATATTAGATATTCTACATTGTCTAAAAATGTTCAGGTTTGAGTTGAATAATTTAGATGTTTTCAGACTAGCTAGAGATGTGGTGGTTTTCAGGGAGGCGGGAAAAAATGTGTTTTTTGAGGTATGTGTGCAGTACTCTACATTTTCAGCATACGTTACCTCAGAAAGATGTGTACCACGGAGAGACTATTACATGCAGAACAGTTATCTAACCTTAGTGCTGGGCTTTATTTATACTCTATTTATAGCTATTACATCCGAAATATACTGACTTCATTTCCAAGTTTGTATGTAGTTTAGGTCATTTTACTCCAGGGATTCTATTCACCAACACGGTACAAATTGCCTGCTACTGGTTCTTTTTCCTAAGGCATTTCTTTTTGAATAGGCACACAGTCACACTAAAACTCATTAATGTGCCCAACACTGAAATGATGATATCATGTGCCGATTACTGACATGGTGCTTCACAGGCCTGAGCCCTTTGCCTCGAGGTGGGAAGGTGCTATGGGCTTGCTTCAGGTCTGTAATGGAGTTCCCCAAAGGACCTGTCGGACGCTATTCTCCTGCCAAAGCCTTTCATTGCTGTCTTGATTCTTCATCCTGCTCTGCTCACCAGCTTTTGACAGTTCTCCCTCTAATGTTATCTTCATAGGACCCCTTGGACAGTTCTTCTAAGCACCCAGGCCTGTGGAGAAAGACAGAGCTTAGAGCCAGAAATTCCAAAGAGTAGGACTTGCTGGATAGAACTAGAATCCAAAGAGTTGGACTCCTCAAAAATCAAACTGTTGTGGAATGGGCCCTGGGAACAGGATTTGCTCCTTTTCGGGTGAAGAGAGGGCTGCATCCGGAGAGCTGCATCAGTTGAGATGTGACTTTGAACAGCTGTGCTCATGTGAGTGTGCTTCACTGTGTTCTTGCCATGTGAAGAAACACCCCAACAGGACCAGGATCTTGGAATAACACAGAGATATGAGACCCTTCCAGGAACTGAATTCGCCTTGCTCTGCTGCTGCTTTAGATGTTTTGCCTCCTGACTTGGCATCCCATGGAGGGACTGTGTTGCGTTTTTGGAGCTTGGATTTTGTTGAGTATGCTCTCAGAACTAAAGTTGTCTATCATATGAGCTCATTTAAAGGCTGCAGCACACAATTACAAAACTTTGGCATACATGTATAGAGTTCAGCCATTTAGGTTTTTATATTAATATAGTTCATCTTCTCATTGATTATACCTGTGTGACTATTACTAGAATGACCTGTTTGCAAAAATACAGGTTAGTTACCATTGCCTATTTTTATCTATCTATCTATTTATTTATTTATTTATCTATTTATCTATTTATTTATTAATTAAAGATTTCTGTCTCTTCCCCGCCACCGCCTCCCATTTCCCTTCCCCTCCCCTAATCAAGTCCCCCTCCCTCATCAGCCCAAAGAGCAATCAGGGTTCCCTGCCCTATGGGAAGTCCAAGGACCACCCACCTCCATCCAGGTCTAGTAAGGTGAGCATCCAAAACTGCCTAGGCTCCCACAAAGCCAGTACGTGCAGTAGGATCAAAAACCCATTGCCATTGTTCTTGAGTTCTCAGTAGTCCTCATTGTCCGCTATGTTCAGCGAGTCTGATTAATCTGAAATGTTTTTATGTTTCTCAAGTCACTTTTAAGATGTAAATAAATGCCTTTTGGAAAATTCCTAAGATATTCTTCCATAGAATTATCAGAAGTTTGATATTTGGGATCATAGGCTTTTGGGGACATAATTTTGCTCTTTTGGATTTCAGTGTTCAGGATTAAGAATATTCATTAATATAAGATGATCATGCATAAATGTATCTTAAAATTATGTATGATACATCTGTCTATGTTGATGTAGACTATACTTAGCTGTTCTTAAATTTCACATTGTGTTAGGGTCACCAAGAAATGCTTAATTTTTCACACTTTATAGATTTGGATTAAGCTCCAGCAATCCATATGTCTAATGAGGTCCTAAGTGTTGCTGATGAGAATTTAGGGTCCACATTTTATGCCCCTTGGGCTATATTATAGTGACTGAAGTTTTACAGAAATATTTAATTCCCTTTGTAAATAATTTTTTTGTGTATGACTGTGGTAAGATGGAACATTTATATTTATGTAGGAGGAAACGTCTGCAAAATGTTTGCCACCAAGATATCTTCTAATTCAAAAGAGTTCTGTTCATTAGAAGCTCCTTTGCTTTGCTAAGTTTTGGCAGAAGTTGGAATGTGCACATCTACAGAGAAGAGCTGGGTCTGAATTTAATCTCTTTGCATTAAAAAGAGATGAGGTATTAAAAGATTTTAGGAATAAATAGAGTGGAGAGGGGCCAAGGAGAATTCATGCAGAGAAGGGAAAGGAAGCAAAGCTAAATCTCCAGTAGTGGCAAGTGTAGGGTGGGCCTTAGGAAAAGAAAAATGTATTAGGGATTTTTGAGCAATTAGCTTTGGCTATGTGAGACTATGAATAATTAAAAACGCCTTGAGGTGTGAGAAGCTTCTGTCCACATGTAGAAGAGCCACAGATTAGACCCACGTAGTGGAGAATAGGGACAAACTGACACTTGCTAAAATGGTCTTGTAAAATATAATTAAAACAGTATTAAACTTTGCATTCTACCCCAGCCAACATCATGATGCAGATTCCTCTGTTGTATTTTCACACCTGGGACTTATAAACACTTCAAGCTGTCAACTGATCAGAAAGTGGAACGATGTAACAGCTTAGGGGCAAATGAATCAGAAAGGAACAATAATTTCTTCAGATGATGAAAAATCAAGAAGCTTCCCATGTTTCCAGAGACATATTCAAATCAAGGTCATGATATCTGGACTAGTCCCTGTGCTCATTAATTCCCAGATTTATTCATCTTTGCTAAAATAACAAAGGACTGACATTACTAGCTAATTATGTAAAGAGAAAAAATAATATTTTGTAAAAATAGAATAGTAAATAATACAGAAATCTTTGTATTATTTTAAGAAAACCTTCACCTACCTTTTCACATCTAATATACATTTCAAACTAGAATTATATAAAATTTCCAATACATTACAAAGTGTATAATAGCAAATTGCACAGATACTTGAAAGCGCTGTTTACCTATAGATGTTCATATGCATCTCATGCTAAAAATAAATAAAAAGCCCACAATTCTGTATCTTAAAAATGATAATTGTATTTTGCTTTATTGGTTTTGTGCATGGATATGGCTCATATTCTTGTAATTACTGGCTTTTATATTAATCAGATATATTACCCCTTCATGGGAACATGTTTTCCAACACATTATTTGATGAAATCTTATAATTAGTGTTTAATTACTTTAAAACTGCTGTCTTTAATCATGCCATAAACTCTATGGCTTTATACTGTAAAGTTTGTTTGAATTGTTTCATGTTTGCATAATGGATTTAAAAATAATGAGAAGAATTTTTCAGAGTTGCCAAATTCAGGTTCAAATTCATTACTGATGACTTCTTTGAAGTAAAGTTAAGCACAATAGTCTCTGGCAGCAAACTCTTTTGACTGTGATAGAAATTAATTGTATACATTCAAAATGTTTTAATTTTAGGACATCATCCCTATGATCCAATATTAGTACTTATTCTTTCAATTTTATACTCATGTTTTCAACATTTGTCATTAAGCCCATAGATAATTGGGCTTCAACAATAGCATTGAATTAATGAGATTTCTAAACATAATTATAAATATATACACAAGCCACTGTAGAGATGACATAAAATACAATCAGGTCTCTTACATTCTCTATTTCAGAGTTCATATTTTAATGAGTTGACATAGATATTTTATTTTGTGTTTTGATTTTCCTATCCAAATCTCTCTGTTTTCTCTGTGCCTTAATGGCAGCTTGACTGATGATAATAATAATATTAAAATTCCAAGTAATTGAAGCTTACATATATTATGATTTGATTATTTTTATTATCAAAATTAAAATTTTTTCAGGATATAATAAATGGGTTTCAATTTTATTATTTGAAATATAATTAACTACTACAATCACATTTTTATTCTCAAAACACCTTGGAAATATTTTTAAATGTTATTCTATTTTTAAAATTTAAATTCTTCCTCATGAATTAAATCTATCCTTTCTATGTTTTTATCTTCTGGTATCCATCATTGTCTTTTAGCACTCTTTTAAAAGGGTATTTCAAGTTAAACTCTGATTTAAATGTTTTCTGTTGACATCTTTCATAACATTCGTTGACTACATGCAGACATGCACAGAGACACACACAACATACACTTCACATCTCTTTCCATGTAATATTTAATGCTTTATTTCAAACGAAGCTAAAATGAACATATTCTTTTAAATATTTTATCAAAATACTCTTTTTCTCCTTACTCATAAAATTGTTCTATGTGTGTGTGCATTCAAATGCATTATTTTATTGTCTATGTTTTTCTCCTGTTTTTTTTTTCTTTAAATTTCCCCAGTTTTTCAATTTATACAGTCCTGGAACAGTTAAGATGTACAATATAAATAGTTTTTCTTCCTGGCCTCTGTTTTTGTTTTTGTTTTACTTCCATGGATATTCATATTTTTGAGATATTTAATTAAATTATTTAGATAAGTGCTAGTTGTAGACTATACTTTGCATTAGATATTCATATAAAACACCTCTGCTGCCTGGGTTGAGGGCTTTGCATTTTCCACTGACTGGTTTCTGCTATAACAGAAAGCAACCCTAGGTCTTCCTTGCACAGAGCCTGTTTCCTCTAATGCAGTCTGCTCTCTATTTTCAATTTTATTTTATTTTTCTTTCTAACCTGAACACAGAATAACATTGAAAGGGGGTGTGGCTCCGCAGCTGCCATTGTTCCTCCCACCAAATTGCAGGCAGAACTATAAATTGCTAATGTTGTGAATTTGAGGCTTCAGTAAAAGTAAGTAAAGACTTCATGTGTTGAGGTAAGGAGGTATATCCTATGTATTTATTTATTTATGTGCTCACCTATTTATTTTTAAACAGATATAGTCTCACTTTGTTGCTTAACCTGGCCCTTAATTCTTGAATTTAGAATATCCTCCTACCTCAATATCCAGAGTAGTAGGGTCAACAGACATGGGACACTACATTGGCCTAGGAGTCAACTTTTCAAGTATTGAGAGCCATTCGTTCATTTATTTTTATTTTATTTTATTTTTTACTTTTTTTTTTTTGCTCTAAGCTCCTATGTTTAAAAAGTAGGATAGCAAATGCCTTGTATCTAAAGAATCTATGAATTCAGGGAACTGAAAAATAATATCTATGCCAAGGTGTTCAAAGCAATGAAAGTATGATATAAAAAATGCAGGAGAATGCAAGAAAATAACATATTTTAAACCCCAGCTCCATTTATCTGTCTATCTATCTGTCTGTCTGTCTGTCTATGTATCTATCTATCTCTTTTTCTATCATCTATCTATCTATCATCTATCTATCTATCATCTATCTATCATCTATCTATCTATCATCTATCTATCGTTATTTAATTTGAGATAGATCTCACATACCCTGTGGTTGCTTGCACTCACTGTTGATTATAACCATGAACTTGTAGTCCCAAGCCTCTACCTCTCAGGTTGTCTAAGTTGAGAGTTGGTGGCCACCACACTCAGCTAATGGAGTACTAGGGACTGAACCAGGGTGAGCATGTTATACAAATACTCAGCTAAGGTATAGTCCCTGACAGAAT
>NC_022009.1:73505747-73518889 GCF_000317375.1 Microtus ochrogaster
ATTAATTTCTAATGATTTTCTATTTGAAGTAAAAAGCATATTCCCCTCATAAATATTTAAAGTCCTGTATGATATTACTACTCATCAGCCTTCCTGCTCACAACCTTGCCAGTTACTCTCCCTTTATATATGTGTAGCAGTACCACCTCTTTCCCCCTTTCTCCACGATACCAAGGTATATCACACTGGAGGAAATTTCCAGCAATTCTACACGTGTAAAGAATTCTTCTAGTCCAGTTGAAGAGTGGTAGGAATGAGAATATGAGCAAAAAGTCAGAACCATGAAAACTTCATCCACTGAAACAGTTTTTCTGAGCTAATGGAAGCTCACCAACTCCAGCTGGACTGGGAAGAAACAGGATAGGACCAAACTAGTCCCTCTGAATGTGGTTGACAGTTGTATGGCTGGGGCAGGCTGAGGAGTAACTGGCAGTGGCACTGGGATTTATCTCTACTGCATGTACTGTCTTTTTTTGGGTCCTATTCTCCTTGGATGTATATATTTCTCAGCCTAGAAGTAGTAGGGAGGGTTTTGAACCTTCCAGAAAACAATGTGCCTTACCCTCTCTTGGGATTAGATGGGGGTGGGGAGGGAGGGTAAGTGAAGAGAATGGGAGGAGGGGAGGGAGTGGGAATTTGGGTTGGTATTTTTTTTAAAATCTAATACATTTTTTTAAAAAAGAATTCTTCTAAAGTTGATAGTCTTATGCCTGTGAGTTCTGGCCTTTCAGAAAGGCATTATCTAGGAACTCATCAGTTAAGAGCCCTAGTTGCTCTTCCAGAGGACCTGGTCCAGCATCGCCAGGGCATCACACAGCTGTTTATAACCTCACTTTCAGGGGACCCAACACTCTCACAAGGACGTATAAACAAAAAGTCATCAATACTCATTAAAAAATAAGATATAAATAAATAAAGAATATATATATGTACACACATATAGAGACAGATATAATGAAAGAAAGATGTTTTGTGATGTGTAATATTTTATTTGTGTTCTGAAAAATAAAGCTTTCCTGGATGTCAGAGGGCAGAGCTATCTACTAGTTAATGATAGAAGTCAGACAGTGGGAGCACACCGCTTTAATCCTAGCACTTGGGAGGTAGAGACAGGAAGTGATGAGGTAGGGCATAGAAAGGATCTCATCCTTTTGGATGCAAGAAATACAGATAAATTAGATTTATGTTTCATTTGGTGTCCAACTTTTGGGGTACGAATTCACAAAATAGTCAGTTGCCTGTGGCTTTGCAACCACTGGCACCCATGAGAGCTGCACATGGAGGGAGCTGAACCAGGCAGAGTCACTGCAACACTAGCTGCCTTTCTTTCTTTCCTAAGCCCTCTGGCCCAGTCTGGGATTTTTCTGTTGTACCCTTGCTACAGCAAACATCACAGATACTTGGCTTCCAAATGCAGCCAGAGTCAGTCACTTTGTGCGTTCTCCCATGAAGATGACTGGCTCTTTGGCTTCTTTTCCCCTGTGGGTTGCAGGCTTTCCCTGGACTCCCTCCTCTAGCTTCTGACACATGATCAGTAGCAATTTTCCCCAGTCAGGCTGTTCGCTGCCTCTGTTCTCTGTTCAGACATGCTATCTTTCACATTTTACTACCATCGTCAGCAGATTTGATGAGACAATTGGGAATTCTTAAAAAGATTTTAAAAAGAAGGTTTTTTTTTCCATGTTAAAAGTGGGAAATGCTATTACAATGGAGAGAGTTAGGTTTCTGTACACAATGGATGGTTTATAAATTAAACAATTAAATGAGGGGATAATTGAGTTAGATGGGATTTATATAAACCTCATCGGTTTGATAAAAAAGTTGGTTGATACAAGTGACAAGACACAGGTCTAGAAAAAGTTACTAGGGAAAATAATGCCATTTTTACTGATAAGTTACAGGTCTCAAGAGATATTCAGAAGAAGATAGAGGAACTTAAAGGAGAACTGACCTCAGGATTACATTATAAGGTTAGAGGAGAAAAGCCCAGGATTATCAAATAACCAATCTTAATTTATCCAATCACCTAACAAGAACAACTGCTGAATGACAGATATCCCCAAAGCTATGTAAGCACTGACTGACTTTTTGTGAAAATTTTAAATTTGAGGAGATTTGAAGAAGGAATGGCCTTGTAAATTTCGCATTCACTTTTTGTGAAGCTGATATTAAATTCATGGTCAACCAGTAGCAAAATTATCCCACAAGACTGGAAAGATTTGGTTACAACAGTCTTGGAGTCTGGTGTTCAATTGCAGTGGTGGACCTGGTGGAAAGATGAGAATAAGACCATTGAATAATGAGGTAGGGCTAGAAGTATTGAAATTTCCCAAGACCAACTTCTTGGAGAGGGTGGTATTGCTGATGTATAAAGACAGTCTCTGTATGATGACCATACCCTGGCTTTATGCTGCACAGCTTATTTGAATGCTTGGAACATAATTGAAGTCAGAATGAGAGCTAATCATTTATCAAAGTTTTACAAGGCCCAAAAGAAAACACAACTGAATTTTTTCAAAGATTTAATTCAGCTACCAAAAGAATGATACCAAATTCAGAGGCTAAACAAATAATAATTAAATCTCTGGCAATGCAAAATGATAATTAGGACTTTAAAGGCAAGATCAGCACTCATAGAAGAACGAATGTGAGATATAGTCAATATTGAATGTGATAACCATGATGATAATTGGGTGGGACAGGTGATTTCCAGAGCCTTGAAGAAAAATCCAAATGTTGGATATATTAATTGTGGCAAGCAAGGTTATCTAAAGAGGGATTGTAGACAGGAAATTCCTAGAAGCAATGTTTCTTCCGACTCAAACAGAATGCTCTAACCCTCTGGAAATGCAAGGGCCAACAAGATACAGGCAGGATAAACTTTGCATTGGGAAATATCTTGGGGGACCTCTTGTAGTCCCTCATGTCAAGTTTGCCTCAGTCATTACCTGTTACCATGGGGGGAACTCCTTTCCAGAACGATTAAATAACCTAATGCATATTTTTAAAACCATACTACTCTGGATGATAGAACAGCTTTAGAAGATAAAAATTTCAAGAGAAACCATAAAGAAACTATTATAAAGATTAGATTTCAACATGAGAGAGAGACCTTTTAATTACAAGAGATGGTAGTTCATCAAAAAGACCATTCAATCTAAACTAACTTATAAAACTAACAAATGCTTTCTATTTGATCAGATATAATTTGTCAAATAGAAACTTCCCCCAAAGTTATGGTTGGGATTTTTGAAAATGAAGGTATCTGAAGACAACTGAAGAAATGAGATATCTGAAGATAAAGAACAAATCATCCAAAAAAAAAAAAAGTCTCAAGAAAAAGAGTAAATTGGCCTATTAGTATATCATATTTCCAACAGGATAAAATTTCATAAATCTTCCCAAATGTTTGTTTCTGATTTTTTTCTACAGACACATAATACAAATGGTCTTTTCATAGTCCCAGTTCAATTAAAAATTAAAGCTGCATTTGGAGTCAGAGTGTGGCTCTCTCATTCAAGCATGCTTGTTAAAGGAAAATCTAAACTCTTTTTATTATGTCAGAGGAGCCAACTGATATGGGACATAAGAAAAATCAAAATTAAGAGAGTATTTTATTGCCACTATGTCATAGTTCTTTGGTTTTATTTTGACTCTTTAAAACTTTTCTTAAGGTATAAATATTATCTCAAAATTTAGAAGATTAATATATATTAAAATTTTGTCATCTTATTAATGATCATATAAAGTACTAATTCAATAAAAAAAGCTTCATCTGGCTTCCTACCCATGATTTTAAGTTTGAGACTCTATCAGGTAACTCAGAATTAAGTTTTGGTACTCTGGATTTAAATAACAAATTATGGTCCTTTCACCTCTTTGGGGTCTAAGCATGATATTTGAAATGTTTAAGTTTTCTGCAGTGAACTATGACAATGACTAACAGCTACCTTTGAAGTCTTCAAAAGGAGAAGGGGAACCCACATTGACAATTCAACCAGGACTATGATAATACTACTAAGGTGGCAAATATCACACAAAGACTGGCTTTTGACTACAAACTATTCAGTACAATTTCAAGGTAGCTAGCTACGATGGTCCAGCCTCACAGACTACTCTAGCCAGAATTTGAGACAAGCCTTGAGTGCTCCCATTACACAAAGACAGGGTATCAGATGATACACCTAGCTCTCCTAGGACTTAGTAATTATTTGAAATTTTTTCAGGGTTAGTCCCTTAAACATGCCATTGCCCTAAACGGCAGGAAGTAGCTTTTCATTTTAATATTTATTTATTATGTATACAATATTCTGTCTGTCTGTATGCCTGATGGCCAGAAGAGGGCACCAGACCCCATTACAGCTGGTTGTGAGCCACCATGTGGTTGCTGGGAATTGAACTCAGGACCTTAGGAAGAGCAGGCCATGCTCTTAACCTCTGAGCCATCTCTCCAGCCCCAGGAAGTAGCTTTAAGAACACAATGCCCACATTACCAAGAGGTAGAGTGGGTGGTTTATGAAACTGCCCTCATCTTGGCTGCTGAGAGTATGCTGTCCTAATTGGACAAAAAGGACAGAAAAAGTAACTGCCAAACTGTCCCAAGACAAGGTATGAGAGCACTTCAGAATATCCTGCTTCACAGAAAAGTCTGTCAGATATTCTAGGTCTGTAGGCCAAAAATGGATGCCCCCATGTTAAAGCAGAACCTTGGGTGACTAGTCAGAGAGTTCTAGAGGAACATTGGGTGACTGTCCAGGTAGCCAGCTGTTTCTGTCATTTCTTACATTTTTGGAAGTCAATTGATTGCATTTTCTGCTTAGTCAGGTAATATTTTCTTCTTTGGTCTCTGATGGAGTTGAAGCCTAGATAGTTATAATTTTCCTTGGTAACAAATTCAGAAAAGAAACTCACAAATGACTTGTAAAGTGTATAAATTTGAAAGACATAAAAAGATAGATTTGGTTTGGTAATCCAAGTCAGAATAGAAAGTGAATTAGGTACAACACTGGATTCACCACGATAGGAAAGATAAGGGAGCCTTTTCTCTGAATTTGTTAAATGCAAATGGACTATATTTTGTTAAAATAACTATTGCCTATATGTAATTGCATATAGTTATTCGACTTATTGTATATAGTTTTTCTATGTTGGTAAAAATCTTTGTTTTTCCTTTAGACAAAAAGGGGGAAATGTGTGATATTTTGTTTGTGTTTGTACAAATAAAGCTTTCCTGGAGACCAGAGGAGTTAGCCACTAGTTAGCCATAGAATTTGGGCAGTGGAGGCACATGCTTTTCATCCCAGCACTCAGGACATGATAAGGCAGGGTGTAGACAGGGTCTCATTCTTTTCAATGCAGGAAGAAGACAGGTTAATTAGATTTACTCTTCAGAATTGCATTCCCTGGCTTTCTGCTACTTTTCTACATTTCTCGCTAATATGTTTTTTAACAGTTCTTGCCTATTGTTATTTGATTTTTGTTTTTATTGCACTTTTATTTTTATCATTACTAGTAATATCAACTTCAGTAGAGCAGATATCATATTTACCATATTAATGTTTTTATAGGAAAAATTTAAATAAGTAGTATAAAAATGTAAGCAAAATAATGAGTCCTATTGATCAAAAATAATGCTCAGGATAATGATCTAGTGAACATGCTATTAGTATGTAATAAACATAATAGCATGGTGCTTGGTTGTGGATCTCTGCATCTAGTTCTGGCAGTTGCTGGATGAAGGCTCTATGACGATAGTTGGGTCTTATCCAATCTGATTCCAGAGGAAGGCCAGTCTGAGTTTCCTCTCCACTATTGCTAACAGTCTTACCTGGGGTCATCCACGTGGAAATGTAGAAAAGTAAAAAACTGAAGTTTAGAAACAAACAAACAAATAGCATATCCAGTTTTTAACACTCCTTATGTTTAGTTTCCTCACAAATGAAGTCAGAATAATAGTTTTTTTTTATACTGTTCTCATTTTCCTTTGAAGATTAACTAAGATACAAGATTGGCAAAAATAGAGACTAACAAGCCCGGCGGTGGTGGCGCACGCCTTTAATCCCAGCACTCGGGAGGCAGAGGCAGGCGGATCTCTGTGAGTTCGAGACCAGCCTGGTCTACAAGAGCTAGTTCCAGGACAGGCTCCAAAACCACAGAGAAACCCTGTCTCGAAAAACCAAAAAAAAAAAAAAAATAGAGACTAACAAGTAATAACACATACTTTTTATAATACTTGAAAACTTTTTGTTTACTCAAAAATTCATGTCTGTGTTATCCCCCTCTCACTTTGATATATAATTATATGTAGTAAAGTGGGCAATTGAAATGGAAATGATTAATCAAACTGTAAATATACACTTCCTCATATAATGAACACAGAAATTTAAATATAAGGCATTTCCATCACCAAGAAAGTTCTCCAGGCCTGTTCTAAATGATAAGCCTTTTGAATGGCAGGCATTGGACTTGTTTGGCCAATTCAAGAGACTGACATTAGCTGATTTCTAATTTCTCTGTGTCCGACTTGTTTTGGTCAGTCCAGAATTTTTTAAGTTCAACATCCAGTGCTGGGATCCCATGAGTGTAGAAGTAAGGTTTGAGTAATGGCCACATCTGAAATCTCATAGTAAGGTCATTATTATTTATGAATCATATCATGCTTTAGGTATTAATACCAGTCTACTACTTTTTCATTCAAAGTTTGGGGTCATAGAATGCTATATATAGCAATTTTTAGTATTTTATGTGTGATATTACACTGTTAACATATTATCACATTTATTATTCCATTAATGAGATTTAATTCACAGATTTTATTTTTGGCTATAAACAGTACTATGAACACTCATACAAGATTCATGTCATTTGGTAAGATGATAGATAATATATATGCAAGGAATGAATTTCCGAGGAATTGTGTGATCTCATCTGTAAATTGAAAGTTTTCTTTACTTAATAACTGATCAGAAGCCCAGTCTATATTGTATCCATATTCTTTTCTCTTAATGCAATGGATTTATTTTTTTTTCCTCTACTGAGAATAAACTTTCTAACCTATTTTTAAATATTTGTTCTTTTAAATTTAATTATATATTGTGTGCAAACAATTTTAATATGGACTAACAATTGCCATGCTTAATTCTTATTTTGAATAAATATCATATACATACTTTAAAGAACTAAAATTTTGCAGTTTTTTCAAGAAGTACTGACTCCTTTATGGGGGAATGGACTTGGAAACCAATGTTTGGGATGGATGAATCTTCTGCTACTAGATTTCGTCAACTGCCAGAACACATGTATGCACAAATGCTTGTAAATATTGTTTATGTGACTGTCTGTATCACCATGACTTCCAGTTTCCAGGTTTCCTCCAATACCATGTAGAATCTCTCTCTCTCTCTCTCTCTCTCTCTCTCTCTCTCGCTCGCTCGCTCGCTCGCTCGCTCTCGCTCTCGCTCTCGCTCTCGCTCTCGCTCTCGCTCTCGCTCTCGCTCTTGCTCATATGTGATTTCCTTCCCAGAGGAAGCTGTTGTTAGACGTTCATTTGATTGTTCAATTCTAGTATAAAATGATAATGATTTTACAGTCTCCAATCTCTTCCCTGTATACTTTATATAATCAAATATATCAAGTAAGAAATATATCAAGCAGATTATTATGTATGCTGCAAAATATACTGTATCAAGTAAGAAATATATCAAGCAGATTATTATGTATGCTGCAAAATATACTGTATGTACAGAGTACAATGTTTAGAGAATGATGCTGATGGTATATGTTTTTTGCTTTGGCTCTCACAAATAGCATTTATTTCTCTTTATATACACATACATACATATAATTTATATATGTATACATATATAATTTCTAAGATTATTTGGAATAGTATTTTTGACTCTCATTCTCCCATAATGACGCTTCTTATGTTTGAAATATGTCAGTTGAACTCATCTGTATTTTTTATTCCTTGTGCCGTATTCACCAAATTGTCGTTTTGGATACTGACTGAATTTGTCATAGCTTTGTTTCTTGAATGAACACTTTATGCTTTCTTTATGATTCTGCCTTCATTCTCTTTTTTGTTTGGTTTTTATGAAAATGTCTTCTTATTATACACATAGTGGCATTTTTATTGTTAAGTTAAACACTGTAGTTGAAATTGCAGAGATGCCCCAAGCTTCTGGATAGTGTTAACGTTTACCAGAGAGAATTTACTTTTTCATCTGGAAGGCAGATGACATGTCTAATTAATACAACTAGCATTTGAAATGATCACAGCTGGGCTTTACTCCCTGGCTTATTTTCAGTTCAGTTTTAATTATAATTTGTAGACCTGTAGATTCCCAAGCCTCCGTTATGTACCAGAACTCTCACTCATTGGCAGGTCTGGTTTCCATGCTGTTTGTTTCCTCATTCTCTCCCCATGAGAAAGTTCTTCTGGGTTTTCAGCCTCTCAATCACAGCTTTTGAGTCACCGTTTAAGAGGAGTGGAAAAGCCATATTCAGCACTAAATTTACAACTTTTACTTCACTACTCCCTAAAATAGCTTTTATAAAACCCTGTTACCCACCAATCATAATATGATTTTAAAATATTTTGTTCCATTTCCTTACCTTTTTCAAGATAAGATTGCTGCAGAAAACCCATTTCACCATGACTGTACCACAAAATACTTTTTTGTGCTATAGAGCACTGCTTTCACTGCTGACTGCTTTTCCTTTCCCTAAACCACACTTGTTTGCTCAGTAAGAAAAGCATGGGGATTCTGGATGTGCATGTATGAGAATCTAGTTCTGAATTTATTTTGGGGGTTTGGTTATCAGTATGTATCACTCATAAAAAAATGTTGTACTTCTAATATCCAGTTGACCAGGTTAGGCAAAAATCATTAGAAAAATCACACTCAGGTTTCATTTTCACTGTAGAGTCCAAGTTCGCTGGATTTTGATCCAACAAACTCATGTGTCCTGTTAAGTTTTCAGTGACTGGAAGATTCCCTGGCTGTGTATCCACTACTGTACGTACATAGGTACAGAAGCTTTTCTTAAAGATTTTTCACATGATAACTTTTAATTTTCTCAGTATGGAAAATCTTAAGCTTGACTATTTCACAGAATTGTATGTTTATTGTTCAATTTCAAAGCAGTTATTCTCTTTTCATTTTTATTTTAACTTCTCTTAAATTCTATTCAACAAATCCTTATTTGAAGTGGTACTTAAACATAATTCTTTCACTGATATATACATATATGTGAAGTATATTTTAAAATATCCTTGAGAATAACAAATATTCAAAAACACAATTTTCCCATTATATTTAGCTTATACGAAAATATTTTAAGAAGTTTGAACGAAGATTTATTTACTCATATGTTATTGTGTTCACTGAAGCTTCTAAAATTATAGTTTTTAAGGTGACTTTTATTTCATCACTTTAATACTGCGGTGATTTCTATCCAATTTCTTGTACTCCTGTTTTAATACATCTAAATGCTTAGTTTTAACAGAACAAGGCAGAAATGTTCACTTTCCTTATTTCATTGCTAATTTAGAAATGCTGAGGCTTGTTGGGAGTAAATAGAAGATAATATTGTCTGGGCTTTGTGTTAATTAGTTTGGTATTTTGCATTTTTGTTGTAAGGAGAAATCCTTATGGCCATTTCAAATACTGCTTAAGCTTCTGCAGAAATATCCACAGATGCCAGAGGGAGATGCACCAGTTAACCATAGATCCTCTACTCTGCTACGGTTTCAACTTTTATTAATGTTAGTGATAAAGTAAAACCCTCTAGATTTTCTCTCATTCACTTACCTCCAGTTTTTTGTCCTGTTATATTTTTATATTTCCAGCAGAAACACTCACAAATTCTGATTCTGATATATTACACACACTCTTTTGAGATGTTGGTCAGGGTTGTCCAAGGTACGCCCCAAATATGGCAGTGCGTTGTTATTACCTCCAGATATGGAAGGTAGGTCCCTAGTGAGGAAGACACCACGCACTCCTGAAACAGGGCCCAGTGGTCCCTGAGCCGGAACTCCTTTGGAAACCTCCTTGCTGAATACTAGTTTTCCTGGCCTAGAAAGTATCATGCAAGCTCCCGAAGGAAAGAAGCTAGAAGCAGTACTAAGCAGTACTATTTGAACCACAAAAAAGACCACCATGAAACAGTAACCTGTGAGTTGAGTGGTAGCAGGAACATGTACATGGCAACAAACAGCTCTCTACGTGGGTTTAAGAGCTGCTCAACAAGAGGGGAATCATATCCAGGACTGTAATTTGAATATTACAGAAGACCCTACAGTGGTCACTTTAATAATGCTACCTAATTTTTAATCTCCTCTAAACATCCATCCTCATTCCCACAGATGAGTGTTGTTTTCAGTCCTCATCAAGGACCTTCTCATTGTAACAGATGGAGACCATTATAGTAAACAACATCCAATAAAAATGCAGAATTGTGGAGCCAGTCCCAAATCATCTACAAAACCATTCCTGCAATGAAGGCTCAGAGAATTACGGAAAAGGGAGCAGGAAAATTGTAAGAGCCCGGGAATCAGGGAGTTTGCTGTGAGATTGTGTTATCTAGCATTTTATGAAGCTTTTCCCCTAAAATCCTGCCCAAATTACTGCTTAATCACAAACTGAGCAGTGACTATAATAACACACTTGCTAATGTGAAAAGTGCTAAGTCAGGGGACCTCAACCCTACACAAAGAACTACAGAAAATTATGGAATGTTGTGAGTGAGAGAAACTGTCTTTCTCAGAGATGATCACAGCAATATAGATATTCAATATATAATAGTTGGACCAGAAAACGTATGTGTACATATATGTTCCCATATATACATACACACATATATACATAATGTTATACATAGAAAGCAGGTTGTATTTGGAAATATATGAATAGATAAATATGTGTGTAACAACAACTAATGAAAAACAAGGTCATGAAAGTCAAAGATAGCAAGAACTATAATATGGGAGGGTTTGGAGAGAGGAAACACAAGGGGTTGACGGTCATGTTATTATCATGCTGTAATCACATAAATTAAATAACTACAAAATAAGACAAAGAAACTTACAATAAGAACAAAAATTGTATGGTTACATATGTTCAAATGTCATTGTATATAAGAGGCTTTGTGCATTGCCCTTGACTAATTTGAAAATGTAATAACAAAGAAAAAGTAGGATATCGTTTCCAAGATTATTGATCACAGATGAGATCAACTCTGTGTTTATGATCTTAGCCATTCTACTTTATGCTGAATGAAGAATGAAATATAAATACTCCCCATCCTGCCTAAGTTTCCAGCTTTTATTAATATTAGTGATAAAATGGAAAACTTCCAGATTTTCTCTATCACCTTCAGATATATGGTACTAAAATTATAAATGTAATGGATTGACCAAAATTTCCACACTCCTCCCAAAAATTAATTACCTCTTTCAAACACTTCTAAATGTCCTACAGTTGATGTCACACCTTTTTGTTGTTCAGATCCTTGGTGCCTGAGCTGAATAATCAATATTCTCAACTTGTACCATCTGGGAGAGTTATTAGGTATCCCAACTCAATTTGTCTAACTTTCATAGCCATTGTCCTTCAATTTTTATTTGTGCTTTTATTATTTTCTCCTAGACCTTGGAATCTGTCTCATATAACTGCTAAGGAACTCAGAGAACTGAGTTCGGCTTGCTATTGTCTAGTACTGACTGTGTTCCTTTAAAAATGCATTCACCACCGGGCACTATATAACTTAGTGAGGCTTACAGACCTCTACACAAGGTGTTTGCTAATGATGCACATTGTAGAGGCTAGACTTTGTTCTAGACTGAAGAAGCACAATGTGTTACGAAGTATCAGTGTAAATTCCAACCATGCTTTATGGATGAATATGCAGAGTGAAATTTGATTTACACTGTCACATAATCACAGGCGGTAGACAGAGTCAGACAGACATAGGCTCAAATTCAACTCTGTCAATTAATGCATTTAGAAAAAAGAAAACACATATTTCTCACACTTGAAGACTTGAGCTAGTTGTAAAGAAAGCTTAACTAGTAACTGGTGTTCAGATTTCATGGAAATGATTTGTATGACTTGTAGGTATAAATTTTTATAGTTTGAGTATCAAACATGTGTGAATTATATATCAGAATAAAACAGTAACTTCCAACTGATAAATAGGACTCAAATTCTTTTTAATAGTCTAGTAAATGGTTTTACATTCAACATTTATGAGGGTTTGCATTTGTTTTATTATATTCACTTACAAATTTAGTCCTTTCATATAGAATTGACAAATATGTCACAAATACTATGCCACTGAGAGTGACCCAAGATTTGAGTTAGTTCAAATATAAGATAGCATGATATCATGTTATATGTGAAATGTACATTATTTTTTGAGGTAAATTATCTGTCAAAACCCAAGCCATGAATTAAGGAAAAATGAACAGATAGTAGTTGCCTATATTTCATAAATTGTAGTTTTCTCTCATTGGATATGTATGACATAGTTCTGTAATTTGAATTTGGATTATGATTTGATAGGAATAGCTAACTCTCCTGCCACATAGCTCTATTAGGCTGAGTATTGAAGTTTTGTATTTTCACACAGAAGTTGCTCTACAAATATTAACTGCTTTGCCTCTGCCCCTGCTGACTTTCCTAAAATCCTTTACTCAAGCTCTCAGTCTATGGCAGTTTGAAGGAGAGTGGCCACCACATGTTCTTATCTTCAAATGTTTGGTTCACAGCTGATGGACTCTTTAGGAAGGCTTAAGAGGTGTAGCCTCTGGGGAGAAGGTGTGTCACTGGGAGTGGGCTTTGAGGTTTCAAAAGCCCATGCCAGACTCACTCTCTGCCCTGTGCTTATGGATCAACTCTATGCTTTCAGGTACTGCTCTCATGGCATGCCTGCCTACTTGCTCCCAAGATCCTTGCCATGATGAGCACAGACTCGCTATCGGAAATTCAGCAAGTCCTCAATTTAGTTCTTTCTTTTGTAAGTTGTGTTCATCATGGTACGTCTTTACAGCGCTGAAAAAGTAACTAGGATACCAGATACAGTCATTTCTAGAGTGGCCTTTGCAAGCTTCTACATCCTTCTTTGATATTTTTTTT
>NC_022009.1:73519844-73521831 GCF_000317375.1 Microtus ochrogaster
GAGTTCCATGCTCATACTCTCTCTCTCCTTCTGCTCCTGATTTGGACCTTGAGATTTCTGTCCAGTTCTCCAAAGTGGGTCTCTGTCTCTGTCTCCTTTCATCGCCTGATGAGGGTTAATATTCAGGAGAATGCCTATATGTTTTTCTTTGGGTTCTCCTTATTTAGCTTCTCTAGGATCACTAATTATAGGCTTAATGTCCTTTGTTTATGGCTAGAAACCAAATATGAGTGAGTACATCCCATGTTCCTCTTTTTGGGTCTGGAATTTCTAATTAATTTTTCAACTCGGTCTTCTTATGCTTCCCACAAAATCTCTGTTCATGTGAATATGAGATCTTTGCCTTTTGCTGAACACATTATGAACATTACTGAAATCCTATTTTTAAAATTAACACATCCATATACATCTAGCAAGGATAAATTTTAGTCTATTTTTGCCCTTCAAATGTTGCTTTCATTGAAACTTCCTATCAGGGCTGAGAGTGTTCGCTCATACCTGTACTCTTAGCACTTGGGACCCTGAGGAAGAGTGGCTGCTATTCTAGAACACAAGGGTATATCCCTTCTTAAATATGTGCAACAGATATTTGTATAATCCACTATTATTGTTTGCTGTGGCTGCAATTAAATTATACTACCCAAGAACAACTTGGGTAGGAAATGGTTTATTTCTTTTTACAGGTTACAGTTCATGTTTAAGGGAACCCAAGTCAGGAACTCAAGGAAGATACTTGAAATAGACACCACTGAGTAAAGTTTTCCCCGGGTTTGCTCAGGTAAACCTGACACATGACCATCTGACGAGGGATAGCAATGTCAACAGAGGGTGGATTTCTCCTACATCAATTACCAATTAATAAAATGCCCTACAGCCATGCCCAGAGGCCAATGTGATGGAGGAAATTCATTAACTGATATTCTTTCTTCCCAGTTCTGTCAGGCAGACAATCAAGTTTAGCCATCACATAATCATTATTATGTGAGAGATTAAAAGAAAAAATATTTTAGTCATTGTGAGGCACACTTTAGTATGTAGGAAATGAAATGAAAGACTGTCCTGATAAACTCAGGTATTTGAACACTTGGTCCCCAATTGCTGGCATTGGATGAGAAAGTTGTGAAAGCTTTAGGAGCTCTTCTCTTGCTAGAGGAAGTGCATCACTGTGGATGGGCTTGAAAAGTTCAGTCTGACACCACTACCACTTTTCTCTACTTGTTTTCTGATGGATCATCAGCTTCAGCATTTTACAGCCATGCCCACCACTCGTTGGCATTTCTTCCTCTGGAACTATCCGCTGAAATAACCTCTCTTACAAGTGGCTTTGGCCATGATATTCCACTACAGTAATGAAAAGTAACTAATATAAAATTGGTACCAAGAACAGGATATGTCTATGATGAACTTGAACAATTGTTTGTCAAAAAGGGGTTTTCGATGCTATAAGCAGAGCATAATTGAGCATTCTAACAGGAACCTGTAGACAACAGTTCTGAGAGTACTGTGGACTGTGGAGAAGAAGCAGACTGTATTAGAAACTTTGGTGGAGGATGTTTCACTTGACATTTTAGAAAGAATCAGACTACGTTTTGCCCATACCCTGAGAATTAACATGATGTTGAAGTTAAAAGTAATGAATGAATTTTGTTGATGAAGGAATTTTAGAGAGCATAATGCTGAGTCCGTGGAATGGTTATTAGTAAGAGCTCTTATGTCAGTCCATATTGAAAAAGAACAAGCAAGACAAAAATAAATACAATTATACAGTTTGGAGAAAAAAAAACCCAACACCAGGAAGACTGATGTTTTAACCAACACATGTGTTGAAAGAGAGGTTAATTGCTAAAGAGTTCTCAAGACCAAAGGTCCCTGATAGGTGTCAGATTATTGGTTTTTCAGTCATAGTCCAATCAGGTTTTACTGAAGTAGCCTGAGCCAGCACTCAATGGATGATAAAAGCAAAAAAAAAAAAAAAAAAAAAAAATCA
>NC_022009.1:73521931-73525733 GCF_000317375.1 Microtus ochrogaster
AAAAAAAAAAAAAAAAAAAAAAAAAAAACTGGCCTTAATGTCTATAACAAAAAGCACTAATATATTATTATAATTACTTGTTGAACATTAGGATTTAAGTATAAATAGTTTCTTGTTGGATGTCATTATCAAAATTGTTGATAAGACTTTCTTATTAATTTAATCACTAATGTTTTTGCCAGACCCATGGCTTTACCTGACAACTCTATAGATAGCGGAGATTTTAGATTTATTTGTACAACTTCACAATAAAATATATGTTCTTCCAGACTTACAGAAGTAGAGACTTGTCAGCTAATCTAGCACAAGAGAGAGTGATATTTGCCTTTCACTCTTGCATGCCAAATGTCATCTGTAAATACCGTTGCCTAAAATTGATGAGACAGCTTTTAGACCTTTTCATCCTTCTCAGTGATGCCTTCAGTATTTCCATCTGTGTGGTAAAACATAGGTACAAAGTACCATGGCTTCATGGAACTTTTTGTGCTGTAAGGATTTGGAGATGTCCAATTTTGGCATGATTCCTTGAACAGAAAAAAAAAAACACATACTTATCAGTCTGCAAACATGAAAAACCCTCAACTCTAGTTGATATTTGGAGCTTTAAACTAGATGTTTCTATCAGCAAACGTTCTAGAGACTACATATGTCCAAATTTAGCAGGTGTGTTTATGGGATTCATTTGCGGCTGAACTATAAATTATATTCATTCATATCCATTAAAATGGTGTGAACAAACATGTCAATCAAATCATTTTTCTACAATTATTCAGTCTCTCTCTGTGTGTGTGTGTGTGTGTGTGTGTGTGTGTATGTGTGATGATATGCTTTGCAGTAAGTATCCTTACCTACTTAAACATCTTCTCAACCTCTTATATTAAAATGTGCAATCAGTGTCAAACAGCGTGAATCACCTGATAAAATAATAACTTTAGGTTTATTGGCAACCTGTAAGATGATTAACCAACTATCATTTTTGTTTGTCTTCTGTACTGTATGTTTTATGGTTTTGTTTTGTTTTCCTGCCATATCAGCTTCATGGATTCTTGGTTCTAGATTTCAGGATACTTACTTCTATTGGAAGCTTGTCAGAGAGCATATGGGTATAAAGGTACTTTTCTAAGTGGTTTGTCTCATTAATCCTATCAGGATATTGTAGAGGGAAAAAATTAAATGGGAACCTCAGATAAAAGACTTGTTTACACACTCTTTATTCTAATGCCTTTTCTAAAGGAAGCTCTGAAAAGGTCATGTTTGGAATCTTTTACAATCATAGACAACTGCCTAAAATAGATGCAATATTTGTCAGTATTGAAACAGATGGCAGACAACCTGATGTAGTTTAGAAGAAAGGACATCAGAACCATTTAAATATTGAGTTCATCACTGTGTATGAAGAATTATAAATGCCCTGTTCTATGGACTACATTTTTGTATTCACCACAAAATTCATATTCTGAAGCCTATCATTAGAATAAGAGTATTAGCTCTAGGTATGCTTCTAAAGATGACTGGGTCCTGAGAAGAGTCAGGAGTTGTATCTTTAAAAGAGCACCTGGAAACTTTCTCAGTCATGGGAAGCAGTGCAAAGGGACCATCCAAGCCCAAAATAAATGGACCGAGAGTAGGTACTAAATTTATAGACACCTTGTTCAGGGACTTCACAGACTTCAGTGCTGTAACAAATGTTTTCACTAGAATCTTAGTTAGGGTTGCCATTGTTGAGATAAAACACCATAATGAAACACTTGGGGAGGGAAGATTTTATTTCTTTATCATGAATCACTGAGGGAAGACAAGACCGGATCTCACATCAGACAGGAACCTAGAGCTATGAGCTGATGCAAAGGCCACGGAGGATTGTTGCTTACTGGCTTGTTCCTCAAGGCTTTTCAATCTTAATTCTTATACCACCAGGAACAGCAGCCCACAAGTAAGAAAATACCCTACAGGCCTGCCTGCAGCCCTAGCTTATGGAGGCATTTTTTTAATAGAGGTTCTCTCCTCTTGAGGTTGAATCTGCTTGTGTTCAGTTAATATAAATCTAGCTAAGACAAGTCGTTACTATGTTACTCAATTTATGATATTGTTATATGGCCTGAAAGGATTAAGACACCACTACTACTTCCTTTATTACTATTTTAACATGATTTCTTTTCAAAATGATGCTATTATTTATTGCAAATGAATACAGAATAACATTTCCCTGCAGTCATAAACAATTTCCCCACACTTATAGTTTTTATGTACAAAAATCACATTTTGTAAATTACAATTCTTTATGAACATGATTTTCATATTTTTATTTGCTTATGTATGTAATGTAGGTATGTATGTAATGTAATCTGTGTATGTAAGCATAGTCACATGTATGTGTACCTGTATGTGTTTGTCAGATATCAGTGACACCATGTTCCTCTCAATCATTCTCCACCTTATATTTTAAGACAAGTTCACTCATTGCCTCTGGAGTTTAGTGATTGGCCAGACTGGCTAGCCAACTTGCCTCAGGCTTGCTTGTCTCTGCTTCCCCACCCTGGGATTACAGACATGTTCAACAGTGCTTAACTTTGCTTTTTAAATATTGGGAGAACAAACTCAGGTACTCATGACTGTGAATTTACTAAAACATCTCCAAGCCTCTAGATATGTTTTGGTTTTGTTTTATTTCTTAATCTTAACTTTTCACTTCATTTCCTGTATACCTTTAAAGCTTTATTTGGAGAAAGGGGGTCACATTAAAAATCACAGAAATGTAAAGAAGAGATACAGTGGAAGAGTACCTGGAAATGAAATTAATAACTTTCCTGCTAATTTCTTGTCACTCTTAGACACAAGTGATGCGAAAAGCCCAATATGTAACTATCTACAACTTTGTCTTTGTTCATAAACTGAAATAACTTATTACACTCAGGGAATATTCTTAGTTTCCTCATGATCTGTTCATTTCATTCAGATTTATTCACATATTTTAAACATCTGTTTACTCTTTTTCTGAAAGTTTATCAGGGTTTCTTATCTTTTGTGATCTCTGTAGAAAAAACCCTAAAAATTAGGACATTAAACTTGAGTATGTAGCCAACCCAACCAGAGATTCTTTGATCTCCAATGGTGTCCTTCCTGCTAAATATACTAATGCAATGCTGACACAAAGCTTGCTGGAGTAACCAAAACTATCCGATTTGACAGAGGGCAAACTCCACCAGATAGAACCCATACTCATCACTGCTTGGGTGACCAAGAACCTGAAACTTAGAAAGCACAGGGATCTAGGGTAAAATTAAATAATACAAAGAAAAAAACGTGATAAAATGACAGCTTGGATACCTTGGCAGGTATCCAATGACTCAAGCCGCCCCAGAGACCTTGGAACATACAACTCTAAGTGGGATATCCTCAAATCTCCCTCTCAGAGTTCAGGGAACCCCACAAAAAGGAGACAGAAAGAGTGTGGGAGCCAGAGAGGATGGAGGGCATCAGGAGAACAAGTTCCTCTAAATCAACCGAGCAAGGCTTATATGAACTCACAGAGACTGAAGCAGCAGGTACAGTGCCTACACTGCTATGTACCAGGTCCTCTTCATATACGTTATAGCTTTCAGTTTAGTGTTTTCATGGGACTGCTGAGTGTGTGGATGAGTGGATCTCTGATCCTCGTGTCTTCTCTTAGATTTGTTTTCAGGTGGTGTGCCTTTTCCAAATTCCATGTGATGATTATGGTTTATCACATCCTACTATATTTGTTTTGTTGTTATGCCTTAGAAGCCTGCTCTTTTTTTTTATTGAGAAAAGGAAAAAAAAA
>NC_022009.1:73526613-73560123 GCF_000317375.1 Microtus ochrogaster
ATATATATAATGGTAAATTGTACCATGTCATAAGTTATAAAACTAAATAGCTAAATAGCTTGTTCTGTTTCAAACAGAAGCTTAATTTTAGCCAAAGAAATGATTTAGAGCTGTGTATTCAATGGGAATTGCTACTGTGAAAGAAATGGCCCATGTCAACATTACCCCATATGATAGTGGCAGTCATGTTTGTCTATTATGCTAGGAAATAAAGATGATGCCATCAAAGGCTCAATATTACTTTTTATTATTGAAGTTATATTTACATTTAAATAGTAAATTTTGATCAGTAACTACATTCACAGAGAAGGTAGGCTTATATTGCTTTGATCTATTGCGAGCTATTTCCCTGGTTTTGAAAACAGTGAATATAAAATTTTAAATGTAAGTGTTGAAATCACACCCAAATGAGCACTTTGCAAGGCAATGTTTCCACGTTTCTGGAGGACTGGTTAGTGCAATGCCCTATAACCAAGCAGACTGATCTCTCTGTCACTTCATTTCTGTGAAGTCTTTTGCAATTGGGCACAGCACTTCCATGCTCATCAATATGGTTTCAAAAGGCATTGTATATAGATAGATGCTCAACAGAAAAACATGTCTTCAACCTAATTTATTTGGCCAGAAATGAGGAAATTTCTGGGTAGTGTGGATTTCGTGTGGTTCTATTTAGTCATCCTCAACATACTTTATAAACTTTGTAATCTTAATTTAATAAAATGTAATCCTATACAATCCCATAATGTCTTTCTTTTGGATTTATTAAGAGAAAGCATCTTTTGGCTAAATTCTGCTTTGGTTACCTTTGGTGACTTTGGTTAGAACTTGGCTTTAAAATAGATGGAGAGCATTTTATTGGTCTTGAATGACAGAGTCCTACGATGAGCGCTCAAAGTGACTATTCTCAACTTTCATCCTTCAGTGTCTAGTTTCATATTAGATAGAACTCTGTGAGGACTCAAAGCCCATTCTGTAACAGTGTCTTTTTCCTTAGTTGTCAGAACAAGGAAAAAATGCTTGCTCTTTGAAGCCAGGGAGTGTAATCTTCACAATCCTGATTAGCCTCAGTAATGACCTGACTTCTCTCTGGATATTATTAGGATCTCTGGTGTTTTCACAACCTTAATCATGAGAAAATATGATTCAGGCATCAGCTGCTTTAAGATTCTCTTCTGTCAGAAAACACACACACACAGAAACATCTCTTTTACTTTAAAAATTTTATTATAAAATAGCTATATAAGTATTTTTATTAAACAATAACTAAGTCAAAATTCTATCAAACTGAAGAACAACTTCACCTTGAAACTTAAATATCTGTAATATTTGATCAAATCTACACCATCTCTCAATGCACACTGCAGAATGAGCATAAGTGGATAAATGCATGAACACTGGTTTTCGCGTAAGTAATGGATTCTTGTGCATTTCAAGTATGCTCAGTTACATTCAATGTTTCTAAAATGTGAATGGAGGATCAGGAAGACCAAACCTAACACCGAATCTCCTGGAAGAATGATGACCTCATAAGAGGTTCAAAGACTGCAGAAATGTTATAATGGTGTCAAGCCAGTAGCCTGATTACAATAACTCACTTGCTAATTTAAGGTCCTGCAAGAGTCATACTTTCCCTATATCTATATCTGTTTTAACATCATTGTTACAAACAGGTGAAACCTTTTGGCATCAATTGACACAAACTAGCTTCAACCAAACAACAATATTCATAACATCAAAGGCTAAGAATGTCATCAGGAAGCACCTGAGTGTTGTTGTAGGGAGGCTGCTTCCTGGTTACTGGCTGCTCAGCCCTAAAATAATCACACTGAAACCATATTATTCAAATTACTGCTTGTCCCATAGCTCTAGCTTCTTATTGCCTTGCTCTTACATCTTAATTTAACCCATCTCCATTAATCTGTGCATCACCACAAGGTCATGGCCTACCAGCAAAATTTCAGCTCATCTGTCTCCAGGGGCAACTCCATGGCTTCTCTCTGACTCTGCCTCCTTTCTCTCAGCATTCAGTTTAGTTTTCCCCACAAAACTCTTTTACGTATAGCTCTGCTAAAGGCCTAAAGCAGTTCCTTTATTAACCGATGATATTCACAGCATACAGAGAGGAATCCTACATCACCTGTGTCTTTAACAGCCCTGCCCAACCCTTATTTTAAATCCACCTAATGTTTTCAACAATGAAAGGGGATTGGTTTGGATCTTTATTCTAGAATTATAAAGCTTCATCAGACTACTATCATATTTGAACATGGAAATTGGAGGAAGCTAAATATGTCCCCAGACCATGTTCACACATGTATTACTTACTCTGATATTATGTTTATATTGTGTTTAATAGAATCTATATTTTCTTATCTTGCATCTGAGAATCCCAGAACATAAGAAATTTTTATCTGTCAGGTAATAAACTGTCTACATAAGTAATATTAGCAAAATTCAAAATGCATGGTTATCTGTGGAGTTTTCTGAATTCATTTGGCTCTCTTAGCATATGAAATTTTGGAGGAGTATTGTTACTACACATGAATTTTATCTTCATATTTAAAGAATCTCTTGTATTGTGAATTTACACTATAATTAATTTCCTGTTTCTCCGTCTTCATTTAAGATGACTCTTTGATCACAGGTGGGAAAGCATGAAATTGTGGCCAGATGTAAATATGTCATATGCCATTCTGAAGTCTTCTTGTAGTTGAAAAATCTTCTGATTATCTGGTCCAACCAAAGAAATTAAAATTCAGTGGGCCTGACGTTACAGCTTGTTTTAACAGGAGCACAATTACATTCCTACCCTGTTACAGTATAGGCCTGCCCCTTGAGAATTGTTCAACAAATCCACAGAGGCTGTGAGCTGTCACCGAGCATCAGCACACACAGGAGAGTAAATGAAGGTAGTGGTTTTCTCCGTTAGGAAAGTCACTAATTGCATTTTGTTTTAAAATAGATGTCTATATGCCCAGAGCGAGCCCAGAGAATGTAAGAAAAGTCAGTGTATTTTCAAATTATGTGGTGAAATCTATTACTTCCTGTAAAATAAGAATGGTAGCTATTTCTTCTTCTTACAAGAATTCTAGGCCATATGCACTAGCTCACAATCATGAAAAATGAGACATTTTGAAACTATGTCTGCAGAATCACCAGCTTCATTTTTCTAAACAGAGAGAAAATGTCCTTTGTGTGTTTCTGTTCTTATAGAAAAAAATATTGATTGAACATCTACTTCATGCCACGGTATTTACTAGGCTCTGGAGTCAAAGAAGCACATAGATACATAGATATAGTCCTCTCTTTCAAAGACTTCTCAGGCCAGTATATGAGACAGAAATGTAGTTCAAAATATTTCCATAGTGAGAAAAATAAAACAAAAATAATTATAAACTGAAGAAAACTGGTATTTTCTAGGTTTCAAAAAAAAGCACTAGGTCTGAGCCAACAGAATTATGTTTGCCTAGAAAAATAGCAATCACGTTTAGTAATGTTATTGTTCTAGGAAACTGAAAATTCAGCTAATCTATCTATTTACAATTCTTTCAGTTAATGTATCTGTCTTATAAATTCAGGAATCCCATTTACTAAATATCTGAGACATTGATAATAACAAAAGGGAAAGGGCACTTACTGTTGTTTCATTGACAGTTAGTGTTTATTCCTAAGGTAGGAAAACAATAAGTCTAATATGAAGATACATAACATATCATGGAAACTGAAGAGAAGAGGGAAAGGATTTGGGTGAGGTGTTATAACAGCACTTGGGCTGGAAGGTAGAGCCATGCAGAAGTCTCCTTGCTTTTCTTCTACTTTGAAGAGATTAGTTCAGAGTAGGCATGTGTCTGTATATATGCTGTGTATCAGGAAAGGATTTATTTGAAAATGTCATAGTGGTTACATTTGTGTGTAATTTCAGTACCACAAAGAGATATTTCCCTTTATAGAGAGTAGGAGCAATAATCATGTTCAAAGTTTGACCAAAATTTTCAAATCATTTTATTTTCTGCGCTACTCATTTCATTTTTTATTCTTTATTTAAAAGTTCTTTTTCATTTTGCATACCAACCACAGTTTCCCCCCTCCACTACTCCTCCCTCCCTTACTCCTCCCTCTTCTCCCCATGCAACCCCTCCCCAAAACCACTCCTCAGAAAGTGTAAGACTTCCCATGAGGAGTCAATAAAATCTGGCATATCAAGTTGATGGAAGACCAAGCCCCTACCTCCCAAGTATCTAGGCTGAGCAAGGCATCCACCCATAGGGAATGGGCTCCAAAAAGTAAGTGCATGTACTAGAGATAAGTCCTGGACCAACTGCCAGTGGCCCACAAATTGCCCAAGTCACAGACTGTCACCCGTGTTTTCATAGGTACTGCACCATACACTGCAAGTCTGCATGAAGCTCTGTACACAGGTGCAAAAGGCCCCTTTAAAGTTCTGAGCCAGGTGGTGACAGAGGCCTTTAATCCCAGCACTCTGGAGGCAGAGGCAGGTGGATTAACAGGAGTTCGAGGTCAGCCTGGTCTACAAAAGCTAGATCCAGGACAGGCTCCAAAGCTACAGAGAAACTCAGTCTTGGAGAAAGAAAGAAAAAAAGAAAGAAAGAAAGAAAGAAAGAAAGAAAGAAAGAAAGAAAGAAAGAAAGAAAGAAAGAAAAAAAAAAGATACAAGCTCTCCTCGTTCCCTCTCTCTGTTTCAGCAGGCAGGCTTTTGTGTGTCTTTATGCTTCTCTCTCTCTCTCTCTCTCTCTCTCTCTCTCTCTCTCTCTCTCTCTCTCGTCTCTGTCTCTCTGCCTCTTTTCTTTTCTGCCACTCTTGTCCCCAGAGACCAGTCATCTCACTTTCCTCTCCCCTTTGTTCCAGTCCCTCTCCCCAAATAAAACCCCTCTTTGTGAGCATGGTCTGAATGGTGTGTCTGTTTCCTACCTGCTATGGGGTCCCTTAGCTATAATCCACCAAGGTCCCTCTTGTGTCTGATCATAACAGACTTGTCTTTAGACATTTCTTGGGAGGATTAACAGAGAAGTGGAGAATCTCCTGACAGAGTGGGAAACCCCTTCATGCAGTGACTCAGATACAAGCATGTCAGAAGGAAAATTGTTTGATTTCTCTATGCCTGCATTTGCCCCTTGCTGGTGGGTACATCCACACTGCTGCCACAGCGGCTGCCATCTGCTGAATTCAGGACCCACTTCCTTTTGTCTGCTAATGTAAATTGACAACTAGTGTCTCTAGTACTAGTATTCCAGTACGTACATGCTAGACTGGAAATGTCTGAGGTATCCAGACACATTAGCTGAGCAACCAGGGGTTCTTAGCCACTCCAGTGTACCTACAACCATAGTAGGACTACACTGCATGTATTGTTTAAGTCAGTCTGATAAAAGTCCTTTGTAATATATTCTTTCAGCTTTGTTTTTTATGGATTCCTGACTAAACACCAACTATTACAAATTTTAGCTTCTCATTTGTTTTTGTTCCCTTTCTTTACAATGTACTGGATTAAAACATTTTCTCTTGAGTTTTTATGATCCATTATTACTGGTTCAATTTTGTAAATCTGCTTTTCACCTAAAGAACAGGCTCTTGTAATTAATTTAACAATAGTGTATATTCCTTATTGAAATTGCTGCCTAGGATCTAACAAGAGAAATACTGAAAGTTCAGTGGTAAGGAACCATCTTGGCTTGGGAAAATGTAGTCCATGTTTTTGATGACTCTTGTGTCTCACAGAGGAAGCCAAATATACATGGACTGATGGTATAAGATGTGGTTTTCCTAAATAGTTTTGCCATTGAAATCCACCTCTGAGACAAAAAGAAGTTATCAGTGCTTGGAATTATTCTTTGAGGATTGTACAGAGACACTTAGCCAGTTTATAACTCGACTTAATCAAGCCTCTGTGAATTCTCTGCACTAGGCACAAAAAAAAGTCTAATGGAAATGTACTAAGGAGTCCACTAATTAGTTCCTGGCTGCTTAGCCCCAAAATAATCACACAGAAACAGTATTATTTAAATCACGGCTTGGCCCTTTAGCTCTAGCTTCCTAAAGTTTCTGCATGTCTGTCTCTAGAGGTGGCTACATAGATTCTCTCTTACTCTGCCTTTCTTTCTTCCAGCATTCCTTTAGTTTTCCCCCAGCTAGCTCTGTTTCCCTCTAGCTCTATTATAGGCCCAAATCAGTTCTTTTATTAACCAATGATATTTGTAGCATACAGAGGGGAATTCCACATCACAGAAAGAAATGTTTCTCTGCTTCTAATTGTGCAATATGGAGATAACAGTGTCAATTCAAAGTGAGTTGTCAAAGGTTAAGTTGAAAGCTCCAGAGGTGAAAAATTTACTGAATAAAATTCCCCACACCTGGAATGCTCTGATTTATTCCTTCTTCTGTATTGACATGGAGCTTTGTGGCTGAATGGACTTACCCCACTTTCTCCCTAAAATTTAGAGGCTGAGAAAAGTGATTCATGTAGAAAAGAGACACTGGATTTCCATCCCTTGTGGTCAAGGTGTGTCTTGAAGAATGTCTCCCATGTGAGAGTGCTCTGTTTATTCTGAAGAGTCAGAGATTAACTGGGTAAATGGCAGCTAATAGTATTTGCTTGTCTTTTCACTACAATGGAAATGAGGTTTGCTTCAAAACTCTCAATGACTACAGCGATTAGTGTGTCTGTTAATTTTTAGGGTAACTGGCTTGCTCTGTTACAGAGGTTGATTTTTTTTTTATTTGGCAACTTAGGTGGCCTTTTCTTTTAGCATATATTAGACTCAGGGATTTGAAAATTGTGTTAAATAATAAAATAGAAATTGCAATCATAACATTTGTTGGTCTTAGAGGAAGCACTTTGAATTGCATATAATAATCCGAAATAAAAAGCATTTTGGTAAGATAAACTTCTTGACACACATTTGTTTTGTGCATATGATGTGAAGATACAAGTGCTTCCTGTCACCCTAAAAGGCAAAATACTGCTTACCAAGCATGGGGTGTTGATCATAGTAAATTGCTTTTAGCATATATGAGAACCACATAAATATAAGACAACTTTTAGGAATAGAATGGGAAGGATCATATTTCAAAGAAATCCATTGGAAATTCCTATTACTTTTAACTTTCATGCCTGTTTCTTCAGTGAAGACAGAGGAGAGGGCTTGGATTAGAGTTGTAGTTGGAACTATGCTATAAAATTTTAGTCTTGCCAGGCGGTAGTGGCGCACACCTTTAATCCCAGCACTCAAGAGGCAGAGACAGGTGGATCTCTGTGAGTTTGAGGCCAGCGTTTTCTTCAAGAGCTAGTTCCAGGACAGGCACCAACGCTACATAGAGAAACCTTGTCTCAAAAAACCAAACTTTAGTCTTTTGGACAACAGATATTAGCATAGACAACAAATAAAATGGGCTAGAAAAAAACATATTCAAACAATACAGTTACAATCTGAAATACGTTATTTCTTGCACTGATGAAGCATTGATTTCTGTTAAAAAGTAACTCACTCAGATTGTCAATTAAAAGTACACCTCTAAGATGGTAAACTTTGTTGTGTATAAGCCGTGTGACACAAGTTCTGCACATGCGCAGCTTTGGTGACTGGGAATCAACACATAGTTTTAGTTCCACACAGTTTGTATCCTTAAGCTTTTATAAACTAGATCAATGGCATTAGTGCTACCAATAGGCAAATGACTAAATAAATAAATAAAAAACAAAGAAAGAAAATAAGACTTAGCCAGTTAAGTCAACTAGCTTCTGTATTCACTGAATAAAATATTTGAATTCTATTATTTTTAAAGTTACAAAAAAGTGTTACCATATACAATATGAGAATAACAAAACTCATGGCAATTGATTGACTAGCAATTCAGACAATAAAATAAACTTGAGTCATAAAAATGTAAATAATCTTAAAAATATATAGAACAAAGTTAAACTACAGACTATTATGAAAAAATTGCAGCTAAAACAATAAACACGAAATTATTACAGTCTACCTGGTGAATTAACTCAGTGACTTGAAATTTTACAGAAAACATGTACTTAGTGTAGTCTCAAATTTTAGAAATTTGGACCTCACTCTTCTTATCCTTATGTACTTCTATGATTTCCTGGTAGAGCATGTACTATGTCTACTTCTTTCCGCTAATGGAGACGCAGGAAGGAATAGCCTATTTTTGTTAATTTCTGCCACGTTGTTACTTTCACTAATAAGCTGGTCTGGCTTACGCATTTTAACTCTAACAGTGATCTGTGTGCTGAAGCTCTTGTATGGTGGCTGCTATTCTAACACAGCTGGACTTTGGGTGTGGGATTATCCCCTGGACGCAAAGCTTCCTCTGTCTTTTAGCATACTGAGAGTGGTGGTTTCTCAACTTTTTATATTTAGCTAGGTCTTCCCAGAAAAACAATTGCCATTTTCCTAACTTTGCAGCTGTATTGTGGTGATGGGCTATTAGCGAGGATCTTTGTTAATCATATATATTTTTGAAAAAAAAGTATAGTGGAAATTTTCCACATTGCCTCTGGAAGAAAATAAAATAGGTGAATAAAAATAATCTTATCACAAAATTATGAATTTAGATGAAAATTTCATCTCAATAAGTGAATGATAATAGTAATAATAGGAGAAATAGGAGAAATTTGATGTGAAGCAATAAGGCAGCAAAACAGAAACCTAGAAACTCCTTAAAGAGCAAATGCGGAGAAAAATGATCGCATGTAAAGTGAGAAGTCAAAGGATTAAGACAAGAGCTCATACATTTGAAACATTTCAAAAGTCATAAAGTTAATGAGGAAAAAAGTACAAAGAAAAAATAGCACAAGAGTCTGATTTAGAGGCAAAGTCACTCATTTTCGGGTCACTCCGAGGAGACTGTCTAGATTCAGTTGTATTTTTAGTCTTTCTGTACTATAACTGGGGAAGAAAACATTCTCTATTTCTTTCCAGTCCAGACATAGATTAGCTATCATCCCTTTGCACTGGAATGCATGAGGCTTTTGCTAAGCTGCTCTACCTGTCTTAGTTTTACTGACCTTCCTTAGGCATGCTCTTCTAAAGGTTTTTTCCTTGTTCCCATTCTCTTGACTGTACCTTTTGCATGAAATGCCCTTAATAAATCTTTTTCTTTTCAGTTATTTAAGTTATGTGTTTCTTGTCATTGTTCTTAAAATTGGATTCTATGATCTTTGAACTTCAAAACTACAATTGTGACTCCCCCTCAAAAAAGGGGAGGGTGATTTGAAGACTATTTTATCATGATAGGTTGTTATTACAATAAAGGTAGTAGTCTGCCTATTAATAAGAAGCTGAGACTTTTGAGTTCTTCTTATACATGAATATCACCCTTCTGTTGACAAAGAGCCAGTATTTCCCCACACTTTGTACTTTATATCATCTTTTAGCCCACAACACCTTTTGCTGTATAGAAGTCTTTGTCTGTTACCATCCTGTTTACCTATTTGTTCTTGTTTCATTTGCTTTCAGCATCGTATCCAGATAAGTGTAGCCTGAAAAACACACCATTTATATTGGATGTGTTGCTATTGTCAGCTTACTGTTTAGCCCTTATTGCTAGATACATACCATATCACAGCAAAAGAAACAGCATGTTTGCTAGCATCTGGAAGCATGAGAGGCAGAGACCATCTCACAGCACATACTCTAGTTCCAAGAAAGACGCCGAATGTTCATTTGAGTTATGTGTCCAATGTTACAAAGTATTTCCACTGCTTACTCCAGTGTAGAAGGCTGAAAGATAAGTAATGGAGAAATCCTACACATAGATGCAGTGCAGATTTGAAAGCAAAATGGAGATTTACCTGCAGGAAGAAAGGGGAGAAATGAAAGATGGGCACAGATAACAAGTCCTTTAGGAGCCATGGCTGCATTTGGACAGAAGTTCTACAGTCTTCCTGTTGCTGTTTGATATCATAAAATTGCAGGATCCTACCTCACCTTGACAGAGCTGTGCTTGTAGATGAATATGAATATTGCGTTTGTCTTGAAAAGCAAAATGTGCTTTGTGAGTACTGAGTCTTTGCCAGAGTTTTAAAGATTTAGTTCTGAGAACATTCAAGTTTTGTTCAGGAGAAAATGTTCTTCTTGGGTAAAATTAATTTTGTAATTTTTTTTTTACTGAAAGGAATTATAAAAAAAATATCAAAGCAATCACAAAGCAACATTAAATCTGAATCATGTCGTAAGCATGCCTAGTACCTGAGCGTCCTCCTTTATCATTTCCAAAGAGTCATTGCGAAGCAGTTCTTGGCTGAATCTGAAGCCATCACAGGACAGTTTAATCAAGTCTTCTCTTTCCTTTGCCAGGAAGCCATCTGGCCATGTATCTTTTCTACTGAAAATGTGTCCTGATCCGATTTGCTTTTGTTGCCTGCTGAGAAGCATTCCCTCCAGAGTGGGACTAAATGTGAACAGATGAAGTTTCAGTTTATTTTCAACTAGCAAATTATTGGTTATAGAATGATTGGCTATTCGTTTATGGTGTATGCTGTGCTGATATTGCTTTCTTGTTTCTTTGTTTTGCTTTTAACATTCAAAGGCAGGCATTTCAGTTGGAGTACATGGGCCTCCTATTATGAGCATATTATCAAGTCAGTTGACTTGGCTTTCCTAAAAGAGTGAACATATTAAAAATGAAAGAACTGTGCCTCTCAGCATAGATATTTAAATGAAATTGATATAGTTGCAAATATTTCTTTCATAAAAATGGATACTTTTTCTCTGGCATTATTCAAAAATATAACCTAAAATTGTTCCTTTGAAAAAAGTGTATATGTTTTATTTAGTTACTGTGTGTACATTGGTGCATATCATCATGCACAGGCATAGATGTCAGAAGACAGCTTTTAGGAATTGGTTCTCTCCTTCCACTGTGTGGATTGCGAGGATCAAAATCGGGTCATCAGCATTGCTAGCAAGTGCTTTTTCACTCTGAGCCTCTTCACTGGTACCCTAATATTGATTAATTGTTCAAATCAAATCAAATGTCTTTTCATAAATATCTTTAGTTGTGACATACATTTTTCTGAGTTAGGTGATATGAAATAGAGCAAGTAAAAGACAACAAGAAAAACAAAATTTCTGATAAGTAAATTCTCAGCAACTAGATAAATATGTTCAAAATAGGAAAACAAAGAACAAAAATAAAACAAATTAACAAAAAAAAAACAAGGAGGAAGCAAAACCCTTTGGATATCATTTTGTGATTATCATATTTGGATATTTTTAAAACATCATTTCACATTTTTAATGCAAGAGGGATTCAAACTCATAAAATCCTGTCCCATTACCAGTTTGTGTTGCTATCTGACATTGTGTTTGGGAGATGACATACAATGGATAAACAAAAAGATGAGTAGATGTATGGAAGAGAACTTTCTTCCCCACCACAACAACAAAACTTCTAATAATTAGAAGAGCAAAGAAAAAATATAATAAAAGTTAATCCAAAAGATCTCAGAAAATATGTTCTCACATCAAGAGCCTGAGGGATCTGAGGTACTTGTTAATTAACAAGTAAATAACCATCAGTTGTCCAAAAAAATCATGGGAAAGAATTTGAGAACCAAGACTTGGATTTGGCTTACTATACAGAATAGAAAGCCAAAAATTAAAAAGTACAAGACACTGAGCTCTGGAAGGAAAATGTTTAGAGCACTTTTCAAGGAATCTTGGGTATCAGGTTAATTTGGTGACTCAAATAAGAATACCAATGTAGGTCCTGGAGTTAAAGCATAAATGATCATTGACAGAATTTTCAATTAAAACACTAGATGAAACAGTAGATAGACCAACCACCCCTAATGAGGGGACTATGCTCACTGATACTAATTTACATGATAAATATTGCTACTGGTTTCTGTAAAAAAAATGAAAATGAATAATTTTAAGACCAAAATTCTAAGAATTGCAGTTGACATAAAGCTAAGACAAAGGGCTTCATTCGTATGGTAGGAAACCATCTGGTTCTCATGCAATATATTTGACTTCATGTGTCCCATATGAAGCATACATGCTGTAGAATAATGCTCTTGAACACTGTAAAGATTTCACATATATTAGTTTAATAAAATGCTGATTACCCAGTTCCCAGGCAGGAAGATACAAAGATATTCAGAGAAATCTTGCCTCAGAAAACCAAAAAATGAAAGACAAAAATAAAAGAAAATAATAAAAAAAAAACAACATAGAGATAAAAAATACACAAAGAGTATAGATACTGTATGTTATTGTGTTGTCTTTGAGTTGTTTGACTGCTGACGAAAGAGCAACAGCTGCTAAAAGACATGTGATTATAATTTCTACTGGATTAACCCTACCTATATATTTTGAAAATGTGCCGGGCCGTGGTGGCGCACGCCTTTAATCCCAGAACTTGGGAGGCAGAGGCAGGCAGATCTCTGTGAGTTCAAGTCCAGCCTAGTCTACAAAGGTAGTTCCAGGACAGGCTCCAAAGCTACAGAGAAACCCTGTCTCAAAAAACCAAAAGAAAAAAAAAGAAAAAGAAAATGTATTGACTTCAAAATTTAAGTAAAAAAATTGTTTTTTGGAGAAGAGGTTTTGTTATTTTTTTTCCACAGGAATTAAGAGGTTGTATATTCTTTCTGGGTTTAAAAAATAAGATTTGTGTGAGAAAGACCCCTCAAAATTCTCCAGCAGGAGTGGATGGTCCAGATGATCAAACATTTTAGAGCACCTTTGTTGGAGTTTCCTCTGAGTTCTACATCCAGAACAGCTTCAAGACTGCTGGCTGAGATGATCTAGCTTCACAGAATATTCCAGGAAGAAATTGACCATAACACTAAATTTTCTTTGGGTCTGCATAAGACAGCACCCCCAGTCAACAGGAAGTAGCCTAGAAAATTATGCCCATATTCCCAAAAACTGGATTATGGATGTTTGTCTTTATTTAGAATGTTGATTACAAGTTGCTATGGATAATGGTCAAGAAAAAAGAACAAAGGAGACTAGATTCAAAGTTTTTGTTTTTTTTTTAAAAAGGGAAAATTCTGTGGTATAATAGTGTTGTGCATTGTAAAGATTTGTCACTCATGTTGGTTTAATACAACGCTGATTGGCCAGTAGCCAGGCAAAAGGTCTAGGCAGGACAACAAGACTAAAAGAATTCTGCTGATAGGATATGCAAAGATGCAGTCACCCATAAGACATAGAGGAAGCAAGATGAAAATGCCTTCCTGAGAAAAGGTACCAAGCCATATGGCTAAATGTAGACAAGAATTATGGGTTAATTTAAGTTGTAAGAGCTAGTTAATAATAACCATGAGCTAATAGACCAAATAGTTTATATTTAATTTAAGCTTCTGTATGTTTCTTTGGGACTGAATGGCTGTGGGGCCAGGGAGAACAGAAACTTCCTTCTACATATACATGAGAGCTAGGTTAATAGTAAAAAATTCTATATTTTAGGAGCACACAGATTTTTTTGTAAATTCAAGTCTTAAGTATTTTATTAGATACTTATTAAGGCTTACCTATTAATTAAATCAATATTAGAAAAAGAAATTATCAATCACAACAGTATAAAACTGGAAATAAATTTATATTTTAGCATGAAAATGTAAATACTGTAGGACTACTATGGAAAGAGTTGGTGGCAATGTATTTTTAATCCTTAAAATATTGTTGTTTGGTGAAAACTGAAATTTTTAATATGTTTTATTGCAACTGGACATAAAAGAATTGCAACCCTCTACTTAGTTATACCAGTTAAATACATCAAGTGTCTTCTTATCTTCTTAACCCATCCATTGTCTAAGTGCCAGCTTGAAATTGTGTTCATTCCTCTTTCCCATTTGTTTTTACTGCTTTACGTTAGATTTAGAGTCCTCCCCCTTAATGCTATCTTTACTTCCAATGTCTGTATTTTTTCATCACATTGTACAACTGTGATTTGAATCAATAACATGGAACATGGGGTAAACAGCCCTCACATATCTCATCCATTTAGATAATATTAAATAAAAGATTGATCTTCATCTTTGTATTTGTGTTAATGGGATGAACTGCTACAATAACTTTGAATTAGAATGCCATATAAGCATAACTAAAGACTGAGGATATGGTAGGTTTGGCATCAGATGAACTTTCTGGTTCATAAATAACCATCTTCTGTGTCTTTACATCATAGAAGACGTGGAAACACTTCTGTTCTCTCCTTAGAAAAGGCTTATCTTGTATTCTTTCATGGAGTTTATATACAACCTTATATGGTTTTTGCTAGTGGAGTCTGAGTTTATTTGAAACAAGTTCTTCTGTTTATCTAAGACTCATCTCTTAGTATTATCAACTTGAGTATTTGAACTTTAATATATAAAGGAGATGTGAGGGATAAACATTTAGATTCTAGCAAGACCCACTCATGGGACTACAATGAAAGAAAGGGGTGAGGTGATGAATCCTATTATGACTGAGTTCTTCTGGGAATTTTTCATGGGAATACAAAGTTTAGGAGCCTTCAATTCAACATGGTGCATGGATTGGACTGGGTGATGTGTAGAAAAAAGGAAATTCCAGAGTCTGCCAGCATCTACTCACATACATTGGGCACATACCAGTGCCCAAATGATGAGCTCTAGGCTGATAATCTCCATCGCTTCTCAGAGAAAAGAAAGTGAAAATGAATAAACCACCAATCTGTTCCCCCACAAAAACAACCACACAGGAAAACAATGAAAGAGAAGAGGAGGCCTCTCAACTGTCGACTTCTGGCCTTCTCACGTGCCTTCATTGAAGTACACATGTGCAGAAACAGACGTATTACACACAGGTGACAAACTAATTTGTATGTAAAAGCACAAGTAATTTTGAAACTCCTCCATTTGCCTGTATACAAAAATTCTATCTGAACCAGCCAGCTCAGTTTAAAATTATATTTCTTATTGTGGTCAATAAGGCAGTATATTGGTTGTTGTTTGGCAAGAATTTACTTCCCTTCTCTATAATTCTTCTGTAAGGCATTTTGATGGCAGATTCTTTAAAATGAGCTTTGACTCCTATAAGAAATTCACTGAGATAATAAAGGGTTCTTATGAAGCCTCTCGGGAGTTAGCTTGTAACCTCTAGTGTATGACATAATGCCCCCAGTTGTTCAGAAACTACAAGGAAAACATTATATGTTTTCACTTTATGTGAATGAATATTCATTCACAAAAGTTTTATATGACTACTGTGTGCCAAATAAAAACTCTCAAACAGGTTTTAATGCTATTGAAATGCTTTTTGTTCTGTTAAACTTAATCTACTTGCTTCCTAGCACACTGATGAAGCTGTGGTTTTACCTCATTCGACAAAGCCTGAGCTTTTCAATGAGTTCTTCACATTTGGAGAGCTCTTTGCAATTGAGCAATGCTTTACAAAGAATATCCTTTCCTGTGACACGTGACAACCTTGACATAAGAATGTTTTTTACATTTGTATACTTATGTTTCAGAACATTGTTTTAATGATGTCTACGATTTGTAGTGCTCTGAATTATTAATGCATTTAATTAAGAGCATACTCTTTGAATTATTTTCTTTTATGACGAATAGTGGAATAATAAAAATAGTTGATATTCATAAACCAAGTGAAAAATGATAATAGTGTAGTTAGCACCACAATTATGCTATTTAGTTTTATGTAATAGTTAATAGTATTATCACTTTATATATCATTTGTCTTTTGCTTTGAAGTAAACAGTATGACGAAGAAAGGATGAATCAGACTCAAAGGTGTCTGACATTTTCCATTTTCAAGCTATTTCAGTTTCTGAAGTAAAGATCAGAGACTGATGTGATACAGTTGGAAAGAAATATATCAGACACTCAAGATTCTTCCAAATACAACACAATTGCTACTTTACAATAATAGAATTACAACTGTATACCAAATACTACACAACTGCTGTTTAACAATGGTAGAATTACAACTGTACACCAAATACAACTGTACACCAAATACTACACCACTGCTGTTTAACAATCATAGAATTACAACTGTATAGCAAATGCTTCACAACTGCTATTTAATGATAATATCATTACAGTTGTATACCAAAAAGTTACAATTGTATACCAAATACAACTGTTATTTAACAATAGTAAAATTACAATTGTATTCAAAACACTGCACAACTGTTACTTAACAATAATAGAATTAAAATTGTAAACCAAAGAGCAAATGGCCTCAGATAGGAGAGATTTTTTTAGCTAGCATCCAGCTGTGTGATAAGAAGTACTTCAGTTGAAAGCAAGTAAAATATTAACATGTAATGATTTCTTCTTTGGATTTTCAATAATTGTAATTTCATGAAGATACTCATTGATATTTTATATAGAATAATGAATGATTTTCTGAAGCCAAGAAATATATTAATCCTTAATCACAGATAGATAAAGGGAATTTATACAGGAAACACTTATTATCACTAAAATACTATTACCTCTCTGAACTGAAGGCCCAAATATTTATTTGAGACACAAAAGCACATGTACCATGAAAAGTATAAGACTAATTTTCACATATTTCATTGAAATAAGATCCTCATATATTTGGCGCAAATAAAATTCTTATAGCAATCAGTTTCCTTTTTATAAGAAATTAATTTAATATAATTATTTTGTAATGAGCTTATGCTTAGCTAATTTATCATCAAACCACGTAGTTTATTATTCAAACAACTTGCATATGAATACTGAGCATAAATTCTAGGCTGGCTTTATGGCGAAGAAGGCATCTAATCTTGCCACTCTCTTTCAACCTGCTTTCCACAGGTATCTTAGAACAGAAATTATAAGGTTTGCTGTTGTGGAATATTAGTTTAAAATGAGCTACATTTGTTTATTAGCGATGCAAAGATATGTTACATTCTTTTATGTTGCATTTGTTTAACTTTGTAAAGCTGTGTTACCTAAAAACCTGATTGTCTAACAAAAAGCTGAATGAACAATAGTTATGCAGGAGAAAGGATAGGTGGGGCTGCCAGTGAAGAGAACAAATAAGAGGAGAAATCTAGTCTTGAGAGAAGAGGAAGGAGAAAGGAGATGAGGATGCCAGAGGCCAGCCACACAGGCGGTAATGGAGTAAGAAGGAAAGGAAGATATATAGAATAAAGAAAGGTAAAAATCCCAGGGACCAAACATAGTTAAAAGAAAAGAGAGAATATTGTATACACAATAAATAAATAAATATTTAAAAAAAGAAAAGGAATAATTTAAGTTAGAACAGCTGGTTAGAAACAAGTCAAGCTAAGGCAAGCATTCATAAGCAGGAGTAAGTCTGTGAGTTTAATTGGGAGCTGGCTGGAAGGCAAAAATACTAAAAACAAAGCAAACCAAACAACAACAGCAACAATACCAATTACAGTTTAGCTTAACAGATGAGAACATCTTGGTTTGTATACTGCTGTTCTTTGCATACTCTTTGTGCTGACCAATAGCAAATTATTTATTCCTTTTGTCACAAGCCTTGTGACAGGAAGACATATAGGACCATGAGTCACTGCCTGGCAGATGTTAAGACGGTGGAATGATCTATCATAGGTTTTATAATAAGTTGACTATTTTTATATTGATTTTATACTTGCCTTTAAAAAATATTTTGGTGTTTAAACAAAATAATGAAAATTAATACATCATGATACAGTTATAGAAATGAGAAATTCTCAGCCATGTTGTGGTGTCCTTCTTTAATACCAGTACTCAGGTTGTAGAGGCAGGTGAATCTCTGAGTTCAAGGCCAACCTGATCTACTACTAGTGAGTTCCAAGACATCCCCGGCTACACAGAGAAACTCAATAAACAAATCAAAGCTAGCAAACAAGAAAAACCACCACCACCACCAACAACAACAAAAATATCAAACAGATTTTCATAAGACAGCTGAGAAAAGCTCTTAATTTTTAGTTATCCAGTTAATTTTGCTTTGTCGTCTTTGCTCGCAAAAGTGCTATTCTGATCTTTAAAAAAAATGAATCAGTTTTAAGTGATTATGCTATGAATTTGACATTAAATTTATTGTCTGTTAATGTGATATTGTTATGAAAAACATCAATTATTGTAGGTGGAAATTGTAGTGTACAACAGCTTTATTATGATAACTTTCCATACTGTGCTGTTTTATCGATGTTGTATAACTTGTGATTAGTGCTTACACAAATGAGCAAATACTTGACTTCTCTTCACTCTGCAGACACCAGTCAACTCAATGATCCTCAGCCTGCCATGCAAGTTTGTAGTGGTGATCCTTCTCCCAGTGTAGACACCAGTCAACTCACAGATCTTGTATGTGTGTCTTCAACCTGCAAAAACAGTGTGTACTGTTCCTAAGACACTGGTGTGTTGTTACATTACACATTTTGTGACGAAATTACAAAGCTACGTTTACTCACAGTCTATATATCCTTTCCTGGGACTGCTATAAAAAAGAAATTACATTTATACACAAAAGACAAAATAAATATTAATGCTAATGTTTTTGTGACATTTTACTGAAGCGAATCATTTAAGTGATGTGTGCTTTGGGAGACAAGATACTCTCTTTTTAGCTCTCATTCTGCTAATTGATGCTTTGCTTTTATGTTAAATTTGCATTTAATAATTTTCAAAGTACACCCATTTTACAGTAATTTTCACTTTACATTCAATAATATTTTTGAAAAATAATTGACACAAAACAATAAAAAGATGTTTTTATAATCTCATTTTCTTCACACTTAATGCAATTCTCAGAATTATGATGGAACACTTGTGATCTTCACCTTCTCCTCAAAGATGCTACTGTGTCTTAGTCTGAAGCTAATTCAGTAATGTTTAATTCCTACCTGCTTATTTATGTAGCCATCATATAATTAACATTAAAATCAGTATTGACTTTTGAAATTTTGATTTTTGGCTTTTCTTCAATCACTGTTTCATTTAAGAAAATAGCTGTCATATTACCATCTATTTGATCATCTCCTATGTTTAAATAATAAATACTTTTGCAATGGGCCTTAAATATTAATATCAAAAACACATTGAATAAATGGATAAAAAGTAAAAATTATTCACTGTGGGGAGAAGAGGAATCCCTGAGTGTGTGAAGTATTGAGTGAAAGTTTGAACATGAGCAGGTCTTGCCAAAGACCATGAGCTCAGACCTTGGGAAAACTGCAGAGCCTCACCCCCATCATAGGTATGAGAAAGGCATCCTCTGGTCCAAATGTGACTGTTGATAGCACATGCAGAAAATGTCTTCCATAGGTTTCCTACCACCACTACTATATTTACAACCAAAGATGCTTGCCTAAGGCACTACTCCTGTTAAGATCACCTGCACATGTCTCATTTGCCTAGCTGTAGATTACAAAGTTAACCCCCTGGTCTATCTCTACATAATAACTTGGCCATGTTTGCCTGTGAGCAATCACCTCACTCTTCAGCCATACATAATCAACATGCTGACTTTCAGTAGTGCTCCATCTTCTCTGTTAGAGACGAGACCTCCATGCAATGATCCAAGCAATTATGTGTGTCCATGCATCTGTTTCTACTTCATTCCATCACAAGCTCTTGTCAGGCTCGTCTCTGGAGTTGTGCAATGACTCTACTGTTTAAAAAAGGTCCTTCCCTTAGGTGTGATTTCAAATGGTCTGCCAAAGGTCTCTTTTTGAAAACCTAATGCATTTGCTGGGGTCTTTAAGACTCCAAACGATGCTACCCTTGACTGTGGCTGTGAACTTCCTCTATTGTTGTCTTTTGCTGCTCCTTAGTCAAACTTCTGCTCAGAGACATCCATTGTTCTCTTTTTTTGGGCTCCTGACTGATACCAAATTTTAGCCTAGTTTTCTTCAGAATGGCTTCCAGACATCACCTCAAAGGGTACCTTTCCAGTGAGACCTTATTTAACTGTCCTGTTAAAATGGCCCTTCTTTTTGGTATTTTATTATTTTTCTTTATGACACTTTTCACTGTGGGAACTTTTCTAATTAGTTTATTTGCTTAGATAGTTAGCAAATATTCTAATAACAAAATTCTCTGTTGTCCAAAGAAATGTAAGGTCTACATGGAAAGCAGCTGATCAGCTGTGCGTAGCACTGTGCCTCCAGGATTAGGGGACCATTGGTTAGCAGCTGAAATAATTCTCTCATCTTCTCTCTACCTTACTAGAGGTGCAAATGATCTCCACAAATTTTAAATCCAGTTCGTCCACCATGCAGTATGTTTTCCAAGTTTTATAAAAATCACAATTTTAAAAGAACCCCTTTAGCAGACATTAATGTCACATTTTATAGTAAGATTGCATTTTGAAAGAGGAAACTGCCACATAACTTCAGTAGAGCGTGAAAGAAACAAAATCCTCTTAGCTCCATAGCTCAAGCACCCAACCCAATGAGCTTCCTCTTCTTTCTTTATATTATGAGGCCAGAATCAGTGAAGTAATGAATAAGTAAATATATCATTATATACTTTCTCATTAGTAATATTGAAGATTGGGAGATCAGACACGGGACCTTGCACAAGCTAAGCCAGAGCTACACCAACAAACTGCACTCCCAGGCCTCATTTTCATTGCTAATTAGAGAGGTTACTCTAAAATTTATCTGCAAAGGCACTCATGTTTTCATTCTTATTCCCTCACCATATTTTTCTTTTATTTCCAGGATTGGGTTTTGCTCCTACGGCCAATTTCTAAATAGCTGTGAATCTTAAACAAATTTCATTTAAATCCCTCATGCTCTTGTAAGATTAAGCACAGCCTGACTTGACCACGTGTCTAAGTGTCTGAATATACATGACATACGAGTTAATAAAATCCTGATGAGTGATATTTTGGAGCCTAAATATATTTAACATGATGGATGTCTGTAAACTTGCCTATGAATCAGACGGCAGCATAATCTTAATATTGGCAAAGGTGAAAAGAAAAGTTATGGTCCTATGCTAATACTGTGTATTTGACAGCTCTTCTAGGAAATAACTATAGTAAGATTAATCTGAAGACAGCAGAAGCCAGTCCCTTATAATGAATGATTCCAAACATTAAAAAACTTTTCTTTTAATTGATAAAAATTATAGAAAACTCCTTCAAAAATGAGTTAAAGACATTTTTTATCTCAAAGTTTTATGTGATAGAAAAATAAATAACTATCATAGAAATGTGGGAATCTGACATCTTTTGAAAGCTTGTAACTTATTCTGTATAGGATACACAATAAGTTATAAAAAGTGCATAACAATTTAAAATTTTTGAGCAGTATAAATATTTAATTTTTATGTTGGAGGTAGCAGAACTCAGAGATCTTCCTGATACTGATACCACAAAACAACACATATTACATGTTGATTATTTTCATGTATAAGATTATGCAAATGGTTTGGGGAATAGTTAGGAAACAGGACATGAGTTTGAAATTGGAAAGGCACACAATAATCTTGTTCACTTAGGTGCCAGAAGATCTAGAAATAGGCCATGATAAAAGAGTGATGTGCATGCCTACTGTACAGCAGCTGAACGCCCCCATGTTGAGGATGCAGTTGTCTGCAGCACTAGGGAATATGAGGAAGAATATAGTAGTTTCATTCTTTTTCTTCAAAAATCTATGAGATCTTTACTCAATCTCAGGTAGTTCAGTCATCTGTTTTTTAAAGTTTTATTTCTGTTTGTGAAACCCCTTGTAGTGGAGCAAGGATTTATCCCTGGTGCATGAATTGGCTTTTTGGAGCTCATTCTCTAAGGGGGGATATTTTGCTCAGCCTGATGCAGGGAGGAGGGATTTGATCCTGCCTCAACTCATATGCCAGGCTTGGGTGACACCTTGTGGGAGGCCTTCTCCTCTCTGAGGAGTACATGTGCAATGTGGGGAGCAGGAGGAGGGAAGAGAGGGGGAACTGTGGTAGGTATGCAAAACAAATAAGAAAGAAAAATGTTTTATTGAAATTTTCCTTATTTATTTTTGTGTATATGTATGGACACATGTATCCTGGAATTTAAAAGGTGAAGTCTAGGAGTTGTTTCTTTCTCCTAGGTGGGTTCTGGGGACTGGGAACTTGGGCCTCAGACTTGGTGGCAGGTTACTTTCCCACTAAGGAATCTCACCAATCTTAGGTATAGTCTTAGCATGATAGATAGATAGATAGATAGATAGATAGATAGATAGATAGATAGATAGATAGATAGATAGATAGATAGATAGATGATAGATACATAGATGATAGATACATAGATGATACATAGATACATAGACAGAATTTTTAAAACTTAGAAAATAGAGTAAATTTGTACCTTTGGCCATGTAATTTCATTTCTCATGCTCTCCCTTATTTTTTGAGTTTTCTTTCTGTCACTTGATCTTCATTTCAGGCAGCCAAAATCAAAGCTACCTTGGAGCTCTAGTCTAAGATTGGAGGCAGAAAAGAGCTATTTCATAGATACTAGTAAATAATTACACATGCTAGCTAGCATCAGTTGGTTTCAAATATTTTTCTAAGAAAGACTGCCAATGTGTTTTTCAAACTAAATCTTTAGATTATACAAAGATATATTTAAGAATATAGACTTGTAGATGGAATTATTGGCTTGATTATTCAATAAGAAACAATTTTTAGAATTAATTGCATGCAATTTAGAAAGTGTTGGCAATATTTGAGTGACAGACATATAACATGCTTGTTACTTTCTATTTTCTATTCCTTTTCTTACTATTTTTTCTTCTGCTCCTTCTTTTTCTTTCTCTTTATTTTGAGACAGGATTCGTTTTGTTACTCTGGCTGGCCTGGAATTCACTAAGTAATCAAGGGTAGCCTTGAAAGTTGGAAAGGGGATTGCCTTGTAGCTATAGTTGGAGGCAATTGGGAGCAGCCTACTGAAGGTGCTGACCCACCAAAGTAGGGGCCTCTGCAAGATGCACTCTTAACAGCCAAGCCACTTTTTGCCCATTTCAGTTGTTTAAAATAGTGTCTTTATAATTCATGGTAATTAGTAATTATCATTGATGTCTTTTTCTCAAAATTGGGAAAAACATCAAGATGTCAGTCATTATATTATAAATAAGAATATAAAAATAAGATATTCATTTTTTATCAAGGGTATTTTGGACACATAACTTTAATGAATCAAAAGCAATGTGTTTAAGTAATATACTAAAATATACTTCAATATTTTGTGACTAAATATTCCAGTATGATCATTGTTTTCTTAAACAATGGCCTAAATCACTAGTTAGTGTTTAGAACTGAATTGAAACTTGTATAAATTCGTATGTAGGCAAGGGAGAAATAGAATTCTTTTTTACCTTTGTTACCTGTTTATTATGATTTTATCTTTCTCTTGAGAGGTGTGAAATTTTAATGAGTCTTTATTTGCCTATTTAGAGGCTCAATAATTTTTGCCATATGGAAATTATCCCATAAATTGTTGAGGATATAACCCTGATATAATGTAGACTCATTACTTTATCTTTTTCCACAGTATCTCCAATATTCAAAATTATAAAACTATGCTTTTATGATCTTCTTAATGAACACAACTCAAGGTCAGTCATTTCAGAATGTGCCTAAAGAAACTACTCTTTCCACATGACCTTGTTTCAATGAGATTACATTTCGATTCCACAAAAAAAAAAAAAAGGACTAAGAGTTCCTACATGAAGATTTAAGGGTCCAGTGTAATAGACCTTGATTTTATTTATTTTGAAGAGTACCATGCTGTTTTCTCTTGCAATTCTCTGCAAAATATTTTTCTTGTGGTTGTGCTGTTTCAAAATGTATGATAAACTATATATAGAAGAAACCAAAAGAAAATTACAGATTTCATTTAAAAACACTAAGAAAATAAAAACAGAATGTATAGGGTTTTTCTAAGTGTGAAAGACCTTATTAGTCTGGGGTATTTGTCATCCACCAACTACATATGAAAAATTTCAAAACACATTTGCACTGGGAAACCAAATTTGCACTCCTCAGAGATGCTGACGTGGTGCTATTTGTCCTTAGATTATTTTTGCTTCTGCCAGCTGAGAACAAGCATTTCCATGCTATTTGCATTTTCAATCCTTTTTTTAATAATTAGCAATTCTGTTTCACAGTCAGCACTTCAACCTATTTCACAGCACCAACATTAATTTACAGCATAGCTTGGACTATTATTCAGGAGGAAACATTATTGGAAACTCCACTTAGCAAGGAGCTTCTTTTAAGAGTCATTTTAGCAAAACAGAAAAATCAAAAATTACTGAAATGTGTTTTTAAAAATCCATTTTTATTAAAATATTGATGTCCATCATTCAGAAGTATATAATCTTGTTAAGCCTAAATGGAATTATCACAGGGCTACATTAATTGTACTTTCCTGATAAAGAATAACAATTCCTTTCAAAGGTTTGTGTGTTTTATTTTATGTGTATGACCATCGTATGTATGTCTGTGCCTGCATTTATATGTATGTATTTTATGGTCAATGGCATGAGCTCATTTTGTGGCAGGGAATCTACTCAGTGACATGGTTGCCCTAACACAAGTCTGGATGGCTTGAGTCACTGAGGGAGTCTTCTCTGACTTTGCTGACAGTACATTTCAGCTAAGTGAGCATTTACTTCACATTTATATGGTATGTTGTTCTACATGCTACTCCTTAAAAAAAGCCAGTAGACAGTGTGAGTACAATGTTTCAATGTGGACTTATCAAATACTTTAAGGATCATAATATATCTATACCCATGTGGCTCTTATTTCATCCTAACTCAGTGTTGTTAGGTAAGACACAGAGTAGCATGTGGAAACAGTTTGGCTGTCAAAAATGGAGAAATGCTACTGACATTTAGTGTCCTGAGTAGATAAAGACCACACATGCTGCTATACATATATTACAAGACACAGAAGAGCCTCCAGCAGGATACAAAACTACAACAGCAATAAACTTTAGTTAGGCGATGGCTGGAACCCCTCAAGCTGCATTTTGGGACACCTTTGTTCTTTGTTGCCTCATGAATACAACTTGATTATCTAGGCTTTTGTGCTTTTAATTTTTAAGTACAACACTTTCTACTCAGCTTGAGAAGCCCAAACCTCACTTGGATTTCTTGGATTTGGGAAGTTATCGCTTATTCTGATTTTTTTTTCTTACTTTCAGATCTAAGTAGATGTTGTACTGGACAAAGTAAAATAACGAGAGAAAATTTTTATTCAAAACTGGTACTATCTAGATGCCTGAACCCCCTTTCTCTTTTACAGAAAATGGGGCATGAAGTCCTTCTGTGCTTTAATGTGCTGGTGAAATTACAGTGGAAGATACTTTGGAGTGCAGTCTAGGGGGAGAATAGATAGACAGGTGGATGAGTGAGATGTGGAGTGAGTTGGCTCTGATTTTGTTAAACTTTTCTCTCTGAAATGGACATTTGTTTCTCCCACAGAAAGTGATCCCATTTTTCTTCACAGATCTAAGGGACAGGGATGTTTTTCCCTTGGTGCTTATCGTTTAAGGAGATGGATTCAGATTCTTCTAAAAGACATTTTCTGGGTGTAAAGATGTCTAGAGGCTGAGGAAATGATTTACATATATTTTAAAGGCATAGAACAATTATTCTTAATAGCTAGTGTCTTTCCTAATGTAAAACCCCAAAACAGAGCAGTTGATGACGTACAATGAGGAAGAAACCTATCTGTGGCTTAGTCAAACTGATATGATCAAAGGCTCTTCTTGCTCTCTCATTACAAATCTACTTACTCTTGTTCACAATTATGCAATAAACTCTAGAATGAATCTTCTTTTTAAAGTCAAGAATCCCAGCAGTTGGTCTTGTTTGGTGGTCAATAAGTAGAGGAGACCACACAGGTATTGAATAAACTCAATTAATTCAATTAGTGATTTATCCATTATAGCACCAGTGATTTGATTGGAATAGACAAGGTTTATTTTATGCTAAGCCTTTATGTGTTTGGTTTCCAGAATATCCAGTTTCTCACTTTTGTCTCTCACTTTGCTTGAGTGCGGGGAGGGAGGGTAATGAACACATTTCTCTACTATCCCCACCAATGGTACATTCTGTAGTGCTGGTCTTTTCTACAGCAATGGATATGGAGTATCATAGTTAAATAAGGCAAATGCATTCCTTAAGCCCAACTATACTATAATCCTTTAAGTCTTGTTACAGACAGCAAAATTCTTGTGCTACAACACTGACTAAATGACTTACGAATCTCTAGCAGTTAAGTTCAGATTTACATATTTGACTCTAGCTGGTTGGTATAGATTTTATGCCCTCATTTGCAGTTCTGATTATTATATTGAGTTCTAATGCCAATTGTAGGTTGATACATGTGAAATCATTTAGCCTCCTCATGGCTCAGAAATTTTGTCTGTATGTTATCGTAATATGAATCTACAAAATGTGTAAGGTAGATCTGAGTACTAAATAAGTTAGGACATGTCAGCTGCTTACACTGGATGGCAATAAGACCTGCAAGCAACCCTTACATGCATTATCATTAAAAGCTTGTCTAATGGCACAGAATGTAATGGGATTAATAAAATGTGTCATCTCATATTAAATTCTATATACTTTTTTCTTTTTTCTTTTATTTTTTGAGACAGGGTTTCTCTGTAACTTTGGAGCCTGTCCTGGAACTAGCTTTTGTAGACCAGGCTGGCCTCAAACTCTGTCTCCCAAGTCTTGGGATTAAAGGTGTACGCCACCACTGCCCACCTAAGAATTTAGAGTTTTTTTATATTATATAGTGTACACTCAGAGAGAAATTTCTAAAAGTTTCCGAATTCAGCAGATCCAGTTTGTTGGCCTCTCTCTGGCCTAGTGACTGTTGTATTTGGGTACTCAGAGGTAGTTATGCGGAATGTCACCCCTGTTCCAGCCATGTCAGAACACCATTAAAATGAGACATGGCGAACAATGCCTTGGGAGCTTTGAGGGAGGCTCAAAGCTTCCTGACTCATGTAACTATGGAATGATTTAGGAAATTTGAAGGACTATAGGAATGTTTATGAACAAAAGGATAACGTTGTGGCAGAGAGATGGTGTAGGATTTCAGAGCACTTGCTCTTCCCAAGGCTTTGTCTTCAGTTCCCAGCACCCACTGGGCAGTTCACAATCATTTCTAATGCTCTTCCAGGATATCCAAGGCACTAGGCATGCATATTATATACATACATGCATGAGAACAAAGCACTCACTGCATAAAATATGTACAGCTAAAGCAAAAAAAAACATTAAAATGTGTTTCAAAATATTTTGCATCATCTATCTTTTCTAAAACTACGGGTTCATATAGAAACTAATAAATACTCTATTGATAAATAATTCTTACTATTTATCACTTAAAGTTGTTAATACAGATCCAGAGAAAATTCTCCCATTTTAAAAATAATAGTTTCAATATTCAGATATTTTAACTTATTATATATATTATTATATTATATGTAAAATATGTTATATATTTTACATTTGTAACTTGAGTTTAAGGAGGAATCTGTCTTAGCCACTATGCTGTTACCACTTATTATGTATTACAAAGCACATTTTAGCACCTACAATGTTGTCTTACTATTTTTATGTCTTTGTGAAGAAAAAGTCACAAATAAAAGACCTGAAAATGCAGCCTGTCTTCATTAGAGGATTTTCACAATCATGACCCAGAAAGCCTTAATTCTTAATTGCTACCTTGATGCCCCAGATTGTTAGCCTGGCACCCTGTGACTGAGCCTTTGCTAGGACTTAGCTCGGATCAACTAGGACAGCCTTTATTTTTATGAACTTGATTTACATGTTTTCTATTTTATATCAGAAAATGCGTAGCTTCAAACTTTGTGCTTTTGTCTCCTGCTCCCTTTCGCGTGTGCTTACACTACTGAAAGTAGACAAGAAAATACCATTCAAAATAAGCATTTACTGGGCTTATAAGTAAAATGCCAGAGAAGATATTACAAGAGGGTATCTCTGGCCAGCTGACCCAGTGAATCCAGAAGCCTGCTTATATTCCTGGAGTAGTGGTGCTTGTGCCAATCAAAGCAAACACCACATGCAAAGGAAACATGTGTTTGCACCAAGCACAGCAATGACCCTTTGGCATCATTCACACCTGGACCTCTGTCAGACCACAGGAAGTCATTTCCTTCCAAGTCTTTAGTAGAAATGTTAAAGATTCACTGAGCCTTCTGAGACAAAGTCACCAGACACAAACAAACCGAGACTGTCATGGCTCAGACTGTTTCATCAGAGGCTAGGAACTCAGTAGCCATCTTTGGGTGATTGGCCTGGAGTTCTCAAATAATGAGTGTTGGCAAAGGTAGTTCAGTTTTATAGTCCTTTTACTCAAGGGAGCCAACATAAAGGAGATTCTAACAGCTACCATTGCTGAGTCCAGCTGCCCCATTCTCCACAATATTTTCTTATTTAGAAGAAAATGAGTATTAGAAGGAGCACTTATAATAATAAGTACTTAATGAATGTGTCAGTAAAACCAATATTTAATTCAATAAATTGTCTTTAATTATGATCGTGACCCACCCAGTACTTTAGGATGCAGGTAGTCATCCTTGTCTGACTCCTTATGAACACTTATATTAGCCAAATATTACACTAAAGGCCTTCATGTATACTTTCTTATTTCCATATTAATGTTATGTCTAGGAGAGGTCCCTGCTCATTAGACTTGGGAAAAAAGTATCTTCATTTCATCGTGATTCTTTCATAACTCCAACATTTTCAAAAGAAACAATATTTCTATGAACAATACTTCTTGCATGAGTAGCATCTAGCTATGCCAAGATATCACCCTTGAGTAGATAAGAAGTGAAGGACTTTTATAATATTAACCCACTAATGAAAAATCTTTGGATAATCTGCAGGTTTTACAGATATTTAAATTTGTCAAGCATGTTATACACCACCACCAAATATTGACAGATTGCTGAATATTTTTATTGAATGATTGATGCCTTCATACAGTTGGACACACATAGGCCTTTGGTGAGAAACCTTTAGTTACTAGACTTCTGTGTGGTACTGCCTGAAACTCTGTGGCAAGGCACACTTATCCCAATCTCTAGTTAATCATCACAGATTTTATTTATGTCGAAGGACTTTAGAAGTACATTGCTTTGCCTGTTTTATTTATTTTGGAACGTCAAATAGAAGGATGGCTGCTTTTATTAATGTTGTCATAATTATACTAATCTTAGAATTTGTAACTCTTTTGAGGTCATTTTCTTTACATTTTTAGATACTCAAACTTACATAATTTTCCAAATAAATTTTATTTTAATCATTTAAATAAGTGGATTGTGTTTGAATTTATTTTCTGCAAATACTTAAGTAGATTGTTTCCTTCAGATGAACAATTCTCCTGAAGAAAGCATAATTTCTATTACTGGAACAACTGTCAATGCCTGTTATGAGCTTGCCATTTGGCAATCTTTAGATTATCTTAAACAAATCAATTACGGTGTTGGCACAATTACCATGAATTATATATTTGGCCATACTAGAAAGTTTCTGTTCCTCTGTGAGATATGAGCAGTGCACACTCAGTAGTAAAGAAAGGTGATTTTTGTGAGCCAATAAAAATGCCCATGTAAGAGGATGTCAAAATTGGGATTTCAATTTAGGCCACAAAAACAATAATTGCCAGGAGAGGTGCCAAGTCAATATTACAAAGAAAATGGAAAATTTTAGATCCAAGACACTCAGAACTCTCCAGGCAACATTCCAAAGAGGACATCAGATTTTTATAAGATTTTGAAAAGCAGAAGGTTTCTAAAGTTTCGATTGCAGCTCAGTTTTCTACGTGTCTATGGGAGAAAGGTTGTATATGTGTGTGTGTGTCTGTGTCTGTGTATCTGTTTAGCTTTTAACATGGCCTGAATGATGATGAAATATTAATATTTTATTCAGAGTAATTCCTCCCTCTAAACTAAACTAAGATTGTTACCTCTCCAGTTGCAACATGAACCTGGGAGATTGGAGCTTAAAACTGAGGCAGAGTAAAATCCTAGGTAATATCCAACTTTATTCCGGGCATCAGACAATTTATACTTTGAGGGTTAATCAAGGTTATGAGCAAAGTTCACATTAGTTTCAGACTGTATACAGTCACAAGGACAACCCGTGCTTAGAAACATATTTTAATAAAAAAAAAGCAAGATGATGGATAATTGAAACACAATAAAAACTCACAGAGAGAAATCGGGGATCAACCTGAAGGTCAGAAAAGCAAAGCAGCCAGCCAATGGCTCTTACTGCTACCACAGTCCAAAATGGGAATCCTGCCTTTAAGAATCTTAGAATGAGAGTGAGAGCTGTCTCCTTCCATTTTATATTTCTCTCTAAAGCTGAGATTAAAGGTGTGCACCATCCCGTTTCTATGGCAACTAGTGTGGCTACTGGGATTAAAGGTGTGCGCTACCACAGACTAACCAGTGGGACGGTCGTACTCTCTGATCTTCAGGCAAGCTTTATTTATTAAAACACAAATGAGATGCCACTACAAGCAACCTGAAGCAAACTCAGCCGTATTTACTACACCTGGAAGGGTACAAAAGTACGTAAAAGAACGGTTGCCTTTTTTTTTTCTTGGAGTCTTCTAACAAACTCTTAGAAGTTCTCAAACAGCTTCCTTCATTCAGGGACCATGTTCTGACATAAGAGCATGGTTTTAGTTATTTGCTTATTTGTGTTACTCTAGGTAGTTTAGCACCACTGTTTGGCGACCACCCTTTAATCCCCAGCTTTCATTTCAATGGTGGTATTGGCGGTGAGATGACCGCTGTATAGCTCCAATCAGTCAGTGTTTACAATCACTTAATCATATTGCTAAGAGTTTGAGAAAAAAAAAGACAGAGTTAGCATGGAAGTCACAGTGCCTGCTACTGTTTTATCCAGTAAGTGAATACCTTTCCTTTTGGATACAGCTTAAAATGAAAAATCTGTTTTTCTTTCTCACCTACAGTTTTCCTATCTCAGCATATTGCTCACTTCAAGCTTCAGGCTTTAGTTGTCATCACTATGACTACAAACCTGATCAGAAAATTCTTAAGAGAACAGGGATGTATTCTCCTCTACAGTTTGAGAGGACATAGACAACCGTGAAGAAAACCTGAGGGAGTTCATCACATAAAATTTAGAGTTAGGAAGCCAACAGATGTGAACTCTTGCCCTCAGATAATTTTCACACTTTTTATTCAACTTAAGACCCCGGATAAGGGAGTGTTGGCTATTGCTTTTAGGGTGGGTCTTTTTGCTTCAGGTAAATAAATCATTCCCTCCGATGAAAAGAAAGCTTGGCCCGGTGAACCTAGATCTATCCAAGTTGGCAACCAAAATTAAACATCACGGTGAACTAGTTTTCTATTTTATGATTCAGATAATAATGGAAGGTCATTGGAAATATAATAAAACAAATTTAAGAGTACTGTGCTCTTAAAATGACAAATCTCCACATGTTACCATGATGTCCTATTATCTAACTCATACATCAGTAAAAGGTGTACTACCTAAGAATCAAAGAATCATTTTTTTAGTAGCATGTTCTTTTAAAGACTAAGTAGGTAGAAGAATTAAGACAAAGAATTTTAATGTATTATGTTGGAGTCTTGAACTAAACTCATGTTGTTTTTCAAATGGAATTAATAAGAAAGGAGTTCAGGTCAGATTTGAGATTTCACAAACAACTTAAGAAATAGATAAAACTTGCATCTGCCATTTCAGTTCTATTATATATGAGCACTCCTTCTCAGTTAATCCTGAAGGCGATGTAATCATTGCATATGAAATTTGTTCTCAGGGAGGGCATTCCTTTACATGGCAGCTGCATAAAAATTGACTGGCTGAGAAGCCAAAAAGAAAGCCCAGCAAATGGTAGAGGAGAGGCCTTTTCATACGTCCCCAGGAGGGCCAGGCTGAGAAACTTTCCTATATGTATGAAGAAGGAAAACAGAGTCAATCAAATAGTTTTATAGCAGGAGAAAAGAAAATGAGGAAGAAAGGACAAGAAATAAAAGCAAACACTGGAAGTCATAAAGTCAGGGCAGTGAGTTCTGATGAGTTTGTGATGTAAGCTTTTTCCCACCAGTTAAATAGAGTAAAAGAATGAAGAATAATGCCAACGCCACCATGAGAATGTGTTCTCATTTCACCAATCACGTCACTCATGCAAAAGTCCTTTTAATAGCCTGCTCTTGAGTTTCATATGGGTCAGCATTGTTCCTAATGAACCAATGCAAGAAATACACAATAATATAAAACACTATCTTCATATAAGCTTTCAGTCATCACCAAACAGAACAGTGCCACGTTGACAGCAGGAATTTAAGAAGTTGTGGAGAAGTGGAACTCTGCCTGAGTAATAAAAAGAAGATGAGCTATTGACATCTGCATACCATTGCATTTGAGAAACAGCACCACATAAATTCAGGACAATTAACATTTTTTACTGCACTCCTGTTTTCCTAGCTTGGCCATGTGGAAATGAAAATGCATTCTTTCTCTCATGACTACTTTTCAATCATTTCATTTAGTGCCAATAGTCTGATCAAAGCATGGAAGAAGGATGACAAAGAAGGCTTGTAAAGCTGCAGTGAGTAGTATTTACAAAATTGCTAATCATACTGCAAAGAGATTCGGCAGCAGAAAAGACTGAAACGAGTACCGAAATTTACACAGGGGCTTATTTATGGTGTTAAACTATCAATGTGATGTTTGTCTCTTAACAGATGTAACTAGGTAGATACTTGTAACAAGGCAATAAAAAAAACCACCCTTTGTAAACAAATGTATTTGTTAGAGTTATAACGGGCTTAGTTTATATAATTATCTACTTTCTACAATGCTAGTGAGTATGTAAATGAAGCAAATGTCATTGTTCAGAAATATAGGACAATTTATCCCATTCCTTCCTTGTTTATTTTGACATCATGTGACTGACTTTCTAAAACCATTTTCTTATTTATTCTCAATTGCAAAATTAGTTTACTTAGAAAAGATTAAAACAATGTAGAGAAGCCATAAGCCTAGAACACTTTTATGATTATTATTGCTATACTTATAAATATAATAATTATAATTGAAAATTCAATTTCTAACTGTTTTTACTTATTAAAATTGAAATCAGTACTTAGTTTAAGGTTTAAATGCATGTTGCTCAATAGCTTTCCTTTCTTTAGCTCTCCTCATGCATATTCTGTTGTTGTTTTCATGGCTGCTTGGTGGTCAAGAATTTAAAATTGGAACATAGAAGAGATGTTAACATGGTTGGCATATCCTGCCTACAACTGTCTTGATCTTGACCTTTGGAGACTATCCATGCTCCCTCCCCCATCCATGTTTGCCATTGCTGGATCTTGTGCAGCTCATGTGCAGGTAAGCAAAACCGCTCCAAGTCGACATGAGCACGTTGTGCTAGAAGACAGCAATTAAAAGTTCTCCTTGAGCCGGGCGATGGTGGCGCACGCCTTTAATCCCAGCACTTGAGAGGCAGAGGCAGGCGGATCTCTGTGAGTTCGAGAC
>NC_022009.1:73560553-73561739 GCF_000317375.1 Microtus ochrogaster
TTTCTGGGCATAAAAACATTAATATTAAGAAAGTAGTTTAGCAACACAATTGTTAAGTCAAAGATGAGTTTAGTTCTTCATGAGCAGTTATGATTTCTTTTATTTTAATTTGTATTTGTGCTTGTGTCTTGTGCCTATGTGTACATAGGTCTGTGATGCCCATAGAGGCCAGAAGAGGGCACTGAAGACCCTGGAGCTGCAGTTACAGTGGATATGAGCCACACAAGATCAACAGTGATCTCTATACTCTGAGCCATCTTTCCAATATCCACTTTTTCAATAAAAATAGCACTATCTATATCTTATATATGCAAGGAGCTGCTTCAATAGAGTTAAAACCTACTTGTATCAATTTGAAAAGAAATACAGCTAAAAAAAAACAAAACAAAACAAAAAACACTATTCTCCATGAACCACATTGCTATTACATTAAATTTTAGAACTTAATTCTTTAGAATTTTAAAGAAACAAAGGTCAATGTCAGCAGATCAGTGACTCAAAATAGCAGGTAAAAGAGTATGAATTATCACATAACAATACAGGAGAGTCTGAGAGATGATTGAAACTGTCTCTGCCCTGTGATGGTAGTTACATGATGGTGCACTTGTCCAAACTCAATCACTCATAAATTCTAATGTAATTTTGTGATTTTGCATTAAATTTTAATGTATGTAAATTGTATCCAAAATGTTAGAGGGAAGTGGACCTTGATTAATTAGCCATTTATATTTTGGTCTATTATCTCTTATCTGTTGGGTTTGCTTTTTGAGATGATTTGAAATAATAAAAAAATTAAATACCAAAATTTTGTATTTAGTAAATGCAACATTTATTTCTGTAAAAAACTTAATTTTGCACCGTTATGCTATAGAAATTAGGGCTTTTATATAAATTTCTTTTCTCTTTGTGACATTATATTTTTATTCATAGGATTTATCTGCTCATTAATTTTCTTCTTTAAAGTTGTCAGTTTTAGCAAAAAAAAGAAAGATCAGGAAAACTTATTAATAATAGTTTTCAGGCAAACTACCAATAATACATTGTTGGATATTGCATGAGTATATTTATATCAAAACTTGTTAATAAAAATTCTAATTTGACAATGTGTCTTATAGTCATCAAATCACATTTTTTCTCATTCTGGCTTGTTGGTTAACAATATTTCCTAAAATTTGATAAAATGTGT
>NC_022009.1:73561849-73580765 GCF_000317375.1 Microtus ochrogaster
CTGCCTCTGCCTCCCGAGTGCTGGGATTAAAGGCGTGTGCCACCATCGCCCGGCTTGCCTTTTCTTTATTAATCTAAAGTGGCAGCTTTATTAAAAAGGCAATATTCTTTCTTTAATAAGTGTGTTTTGTGTCTAGGCTTTCAAAATGGTCAGTGATTTTATCATACGCTTTCAGAGATGATCACTCCAATTTTTTTTTCTAGAAGAAATCCAGTTCTAAGATTTCAAAAGTTACTAAAATTGGGTTGACTTTATATTTTATGCATTAATTTGAAAATAATATCAACATTAATTTGCACAAAACGTGTGACTTTTTGCCCTGATATTTCAGCAACTAGAATTATTTTCAATGTAATGCTATTTTAAATATTTGAAAAAGCTCTTTGTATATATGAGACATTGAAAATGTTCATGGATAAAACTCCATAGAATCTGTCTATTTCCTGATGAAATTAATCTGCTTTGTTAAGAGTTGAACAGATTTCTTGCTTGGTACTCGCTACCTCTGTGACCATTTTTTTTTCTGCACTGAAATATGAAATATTTGATCTTTCAAACTGCAGGATAGCACATAATGGTCACACTGTTTGGCAAGATCGGTATCTGTTCAGCTCTCACTTGAATGCACTAATGCTAAGTCATCAGAAGCCTTGATATTTGACTACTCTACTTCCTGTACAAAGTCATTGGAACACTTAATCGGTGTGACTCTCACAGCACTGTTAATTCAATATATCCTAGGCTTAATTGGATTACTGCTCTACATTTTCTACAGTTTGGTTTCAGAGTTTCTGATTTCCTGAATTTATTGGTGTCTTATCTAAGGTCAAATGTAGTATCATTTATTTTAAACACTTATTGCATACTATAAAAACCATATTCGTTTATTGAAAGGTCAAAGCTTAGACATGTAATTACTATATAATCTTTAATATTTTAACTCAATTCAGGTATTTCATTTATTATTCTTCTTAGTTATTAAAATCTGAGGAAGCTTTATTAACAGCTTTAATCTTTACTGAGTTGTATCATTCAATCCACAGAATAATGACATATAATGATTTCCTTCTATAACTTTATATTGTTTTATTTTAGTTTTTAATACATGTATTTTCTTTCATTGAAAATACATTTTCACATAACATATTCTGATCATAATTTCCCCTGTCCTACTTCTTTCAGATCCTCCTCGCATCAACTCCACACCCTTTCTTTCTTTCTTAGGGGATGAGAGCACATGTCTACTTCCCCCCTTTATCCCCCCCCCCATCACTACAAGGACCCCATCTGTCTTGAACTTATGCAGGCCCCATCTGGCTCTTCTTCCTCATTGCTCCCTGAGCCCAGGGAGTGATTGTAATGAATGCATCCCATTTAGGACTGAGTATTCCAAAGTCTATCACTCTCTGTACATTGTCTAGTTGTGGGGATCTGTTTTGCTCTGATCTACTGCAAGCGGAGGCTCATCTTATCACAGCTAAGCAAGGCATTGATCATTGGGCACAGTGGACTGTAGTTAGGAGTCATTTTATTGCTGTATAGTATTTTAGTGGAACACTAGTATTTGTTCCACTGAATGGCCATGGTTTATCTAGTTTCAGACACTTTATGTGTCAATCAGCAGTGTCACGCATGGGTTTTATTTAATGAAATAAGCCTTAAAAATAGTAGGAGAATGGTTGGACACTCCTACAACATTTTGGCCACTATGATTGATTGCATGTAACATCAAAGCAGATCGCTATTGCAGATTGCAGGTTTTGTAACTCAGTTGGTGTTTCCTCCTCCAGTAGCATGCAGAGCACCTTCTAGTACTGTGAACACTAGTCATTAGCCTCCAGTGTGGCTCCTGTTTGACTTTCCATTCCCAATGTGATATGTAAATGCTGTCTTCAACATTCTTACCATCAATCTGAAAAAAACAACCAATAGCCTTGACAATAGCCTGAGCATTAGGGAAATTCTGTTGGGCCCCTTTGTCCAGTGTTTCAACAGATATAATCCATTCCTGGTACTTGAGGTTTTACTTGTGACTAAAAGATGTTTAGTTGGAGCATTGTCTCCCCTGTTGTTTGGTGACTCCATTTAGATTTTCTTCATATGGATACATTTTAAGAAGCTTCTTGTCATAAGAAACACATTTTAAAAATTTACTGAGGAATTATTTTCAGGTGTATTTGTAATTTAATTTCTGATTTTTATTTCTGAAAGCCTTTGCCAGGTGATTTTTGTTTTCATATATTTACCTCTTTTATAATCTGTGGTTGTAGTATTTACCAAAATTTAAGTCCTTTTTTTACTGATTTTTAAAATCTATTTTGGTATAATACCCTGCCATGTTTTGCTGATGTTCTTACATAATTTAAATTTGGTTTCACTTCACTGTAATTATTATCTTATTTTCTACTCACTTAATTGTTCATTTCTTAGTTATCAGCACTTACTCACAGGTTATACTGTGCTTCCAGTTACTGGGTCTCAGAGGCCTGTGTGCTACAGGCAGGGTATGCAGCCTGGTACTGCAGGGAAGGGACACAGCCTGGAACTATTGTGTGGGGATAGAAGTTCAAGGTTCCCAGTCTGGCACTGAAGGGAGGAGAAGGGAGATCAGGTTTCAAAGCCTGGCACTGCTGGTTCAAGACAGGAGCTCAGGGTTCCCAGACTGGCACTGCTGGGAATGGACAGGTGTTCAGGGTTTCTAGCCTGGCACTTCTGGGAAGAGACAGGAGCTTAGGGTTCCCAGCGTGGCACTGTTGGGGGGAGACAGAGCCTTTGAAGCATATCCATAGCCAAGTGCGACTTTCCTGGTCATGAAGAGTCATGCCATTTTGTCTTTCTCTTTTTTTTCCTGGCCAACATGGGGAAGGCAGCACTTCGGTTATCCATTCCCACTGTAATACACACCCTTAAATCAGCCCCAAAGACAGCTCTTGATTACAGTTAATATTGTAAGCAAATCATTTCAGTAATAGGAAATTAAATAACTAAGACCAAGTCTGCTCCATAGAATGTATCAAATCAATATATTTTTACATCTTGCCCTTCCAATATTTAACACATTCTTAATTTAATTCAAACATCAGAAAAAAACTAAATGTCTTCAAAACTTCTAATATCATACAGTTTCTAACAATAACTTACTCAAAAAATGAGTACATATGCTATAGTTTTGTATAAAAGGTCAAATTGTTAATATCAACTTCTCCAACTATTTTATAGCATAATACTTGAGTTACTTTTGGAAGTATAATCCTTAAATGTTTCCAACATTTTTGGCTTAATTTCTATAAGCTATTTAGTTGAGGCAAACAATAGAGATAATTACTATTTATTCAGAAAATAACCTCAATGAGCTGTTGAAAAGATGTTTGGGGAAGCAAATTTCTTTTCATGTGAATTAGAATGATTAATAAATTCTTTTGGAAACCAAACATTGTGACGTTCTGGTCATATACTTAAAAGGATCATTTATTTTGACCTTCTTTTTAAAAATTATTCTTTAATCAGATTATTTTCAGAGTTCATTAGATGATTACCTACAGATTTATTCTGAGTTGTTTACACTAAATGTTACACAAAGGTAGCAAAATATGCTTATATGAAGTACCTGATTAAAAGATAATGAGAATGAACACAACCAAACTGGAGGATATTTTTTTCATTAAATGTAAAGGCCAGTAATAAACTTAGTGTTGCCTTGAACACAGCAGACCCCAGAATCTTTTATGTTTATTCTTTCTGTTACCAGTTGCACAGCTTTCTAAAACTGAAATATTTTAATGTTAATGAAGATCTTTAATATGTTAAATGGTGATGGTATACATACAAAGTTTGGATTATTTAGGAAAGAGAATGGAATTATGAACTTAAGAGGTTTATGAATTTGCATACAGTCAGTAAAAATTATGATCAAGACAAGAGTCCAGGCCAGAGTGAGAAACCTTCTAAGACTGTAACATCAAGTGCATTTCAGGAGCAGCACCATGTCAATATTTGTTCAACAAGAGCTCTCAGGGCTGTCCTGGAGTTCTGACAAAACTGATTCTTTCCTTCATGTTTTGCACAAATAAAATGAATTCCTCATTTCCTGATTACATTAGTGAAAACAATAAAAGTTTCATAAACACTTTCTAGAAGTCCTTAGTGCATAACGAGAGGATTGCGAAGTAAGGAAACAAAGACTCACAATGTATTGTGTTGTACATAAATATGCACATGGGTTTCTAGATGCATCCATCTTCATGTTTTAGGCTGCATAAGCATCCACACTGACAGTGGGACACTATCCTCTTCCTTCCCTGCACCTATTCCATCCGTGACAATTCAGCTTCTCACCATCCTGTTAATTTATGTGGCTGCTCAATTCAGAACTCAGAGAAAAGAGTTTTTAGAATTGCCAACTCATACCTTGTGGGAAACAAATTTACCAAGTAGAGTATAGAACTCTCCTGGCTTTTCTTTTTTGCCCCTCCTTTTTAAAATAATTCCCTTCACTTCACAGCCCACTAAAGTCAGAATCTTTCTTCTTCCCTCAACGTGATTGCTTTATAAATTCATCTATACATTATCTGAAGCACAGCCATAGAAGTTTACTTAGCTTTAAGAGTGCTCACTCTTTCCTTATGCAAGAGTAAGAATGACACTGGGAAATTATTTGCATGTTATAGATGCTATAATGATTTGAAAACTTTCTTTTAAAATTGTTCATAGCTTTCCTTCTCATACTTTTTCTTTCTTCGTTCAAAATTTCAATTAGTCTAATACAACGTACCGTATATATTTACGCTTTCTCGCCTCTCTTCTTCCCTTCCTCCCTTCCCTTTTCTCTTCTGCCTATATTCAACCTCTTATGCCAATCCTCAAGTTAATTTAAAAATTTATACACATTATTAAAGAGTGTGTTTAAAAATTTGAATACACATTGTGGTGGTTTGAAAGGGAGTGGGGCAGTTGGAAGGTGTGGCCTTGTTGGAGGAAGTGTGTCTCTGTGGCGGTGAGCCTTGAGATCTCCTTTGCTCAAGCTACTCCCAGTGACACAGTCTACTCCCTGTTGGCTGAAGATCAACATGTAGCACCTCCTTCTCCAGCACCATGTCTGTCTGCAGACTGCCATGCTCCCTCCTATGATGATAATGGACTAAATCTCTAAAACTGTAAGTTGTCACCCACATCGAATGTTTTCCTTTACAAGAGTTGCACATGGTCATGGTAACAGTTCACAGAAATAAAAAACTTAAGACAGACTTCATCTGCTAATTTTTCTTTGTTGTAATCTATTGATTATGAATGTGTTATTTATGGTCATAATTCTATACAATATGATTTATTTTCCCAAATCCTGTACTCTCTGTCCTTTCCTTGGACCCTTATGTTCCCATAGTTTTGTTTCTTTTCTGCCATTTTTTATTTCATGCCTGAATATGTTCGGTATCTATACAAAACCATGAGAAAGGTTTTATGATGTTAATTTGTTCTTTTTGTTTTTGTTTTGTGTGTGTGTGTGTGTGTGTGTGTGTGTGTGTGTGTGTGTGTGTGTGAGATATAGGCAGACAGTGTGAGGAAGTCCCTCCTGCCTGTACTGCCGAGGGACTTTATCATCTTTTATCTGAAGTGGAGGTACTTCTTAGAACAACAAGGAATTTAAACGGGAAAGAGTATAAAGAAAATTGCTAAAAATCCTGAATTTTAGAAATAGACTTCTATGTGTTCAATTTTAACTTTGGTGCCATTCATTCCTGACTTTGCCTCTTTTGGGAGTGATTTGTGTTACAATTTTCCTAAGTTTGCTTAAAGCTTGCTATTTTTTTTCTCTTGAATTTACTCATAGTTATTAGAAAAAGCTCTTGAAATTATAAAATTTTGCTCATGTTAACTAGGTCGAACTCTTTTTGAAATGTCTTTATATATTTTACATCCTGACTGAGGTTTCTCTCCTCTCTTCCAAGGTTTCCCACCGCTGCTCTGCCCATCTACCCATTTGTCCTCTGCTTCTATTCAGGGAAGGGTCGGCCTCCCACGGATATCAACAAAACATCGTAGATGAAGTTCTAATAAGTTTCCTCCGGTCTTTTCCGTTAGGGAAAACTCTTTCTTTCCTCTTAAAAGTTAAATTGCATTAGTCATTACAGAGGAGAGAGAAAAACATGTTACCGTCATTTCATTCCATGTAATTGAAATGCTGTCCACATATCTTTTAATATTTTGGTTTTCATTAATAGTTATAGATATAATATTATTATTGCCAGTGCATGATGATGAATTCCATGTGTTTCACTGGAAATAATAACAATTGTATTAATATATTTTGTGTGATTTTTTTTAAAAAAAAATATATTATGGCCGGGCGGTGGTGGCACACGCCTTTAATCCCAGCACTCGGGAGGCAGAGGCAGGCAGATCTCTGTGAGTTCGAGGCCAGTCTGGTCTACAAGAGCTAGTTCCAGGACAGGAACCAAAAGCTACGAAAAATTATATATATATATATATATATATATATATATATATATATATATATATATATATATATATATATATATGGATATCTGAAAAGTTTTTGTTTCTAGAGACTATAAAATACTAACACTTTATAAGCATTCTGAATTTAACTGTAATCTTTTAAAATCCTTTTTGTTCACATACAGTTAGGTTTATCCACTTACGAAAATCATGAAGTCAGATTATATTCTTAATACACGCAAGGAATATAAATTTTAACAGGGAGATTTAACTGCTGACAGGTGCTTATCATAAGTATTATGTGTCTATCTACTCATTTAGTTTATATTCCGGGTCTTTATTAACAGAAATTTAAATAATAATGCATTGTTCTAAACACATGAAAGATTATAACAATTTTAATGCAACTCTCTGTTAAAGGTCAGATTCATTTTGTAAAAAAGGCATTGACAAAGGTAGCCTCTCTTCACTGTGTTTTGGTCTCCCTTGAACACACGTCTCAGTGTGGCTCCTTTTCTCTGGTTCTTCTCTTGAAACAGATGAAGGCTGCCTCAAACATGAAGGCTGAGGGATGGTTCCTCTTCCTTTTTCACTTTCACACTTTTTATATGTCAGAGGAAATGCCAGATGAGGATTTCAGCAGGAGCACACAATGCTATGGGTGGTAACATGGTATGATCATGGAATAGGTTGCAAAGGATGAGGGGAGGGGAGCTGCAGAACGTGAATAACAGGTGAGTGGGCTGGAGTTCAGAAGAGCAGATGAAGTTTCCTCTTGCTTTAGTCCTCGCCTTTCAGTAGAAGGGCTCTTGTTAGCACTTTGAATGTTAATATCCTAGGTGTGTACATCTGCAGCTAGGCTTAGGACTCCACTCATCTGTCATTTGCTAGCTTTGTGTTTGAACAAAATTAAGTTCACAGACAATTCTGCTCCTGGTAAGCACATTAGAGGGCACCTTGCAGAGAGGTCTCAGTAGAGAATTGAAAGAAAGAGTCATTTAAGGGAAATTCAATGTGAAAACAGAGGGGGGTCTCTCCCTGTGCTTAATCAGAATTTGTTAAAATGCTTGGTTACATGGTTGGAATGGTTAACTGAGAATAGCAGATTTCAGGACTAGACCTGGAGGCACATGCCTGCAATCTGAGTTCTCTGGAAAAAACAGATGTGGGATGATTGCCAGTTTGAGGTCTCCTCAAGGAGGGAGGAAAAAAAGAGGAGGGAAAGAGGTAGGGAGGAAAAGAGGGAGAAAGGGAAACAGGGGGTGGGAGATTCAAGTACTTAACTTGTTGGCAAATTAAAAAACCCAAAACAAAACAGTTTTCTATTGAAAACTCCCATGTCCGTATAGGTGAAGGGTATTTCTCATTTCACAACCTGTGTTGCGGTTTCCCCTTCCTCTACTCCTTACACTGGTTCCCCACCTGCTCTCCCATCTGGATCTACCCCCATCTGTCTCTCATTAGAAAACAAACGGGATTTTTAATAAAATAAAAATAAACCAAAACCAAACAAGTTGGAATAGGGCAGTAAACAGAAGGAAAAGAGCATAGATATAGATTCAGAGACAGACTTGTTCACACATTCAAGAATCACCTAAAAATGCAAAGCCAGAACCCATAAAAGATGCAAAACCTATACATTAAAATATAAATAAAATACTAAAATAATTAAAGAAAAAAGGAAAATGAAACATTCCTTTGATCAAAGGAATAAATTCTCATTTTGTGAATAATCAACTGACAACATGCTAATTTGGAGGATTATCACTTTTTGCTCAAGTCTGCACCATCTGTTTCTCATTCTCATTACCAACAGCAGAAAGACCTAACACACGACTGCATAATAAAGATCACCGTGCTTTAGATGCCTTTGTTTCTCCTCTATTTAAAGATGTTTTAATGATATACATGTTATAAATTTTTCAATATTTTGACAAAAGAAGGGATTTTAGCAAAGTGTACATAGCAAGCAAGCCAACAAAGGCCTGAATCTTGTCATGATAGAGACTTAAGTTTCATTACTTGTGACTATATTAATGATAAAATAAAGGATTTATTCTAGAGTAGTTGGATATTTTAAATAGCATATTTTTAAAATTCTGATTATCTTAGAAATGAGGTGAATTTGAAAATTACTGTAATTCCTTAGGGATCAGTTTATTGATCTGAATAAATTAGTCTTTGTTAAGTAAGTAATGATGTGGTGAAGTACAAGACAAGACTTCCACACTATAATCAAAATTTTAAAGTAGTTATAATTGGATGATGAAAGAGAAGTTCAGATACATGTTTATGTTTTTGAATGCACTGATATTGGTGGCTAAAGCATGTTAGCAAAAATCTACCTTTGTAAAGCACAGCATATGTTTTAGGCTAGTCTTTACCACTCAAAAGCGGTAACATCTGCTTTGGAGTGATGTATTTCTTTCTCCTTTGGAACTGTTTTCCCTTCTGTGACATATTGCCAAGAATGCACATCAATCACAATGTCCAATCTATTTTCCATTAGCCTTCAGGAGGAGGCCTACAGCCTCCACTGTTCTTCTGGAAGCCATGGGGAGAAGTTTGGATTGTTGTTGCTTAAGAGAAAAGTTTCAGCTCTCCAGAACCACGTGACTTGTACCACGTGGTGAAGAGAATTGCATTTCTGACATGGTTTGAACTCTTAGACCAAGTCGTATTTGAGGTCCAACATCTCCTGAACTTACAATCAAACAATACCTGATTATTGAGATTGATAAACATTTTTATAAATTCTAACTAAATCGATTCTCATTAATACTTGATTGAGTAACAGCATATCAGTAAATAAGCAAATATCAATTTATATAAAGCTAGTTTTATAGCATTATAAACTTTAAAGTGAAGTGCAAAAAGATTCTAGTATATTCACCACTCAAGAGATTAAGGTAGGAGAGCCCTGAGTTAAAGTAAGGGCTATTCTATACTATATGTACAAAGCTACTTAAAAAAAAAAACAACAACAACAAAACAATGAAAGGGCTGCATGATTTAATCCCAGCACTCAGGAGGCAGAGGCAGGTGGATCTCAGAGGTCGAGGCTAGCCTGCTCTACAGAGTGAGTTCCAGGCTAGTGAGAACTATACAGGGAAACTCTATCTGAAAATAAACAATGACTACTAATGAAAACTAAAAATAAAAAAATAAAACTTAACGGATTAATGCTTTAAGAGTTGTAATTTAGAATTAATCCATTTCCTTTAAGTCTGTGCCTGTTCTCTGTACTTTTCTTGTTGGTGTTTTTTGGACTTTCTTTTCATCCCACAGAGCTCAGAGTGGTTCTTCTGTGTCATGTTCTGTCCCTTTTACATCAGTCTGGATAGGCTGTCAGCGCAGAACTCACCTGCTCTTCTGCTTTAGATTCCCAAGTGAATATGGCTAAAATTGAGGTGAGACAAAGAAAATCTCCAATAAAGAGGTGGGTTGTGCTGTGGCAAATGCAACGATTGTAAGATTGTAAGAAAGGCTGCAATGTCATAAAAAGTTCCTGTAGCTATTTTATAACCCAAATTTTAGCCAGAAAGAGAAACAAAATAACAAAATATAGATAGAAATGTCTCATTGCCTGACTTCTGTTCCCATGGAGCCTAATTGAGAAGTGCTCATTGCTGTGCCTTGAGAATTATTTTTAATAATTTCTAGTCTTTAAACGTAACACATTATATCGAAAGGAGTTGACGTACTTTAAATAATTTCTAGTCTTTGAACATAACACACTATATTCGAAGTAGTTGACCATTTCTTCTATTAAGAGAAACACAGTTTCTCCCTAAATGTTTTCATGTAAGATTTCTTAAATTACAGTTGAAAGTAGAACAGCAGGTGAGTTCTACTGACAGCCTATCCAGGCTGATGCAAAGGGGATGGAACACGACACACAAGGACCACTGTGAGCTGTGTGAGATGAAAAGAAGACCAGAACATATCAGAAAGAAAAGCACAGAGATCATAAACAGATGTAAAGGAAACTGAGATAATGATATTAAAGAATAATTAAAAATTTACTTAGTAGGTTCAGGGATTTTTAAAAAGGGATTAAAAATTTGGCAAAACTGGCAGCAAGATGGTTTAGTTGACTTAAGTGCCCGCCACCAAACTTGATATTCTAAGTTTGGTTACTGAAACCCATACGGTGGAAGGAGAGAACTGATTCCTGAATGTTGTTTTCAGACTTCCACATGCATGCCATGACACACGTGTACACATGTACAAATATACACATATATGTACAAATCCATACACAAAATAGAAAAATAAAAATGTAATAACTTTTTAAAAAAATAGCAAGAAATTGCTAGTACCCTAAATATAATGAAGTTGAATTTCTATAGTAAAGATATAGCAGCTATCTGGTACATATTATGAAGATTTAATATTTAAATAAATACAGATAGGAAAAGAAGCAATTAGATGGTTAAATAGAAATATTAATAACAGGATAAATTGAAGTTAAATATTGAGAGAGAAAGAACACTTGGAGGAGACAGTGAAAAGAGTTAATAAATGCCTTAGTTAAGAATCAGAATGCCTATATCAGATGTAGACCAATATAATAGATAAAAGACAGAGAAATATCCACACAGTAACAACCATCTGATTCTTAACAAGTTGCTGAAGCAAAGTTGGAGAGGATGCACCCCCTTTAATGAAGATGCGTAGGTTCATGTTCCCACAATGACTTCCAACAAAATCTTTGCTCTAGGGACAAACATCATGGCTCATGCTTTCAAAATCCAACAGAACTCAACAGTATATTAGAATCAGGCATATTTGAGGCCTGATTTGAGGCATATCACAGTGAAATCAGTAATTCATGATTAAGATCATCAAGAAAGATGACTCAAAACAAGTAGACACATTACTTATTAATCATTAAAGTTTTACCTAAAGAAAAATTTTCTTTAGGTAAAATTTTAATGAAACCTTTGAAAACACGGAAATAAAGATGTTTAGTGAGGAATGAAAAATGACTTACAGAAAACTAATTCAGAAAGCTCAAAGTTAAGAATATATTTTAAAAAAATGGAATGCTCATACTATGGCAAAAATATGTGAAAATTAAATTATTAAAAATATGCAACATTCACATAAACATTTATATCAACTATATTGATGAATATGGTATATTAAAGCAACTGCATTTCTTCAGTAAAAGTGTGATTACATTTGTGGAAAGAAATATTCTAATATTAGATTTTGTGATATGTGTAAGGACTCACATGCTATGAATGAATTCAGAAAAAAAATTCTTTATAAAGCTTGTCATATATCTGTAGAGTCCATTTGCAATTCTGTATGGCGAATAGCTGTTGATTTTAAACACACATACACACTTGAGAAAATAATGGACTCTTTGATCATTAGTGTTTATATTGAGCAATAAAATATATGTGAAAATGTACTTAAACTCTTCAAAGTCAAATCTTGATGAAATCCCTCTCTAGCGGTCACCGGAACAGATGAGGAAAAAATGGTATGAGGAAGAGAAAGAATGGGTGAGGAGGTTGAGCACAGCAGACTCATGTAAAGTACTACTATGGAGGAAAAGCTATGCAGTATCTATTGTGCACAAAAATCAGTGTGCATAGTTAGATGATCAAGAGCAGCTCATGTATGCTCTCTTCATGCTGCAGATGACCAAGAGCAGATCATATGGTGTGCCCTCTTCATTGGTGCAAAAGTGCCCAGCAGTCAAAAATTGAATTCCATTCACGTTGAAACAGATGCTGAAACTGTGTTTTGTTTTATGAAATAAAGTAGTCTGCGAGGAAATGAGAAAACAAATTCTGTAGCACCAAATTCCATCACAGAATGTCATAAAATCAGTGTTGAACAAGATTAGCTAGAACAAAAACATGCCATGTGAAATACCATGATCCACTCCAGTGTGGTTTTTAAACACATACAGGAACACAGAGATGATTGAAGTGATGGTCTAAATGTCCCTCTCATTTACAACTTGTTAATGACCTGCTGAGCAGCAGCCTCAGGCGATCCTTCCCTTTTACTAAGTCAGTCATTAAGGAAAGACTGTAAATGACCAGCAGGAAGTAAATTGCCCTTAGTTAAAAATGAAAATGTGTTAGCTTCATTTGACTAATAAATTTACTTTTGGCACTAAGCCACAAAATGGAAAACAGCTACAATTCCTGCTGTGAGCCTCAAGTGGGAAAACAAATTGTGTGTATTGTAATGCTTCTGGATGTGACACGTCTCAATTCTGACAATCATTTCAAAAGGACAGAAATGCCTTTATCACTGACAGATTAAATAGGTTTTTTGTTTTTTTGTTGTTGTTGTTGTTTTGTCAGAAGTACTATCAAAACGATAACAGTATGCCAAGAAACGTAGCTGCATGTTTTGACATTTTCCCAATGTGGATATGTGCACACAATCCCATGTTGAATGTATGTGTTGGGTCATGTACATGACAGTTGATATGCATGGATGAGTGCTTGCTTTATTTCCTTTCTTTGCTTCAGCTTTTGTCTCTGATTTGCTCTGAAAGACATGTCTCGTATTCTTGTTTTTCTACTTTCTTACCTATCCACTAAGTGGCCTATGTCTAATACTACTTATCCCAGGGTCCTCCTTCAATTTAACTTATATTTCTACTACATAAAATATAATAGTAATCTATTCCATGATCATCTATACATGCTTTTGTGACTGTAAGGAAACATTCTTTAAGGTGTCTTTGTATGCATATACTACACAAAGCCTGCTGCCTCAGAAGGATGGTAGAATATTCTTCTACTATATTGAGTAGACACTTCATGTGTTCTCTATTCAACCTCATTTCCTGATCATTTTTATAACTGTTTAATTAGTCTAAGTTTAGAGTGGCTTCTGTTTATCTCATTTCCATTTAGGGAATATCTGTGTAGATGTGCATGTTTAAGGGGGATAAATATAAGTGACCATACATGTAGACATACACACTGGTGTATCTGGAGGTCAGAGGACAACCTTGGGTATTGGGTGTTGGGTGTTGCAGCCTTACATCTTGTTTTTTTTTTTTTATGACAGTTTTCCTTTGTTCTGGTAATTAAGAATTTGGCTAGGTTGGCAGGCTATCAAGTTCTTGAGATGCCCCTGTCTGTTCTTCTCCAGCATTGGGATTAAAAAGCACATAAATCTGTGGGGATTTTCTCTCTTTTTCACACAGGTTCTTGGGATTGAACTCAGCTGTCATTCTTGATTGGCAAACACTTTCACAAATGAGCCATGTCCCGGCTCTAAAGTGCTAAATTAGAAGGGCAGATTGAAAGGCTGCTGAGTAGGATGGTATTAACTTTACAGTAATGCCTTAAGGATCCACTTACCTAATATACATGATTAACCTGATATTTATTATTTCATAAATTCCTCTCCTCCATTAATAGAATTTATTAAGTATCCTGTGCTAGGCGGCCTGCTCAGCAATGCAGTTGATTTATCAACTGTCAATAACACCAGGGACCTTAGTTGTACTCTTTTCTCTCTATGAGCTATTAAGAAGGAAGAGGTACCAGTGAGCACTTGTTATCATGTGACAGCCTCAGTTGTGGACCCATTCTATCGTCATTACCCTGGGTGGTCAAAGTCAATATATATAATAGCTTCTGGTGGATTCCTCTAGCAAACTACATGTGTGCAAACCTCCAAATGACTTTGTTCAGACATCAGGATTTCTACACGGTCCTTGCCCTCACAGCATCGCTCATAGCAGGAGGTTTCATTTAATAACATGGAAGTGACAATTGGAATACATGAAGGGAACAGAAAAGTGCTCAGAAAATCATAAATATTTGTAGCTCAAAATTGCGATCATAAAAAATGATATTAGAAATTGATAGTATAATGAAATGAGTTCAATGTTAACATTTTTGGCCGTTTTTAACAAGTTACTTGATAGATGGGATTGAAATTATGATATCGTGCGTCATAGTTGAAGGATTTATAGTTATGTATCTGAAAGATGGGCCCTTAATGACACTTTGACTTAAGTAAATATGAATTTTTATTTTTATTATAATGCTTCAGATTTTGTCATGGCAAAATGTGGTATGTGTGCTTTGTAATGGAAAATCCTTAAAACATCAGTTTCAGAAAGAACTGGCATGGTCTGTTCTGTCAAATATTTTATTTTTAAATATAGTTACCCAAACCAGAATACACTGAGTACTTACAAGGCTCTACCTAGTAACATGATAATTAAAATTATGCCATAACCCATTGTGGGTTTGGAGCATCAGCACAGCACTTTGGTGCTGATATTCACAAACAGGAAATACGAAGTCACGGCTTTGAGAGGAATTAACCGTGGACCACATGTTCTCAGTCCCATCCGCAGACATTCTTATGACGATGGAACCGTACTTCTCACTATCTGTAATTTTCATAGGATGCAACAACATAAACTCTTTGATGCAATGGTGCCCATCTTAGAATACTTTTCTCTATACATTGTGGGAATTTTACATACCAGGAAAGATTAATTAGATCAAAGTGGGATTGAAGACTCTATCAGAATTTCTCAGCCAGATGCAACAAAAACACAGACCATGATTCTAAAATATGACGAAGTGACAAAAGAAAAGCCATGTTCTAAAAGTTGAATGGATTTTTTTTCTTGTTGTAAGACAGAATTTTGTGCATTCAATTTCATCATTGATTTTGCCTATTTATTGTTTCCTTGAGTGTCCTGAAGCTTCTAGCTGAATTCAGTCCGATTTGCTGGTTTTGATTTAAGAGTCATATTCAAACAGAGTTGACAGACTAACATCAAGAAACATTTCAAATGTGTTTTCTTCCAGTACATTTTCAGCGTCTGGTGTTAAACATAAACTTCTCATCTGTAGTATAACAAAAGAAATTAAAGCTTAGCACCTCTCCTGAATCTTGAAAATGTTGACAATAATAATTTGGCCAAAACATATGGATTTATTTCTGATTTTACAGACTCTTACCCATTTTTTTAATGCCTGGGTCATGTTACCTGAATCACTATAGCTTCAGAGTATATTTACAGATGTGGTGATGTGATGCTTCTAGTCTTTTGGCTGTTTGTCTTTTTTATTGTTGTTCTTTTTCTGTTAGTTGTTCTTTTCTTAAGAATAAAATATAATAAGATTTTAAAAACATACATTGGAGTTGAGCAAGACCAACCAAACAAAAGGGAAAAAAGCCTAAGAAAAGGCACAAGATTTAGAGATTCATTCTTTTGCATACTCATGTATGCCATTAAAACACTCAACTGTAAGCCATAATACAGATATAGTGAGCAGATCTGGTGCAGACCCATGAAGGTCTTGTGCATGTTGCATGAATCTCTGTGCGTTCACACAAGCTTTGATAACGTTGGTTTAGAAGGCCTGGTTTGTGTGGTGTCCTCTATGTTCTCTGGCTCTGTTCTTTCTACTTCCTTTTCCATGGTGCTCCTTAAGCCCTCAGGGGAGGGAATTGACAGAGAAATCCCTTTTAGGGCTGAGTGTTCCTAGGTCTCTCACTTACTGCATAATGTCTGACTGTGGGTCTCCTGTCTCTGCTGACCATTCTCCACAGGAGGAAACATTTCTGATGATGACCAAGCAACGCACTCACCTGTGCGTATATCAGAATGTCTCTTGGAGTCATTTTATTGCTGTTTTATTTTATTTTATTTTTATATTTTATGAGCGGGAGTATTTGGTTTTACCTGAGATCATTTAGCTATCTCGTCCCAGGTGTTTGGTTCCCCAAACAGTGTTGAATATGGGTTCCACCCATCTCATGGTGTGGGCCTTAAGTCAAGTCAGATATTGGTTGGTTATTCCCAGGAGTTTTGTTCCACGGTTGACCTAACACACCTTGAATCAAGACACCTCTTAGGTGTCAGTGCCCTGTTTTTGCTTTTATATTTTGGTATCATGCAGAATGCATTCTCCCTTGAAGCTCGAATGTGTGTATGAAAACTCTATGTAGTCACCACCTCAACTTTTCCATGTAAAGACAGGTTTCTTGAGGTATCTGTACTTTTTCTGATTTCATACATATTTCCAAATGCGTTCTTTTGCTTCTCTGAAAAATGCAATTATAATGTTAATAAATATATCATTGACTATACAGAGCTCTTGAAATGCTGTACTCATTTAGCCATACCCATCCAATCAATCCAATAAATTAAAACAAGATACCATGGATTATATTTCATGTGTTGTTGATATTGCAATGGTTACTTTCCTTTTAGGAAATTTCAGATATAATTTTGAATATTTTCTGTTTATGAGCTAACAGATAATCAATTTTTATGTATGGTATGTCAGTATGATGAAAAGTCTGTAATTTATACAACAAATTTGTCTTCTGAATTCCAAATTCAAACACTCAAGTGTCTCTTTGACTTCACTACTCTGATTCATCTCAGACATATCAAAGACAAATAGTCCATAGGAGTCTCTTGACATTTCTTTTTCTACATAAATCTTCTTACCACCTCCTTCCTTCCATTTTATTCTGTCACATACATAGCTATAGTAGGACTTGACATACCCAAGACAATCAGAAAATATCTTTCTTCTTTTTCTGTTTCGTTGAACCAACTAGTTTCTGGAAACGGAATTCACTCTCAAAGGGTTATACTGTTAAGAGAGTTCAGATAAGGTTCATAAAATTAAAAAGAATGTTTAGCAAATCCAGTGCAACATGGTTCATACACTATGCTTAGTAAATGTGGAAAATTGGCATTACCCATGCCTGAATGACCCTGAAAAAGGCAGTTGCCAATATACAGACAATAATCAATGTGGATAGATCTACCTTCTTGAGAAGCTACAACCAACTCATTATGAGTTACCTTAATGTGTGAGAAAATGGAAAACAGGCTTTCATCATCTTTATATACCAATCTTCTGTTCTAAATACCACTGACTGAGTACAGTTGGGTACTAGGGAGCAGTGGAACCCATTGTCACAGCCCACAGAAGTCAGGCTGTCAAGAAGCAAGGCAGTGTTGATAGAGTACAAAGGAAACTTGAAAGAACATATCTAACACTACCTTCATGCAATTCATCACACATTACTGACAAGCTCATGTACAAAATGTATCTGGATCATGTTTCAGTCTCTCCGCATACTGTTTTATGATAGGATCATGGTTTCAGAGGTTAAAGTCTTTGATAGGAGAGAGAAGCATCTGAGAACCCTCATATATTGACCCACAATTACAAAAGGGACAAGAGGAGAAGATGGGGGGGGGTGGGAGAGAGGGTAGGAGATGGAGACAGAGAGAGACTAGAAAACTAAGAAATTAAGGGAGTCTTTTGAAACATCAGACCCTGCCTCCAGTGACATAGCTCTGCCAAAACAGCCACACTGCTAATCCATTGCAAATATAGTTCCACCAATTGGAGAAAAAATATTCAAAACTATGAGCCTATTGGAGGTCATTCTCAGTCCAACCACTGTATTTCTAGAATAAGATGAATCTCATACATTTTTCTCTATACATGGTCTGTATACCTAATTCTATGAAATTAAATATTGTTATCAGTCTATTATTTTTAGTATAATGTCTTTAAAGTTTATTGCCTATCAGTTTCTTTCAGAGGGGTTTTTGATTCTTGAGGTCGAAAACTATATCATGTGCAAACACCAATATCAAAAGTCGGTGTTCTTTATATAGTTTAAAGCTAAAGTTGGTTTATAACTTTATTGTTAGTTGTATAGCTTTTGAAAATAAAGATCAGGAAGAAAAACTACTTCTATCTAAATTTCTTCTCAAGGACACAGTTGGTAAGGAGTTGAAGCCATCATCTATCTGTGAATACATCAAGCCAGATTTGCTCCTTTAAGTCATGACCTAATCTCACACACTCTGAATCTAGAGCTCCGTATCCACAGTGCCTCCTGGAGCATATTTTCCTTCCGTAAAACCATAGTGACAAGCATAAGAAATCACCTTTAAAGTTGCTCGTCAGGAGCATTTAAAAGATTTTCAAAACAATTCCAGCTATAGGAATTTACATTGGTTACACCTTGGAAGTTGATTCCAAGGTCTGAAGTTTTTCCTTTAAAGATAACACCTCATCCTTGAACATTTTTTGGATAGCATGTAGATTGTCTTCCTGGAGAGATATTCTGTCTGCTCACCTATCATAACTAACAAATTTTCATTGTCAAATTCAACAGTATGAATTCTTTCAGATAATTTCTCAGTATCCTTTAAAATAGATTCAGTTTTTCTTCCTGATCTTTATTTTCAAAAGCTATACAACTAACAATAAAGTTATAAACCAACTTTAGCTTTAAACTATATAAAGAACACCGACTCCCCGCCACCGCCTCCCATTTCCCTCCCCCTCCCCCGATTAAGTCCCCCTCCCTCATCAGCTCGAAGAGCAATCAGGGTTCCCTGACCTGTGGGAAGTCCAAGGACCGCCCACCTCCATCCAGGTTTAGTAATGTGAGCATCCAAACT